>NC_091283.1:322311249-322614582 GCF_032444005.1 Ranitomeya imitator
GAAGATGATTGACCTTGTGTGCTTGACTGGATCGGGTGACCCACAGGTAAAACATCCCTGGTATAAAAGCCCTGTGCGCCATCCATGAGGAGATTTGGCACCAGAAGGGAGCGGGGCAGACATGCTCCAGAGACACCGCTGAGACCAGCGTGGCAGACCTGAACGGGGAGTCTAGGCCACCTAGATGTCGGTCAGTGTCTGGCAAGGTCTTGATTCCCCAGAAAATATTCCCAAGAACGGCTTACACTGGTCAGAGCCAGAAGCTGAATACTGCGGTCAAGTCTCTGAATCTCGACTACGCCTGTCAAGAGCTGATGCCCAGTCCTCTCCGTCTTGAGCCCGAGAGGCTTCCTCCGATGGTCAAGCCAAGAAGACTCGTGTGGAGACTGACAGGAGAGGTCACTGCGATTGAGGAGGAATGGTGCGAGTGAGCAGGGCTGTCACTTCCAGCTGTCATCGATGGTAATGGGGTCAGCTGCTACAAGGAGTAGTATGGGAGGGAGCCGGTTGGTGCGTTAGAGGCTTAATGGGCCTTCATAGATTATTTTAGGAAGAGATTTGTTGCCAAGCAGGAAAATCCAGTGACCCCCACTAGAATCAGAGTTTAGAGTGAGAACTCAAGTGGTGAATTCCAAAACTGGGCGCACCACCATTGTGAAAATGACACTAATGTTAACTAGTGAAAGACTTTCTTGTTTATTCTAAACCTGTTGTTATTCCCTCTACTGTTAAATTGCATAGCAACCAACAGTAATTGTTTAAAAGTTACTGTTGCATATAAATAGCATTATATCAACCCCTGGCTGTTTCCACCTCATGATCTCTGCTTGTTGCATCCAGACACCCAGATTACTTTTGGCATATTAGGCAGGATGCAACATTCAAACACAGAGATGGTGGACCAACCGGTGAAACAACCCCAGCAAGAGAAATATACACTTGGGGGCCATGGTCAACAACCTTCCCAAGTTCACAGGGAGCCATTCAGGCTGACTTAACACTCCTGACCCTTGATGGGGAGTCCTGGCAGACGGTTATTTACCTCCCACCTAGGGATCGTGACACTGTGGAAAAATTGATAAACATCTTTGCGGATATGCATGGTGACACCACGGACCTAATGCATCTCCGCATGCGGTTGGTCTAGTGGGTCCAAGGGTAAAGTGAGACCATAGCTCAGTATGTTAATGCATTGCAGGAAGTAATGGCCCAAATCACCAAGAAGACAGGCATCAAAGACTTGTTCCCTTGGACGAAGTGATGCGGGAGCAATTCGTTGCTGGACTGAAGGATCCCTCTCTGAAGCAGATCTTAAAGGAGCACCCATGCCTGAATCCTAGTCTGGGCTACCTTGAGGTTGGGGCCGAAGTTAGAGTCTCGGAGAGGGAGGCCCCTTTTCTCACCACTGCAATCTGGAGTCATGAAGTGGACACCCCTGAGTCAACACGTACTGAATCTGACTGGGTGCGGGAGATACGTTAAGAGATTTGGGACATTCGAGGTGAGCTGTGCAGCATCAAGGGGACCCTTGCTGCCAATCCTCTAGTTAATCACCCGACCTCACGTGAGAAGAGATCAGAGCGGGAAAGTCGCTCTTTCCGGACTACATCATGTCGCGTACGTAGCCCATCAGCGGAGCATGAGTGAGAGAGTGTTGAACATGCTGTTGAAGGGGGCACCTTTCAAGAAACTGTCTGAATCGAGAAACAAGGAGACGGGGCACCCATTAAACTAATGCACCCCACGGTCATGGAGTATACCATGGCGTTTCAAGCCTCAGTGGGTGGAAAAGAGAATTCTGAGGATATTGTCTCCGAGAGACCCATTACCTGGGCTGAATTCAATAGGCAACGCATTCACTGCTTGATGGACACGGGGTCTCAGGTGACCACAATACCAGAGTCAATTTCCAGAAGTTGCTTGTTCCAGAAAAATATTTAGAATTGAGAGTCCTCAGTGGTTGATCACTTTTAATGGCTAACTGAAAATATGGTAAATTGCAAGCTTTCAACACTACTCAGGTCCGTTCATCAGGCATAGACTAATACAGATTCTGAAGAATCGCATATTTATGCACAATACAGCCCAGAAATAATGCCATAGATAAGACAGGTGACGTGAAGCAGAACTACTATTATGTGAGAGTGATAAACAGTTGTGTCCATAAATATTGGAACAGTTCATAAATAAGGAGTGTGAATGTTTTATTGTCCTCTGATTGGGGTCTGGTTATGTGTTGTGATGCCCCCACAAGGTCTGAGGAGCAAATTCCTTAATTGATGTAGAAAGACATAAATCCATGCGACACATTCATTCCAGAACAGAACACAGCATCCGACTGGTGGCAGCTAATCAACTGCCTATCCCAGTAGCAGGAGTAGTGTGAATCTCTATCCAGGTGTGCGTTAAGGATCTGATCCGAAAAGGAATAGTGTTGACAAAGGGGTTCGGAGGTGGAGGACCCATTGTAACCCTAGGCATGAATGTACTAAAAGAAGTGGGACAATTCTTAGCTGAGGGCCCCATTAAAAACAATTGGACCCATACTACCAGTGACCCGCCAAGTAAGGTGTTCCAGCAACTAGTGTGAGTAAATGAAATTCAAAAGTTACCTGCTGCGTCCCAATATCTCTGCAAAGTATGGATACCGCCCGAAGCCACAATGACACTGCCAGTGGGACAGACTGTACTCACTATGCCGTTACTGGCCCATGTATCCTTAGAAAGTGTAGATGTCCATATTGAGCCTATAGAGGGAGAAGAAGCGATCCCCAGATTATTGGTTTCCTGCACCCTGGCCACCGTGCGACAGAGACGAGTAACAAAGCGCTGTAAAAACGTAAGTGGAGTAATTCTACAGTTGATGCCAGAGCTGATGCTATAGGACTAACACCAAGTCCCAGTGGCTGTGAAGGACTGTCAGAAAACAGCCTTTGTCCTCTCTATGGGTTCGAGTTCAACCGGATGCCTTTCGGACTAATGAATGCACCAGAAACCTTTCAGCGGTTGATGGAAAGATGCTTGAAAGACCTGAACCCCTTTGATCTGTCTGGATGACAAAAATCATTTATTAATCCAAGTTTGAAGAGCATCTTCACCAACTGGAGCAAGAGCTAGAGCGGCTTCAAAGACACGGATTAAAAATAAAGCCCCAGAAGTGTCATCTATTCAAGCAAGAAATTGAATACCTGAGACACACCATGTCTAGTGAGGGAGTTAACCCCACCGCAGAGGTGGCTGCAGTACTGAAGTGGCCCACACCTACAGACCTGTTAGAACTGTAAGCGTTCCCAGTGCTAGCCGAAATCTAACACAGGTTCATAAGGGACTTCGCCAAGATTGCGGTACCACTCAACAAATTATTGCAGGGCACGGCTGGGGGAGCCAAACATCAACCTATTCAATGGGAACAATAACAAGAGGAAGCATTTTAGGCATTGAAGATGGCATTGACAGATGCCCCAATCTTGGGCTATTCTGACCTCCCGCAGCCCTTCGTGCTGTACACTCATGGAAGCCTATAAGGACTGGGAGCAGTAATGCCTCAGGTACAATAAGAGAGAGTGGATGATCACATATGCCAGTTGGTCACTGTCGCTTCTCTCATCACCGTTAATAAACATTCACCTGAAGCATACTTATCCCATTGTATGAGTGCAGTGAATCCATATTGAACTTGTATCTATGGGGCAAGTGGTCCCCTTTCACTAGCACCTTATACCCATAGTAATTTGTCGAGTGCTATCCATCGATATTATATATAGTTGGTCACAGAGACACAGATAAGTATCCAGATAATTACAGTTCGTTCAAACTGAAGTTGCGTGCGCAGGTATGGGCCATGACTCATAAACTGAGTATTTGTCAGGGTCAGAAATACACATGTGGATGGACAAAAAAAACCCTGGCTCGCCTAGAAAATGCGAAGCTGGGAGCACTAGAATAGTGGTGGGTCGCAAGGATGTCTAAATACCAGTACAGGATTTCCTATAGGTCCCAGAATATGCATGCAGACGTCATGTTCTGAGTCACACCAAGCCAGAGCAAACACAGACATAGATGAAGAGCTTGACGGAGATGGATCCTGGATTTTAGGCAGTTCGCCGTGGCTGTAGTAACCACTCAGAAGTCTAGAGAAGAGCCCAGACCCATCCAAATTCTTGGCTATTTAAGTGGATACACCTGCAACAGTCCGATCCTGAGCTAGCAAGGCTAAGGGCGCTCTGGTGCAAAGGCCTCAGCAGAAATCTAGGGCTGCTTCCCCACCAAGTACCCTGCAGATCTTGGGCCAGTGGGAAAGGTTCTTCCTGAAAGATGGGCTGCAGTGCCGAAGGATTCAACTCCCTCGAGAATTCAATGTTATCTGGCAAGTAGTGGCTAAAGAAGCGCTGATAAATACAGCTGGCTAAAGAAGCTCATGAGAGCTCATGAGAGGTGAGCCCATTTCGGTGTAGAGAAGACCTTTTGGTGGCTGCAATGACTGGTGTACTGGCCTCAACAAGGTCGAAGGAGTTTGACGAATGTCACTGGTAGGAGCTGAACAAACCCCGGAACAGAGAGCTCCTATACAGGCTATCTGAACCTCTGCACCTTCAGAGGTCCTGATGATCGACTATGTGATGATCAGAACTTCATACGATGACTACAGGTATTGCTTGGTGATGACTGGTCACTTCACCAAGTTCGCGGCGGTGACTTCCACTCTGGATCAGACAGCCAGAGCTGCCGACATAGCCATCTGTCAGGACTTCATTCACATATACGGATGCCAGAAGCGAATTCACTCCGACTAAGAGGCCTTCCTCCAAGGGTGAGTGATGGCTGTACTGTATTGTATCTAAGGAAATTACAAATCCAAAATCTGGTTGAGCAAAAGTTTTGGGAAGGTGAATATTCAAGTCGATCCCCAGTGTCAGGAGGACAACTTCAGCCAGGGGACCATGTATTGGTGCAGACCAAACGACCTGGGAACAAGCTAATCATCATTGGAAGGCGGTACCCTACTGAGTGGGGAGGAAGATTCACCCAAATACCTCAAATCAACAAGGTTTTTCCTGAGAGAGATAATGCTGTGGCACCTTGGGTGTTGGACAGGAATATGATGCGACCCTGCTCTTCTGAAACAGAAGACTGTAACGAGGTGGGGCTCCCAACAGAAGTGGCTGAGGTCATGCAAAGCGGACTGTTGGAGGAACAATGGCTTGAATGGCCAATGACACCCCCATATGCCATTGATGCTCTCAAGTGGGAGAGAAGACTAACTTGGAGTCAATTTACCACCCCCAGTGTTTGAGTCTCCAAGTACCCCAGATACACCTCTACAGGAAGAGCTCAGCAGGACTGAGCTGGCCAATGCTGGAATTCCTCCTAACTGTCTGGTCCCACATACAGCAGAAGACCAAGGAGTGCATTCAACTGTTAGCCGAATTCAGCCTACATGTGGGGAAACTTTCATTTCAAAAGAATTACACTCGCCCAAGGACTGGTGAGCAAAAAGGGGGGAGGAATGCAACAGGAAGATATGACATATCTGGAGGACTCTTGCAGGAGGTGCCATTAATGAGGTGAGGCTGGCATCTGCTGGCCAGCTGAAATCAACTGGAACCAAAGTAATAACAATAATAATTTTATTTCTACAGCGCCCACATATTCCGCAGCACTTTACATTTTAGAGTGGACTTGTACAGAGAACAGACATTAAGCATAACAATAGACACGTAGATCAACACATACCAAAAGGAATTAGGACCCTGCTCGCAAGTTTACAATCTATGAGGAAATAGGGGAGACAAGAAAGGTTGATGGTAACAATTGCTTTAATTGTTCGGACCAGCCATAATGTAGGAAATCGTGTGTTCATGTAATGCTGCATGAACTAGTTATCAGCCAGAAAATGTAAAAGTATGCTGGAAGGTTTGCAAGGGGAGTGACTTCATGTGCTGGACTGGATCAGTTGACCGACAGGAAAGACTTCCCTGCTATAAAAGCTCTGCACACCCATTCATGAGGAGATTTGGCACCAGGGAAGGGAGCAGGGCAGATATGCTCCAGAGACACCAATGAGATCAGCGGCCTCAGAGGGGAGTCTATGCCACCCAGGTGTTGTTCCCCAGAAGATATCCCCAAGAACGGCTTTCACTGGTCAGAGCCAGAAGCTGCACCCTGCGCTGGTAAAGCCTCCGAGGCCCGACTAAGCCTGTCAAGAACTGACGCCCAGTCCTCTCTGCCTTGAGTCTGAGAGACTTGTGCCAACTTCTGCGACAGGAGAGGCACGCCGGCAATTGTGGAGGAACAGTGCAAGAAAGCAGGACCATCACTTCCAGCTATAATCAACGGTACGGGGATCAGCTGGGACTTGGAGTACATGTTGGGAGCGGGCAAGCTGATGCGTGGGAGGCTCAATTGGCTTTAATAGTCTGCACCAAGAAGAGACTTGTGGCATAGCGGAAAACGAGGAAACCAGGTGACCTCCGGTAGGGCCAGAGCTTTGAGTGAGAACTCACATCGTGACTCCCAAGACTGGGCACACCACATTTGTGAAAAGAGCACTAACATTAAACAGTGAAAGACTTTCTTGTTTATTCAAAACCTTTTGTATTCCCTCTACTGTAAAATTGCATAGTTACTAACAACAATTGTTTAAAAGTTACTGCTGCATAAAAAATAGCATTATATCAATCCCTGGCTGTTTCCGCCTGCGTGATCTCTGCTCATTGCATCCAGACACCTGCATTACAAAGTAATTTAACATCACCAGAATCTCTCACCTCTCCAGTAAGCTGGAAGAGGATCTCTAGGGTGAGGTGTAATATCCTCTCCGCCATCTTGTCTCTGGCCATATCCATCCTTGAAGGGCCAAGACAGATTTTGTAGTAGATGTCAATGCAAAAGATAAAATTTATCAGGAACCTGAATAGAAAGAAAGTGAGATTATGTACAATCATACAAAATACTATGGAAAAAAAAAATAACAAATTACTGGGCTGGTGCTGCTAGTTCAGAACAATAATCTAAAATGTAGAGTTCAGACTCTAACACCTTTACAGTCGCCTCTTCATGATGATCTCTCTCCCTCCATACAGGGACATTGGATTCCTCTCCCTCCTTGCAGGGACGCCTGCATATTCACAGCCCCAGCCATGCAACGTGGTCCCCGGCATGTTCCCCATTTCCTTGCCTGTGTGTGCGCAATGCACCTCCCAGTGCGCGCTCCCGTGTTCTTAGGAGGCAGCTTTCCCACATAGTAAAATGCTTCCAGGCAATAGCTGGGAGGCATTTAGTTTAAGAGTACACCTGCAAGATGGTTCCCAGCCAATAGCTGGGAGCCATCTTGTTTAAAAGGAACCCTCCCCTATAGAATAGTGTCAAGCATTACAGTGAATCATTCGTGAGTGAGGTGGCCTCCTAGTGAAGCTGTGAGGTCCCCTGGTACTGATGTGACCAGTGTCCTAAACCTGTAGTCTCTGGTCCTTGTGTGACCAGTTCTGAATCCAACATCCCTGATCCTGGTGCGGCCAGTTCCTGAACCTTGTCCTTAGTCCTAGTGCGGCCAGTGCCTGAACCTTACCTCCGGTCCGTGTGTGGCCTGTCCCTGAATCAACATCTGAGACTTGTATGTCGGAATGTGTGAATATCCAAGTACCCCGTATATCCAGACTGCTACAACCAGTCTCCGAATTAGTCTGTGTCGGTAACCATTCTGTAGAGGATTCAGAATTTAGTAGTCTGAATGGAGTCCTAGTCCTATTTGTGTCAGAGTACCTGACCCCTGGGGTCAGCAGCTGCAGTACCGTGGACTGCCTAGGAGCCGCACCTGGTGGCTACCTGCAGCCAAGCCTGACTCCACCATCAGGAGCTCCAGTGAACACCTGGTAGCACGCTATGCCCCTCGTAGATTATCCCGACACAGTGGGCCCACGAACCATGTGCATCACCTGCGTGCGTAATACAGACATCAAGTATCGTTCTTCAGTTGGGATCACAAAAAAAGTTAAAAATGAATATAGAGTAAGGAGATATTGAATAATATTATTCATTATACTTCCTATTGGTTTCCGCTGGAAATCCAAAGAGAAAGAGAGACAAACTATGCATAGCCAACACGGCAAAATTTTTGACATGCCCTTAACTGCACCCATAGCCAGACCCATTTACTATTTTTTTTCTACCCTGGCTAGAGAAAATGTCAGAAGGCGGCATGATGGCAGTCAGGGACATTCAGCAGACTGCTGGGATGACAGGACGTAGACCCAAATCTGAGACTCTTCTGCTGTATTCGAGATGGTTGAGACCTATGGATTTATTATTTGTTCATTCCTCCATAGTTGTAGCAGCCAGAACTTTTTCATTTTTACATAAGGTTCACTATATGAGGTCTTGCTTTTTGAGTGATACGAGCTGTAGTTTATTTTTTTGAACCCCTTTATCCCCAATTGTGGTTTGAACGTTAATCACCGGGCCAATTTTTACAATTATGACCACTGTCCCTATATAAGGTTATAACTCTGGAACTCTTCAACAGATCCCGGTGATTCTGACAATGTTTTTTCGTGACATATTGTGCTTCATGACAGTGGTAAAATTTTCTTGATATTACTTGCGTTTATTTGTAAAAAAAAAAATGGAAATTTGGCGAAAATTTTGAAAATTTCGCAATTTTCCAAATTTGAATTTTCATGCCCTTAAATCAGAGAGATATGTCAGACAAAATACTTAACATGTAACATTTCCCACATGTCTACATTACATCAGCACAATTTTGGAACCAAATTTTTTTTTGTTATGGAGTTATAAGGGTTGACCAGCGATTTCTCATTTTTACAACACCATATTTTGTTTAGGGACCACATCACATTTGAAGTCACTTTGAGGGATCTATATGATAGAAAATAGCAAAACGTGACACCATTCTAAAAACTGCACCCCTCAAGGTGCTCAAAACCACATTTAAGAAGTTTATTAACCCTTCAGGTGATTCACAGGAATTTTTGGAATGTTTTAAAAAAAAATTAACATTTAACTTTTTTTCACAAAAAAAATTATTTCAAATCCAATTTGTTTTATTTTACCAAGGGTAATAGGAGAAATTGGAACCCAAAAGTTATTTTACAATTTGTCCTGAGTACTCGGATACCCCATATGTGGGGGTAAACCACTGTTAGGGCGCATGGCAGAGCTTGGAAGGGATGGAGACTTTTGACTTTTAAATGCAAAATTGGCTGGAATTGAGATAGGATGCCATGTCGCGTTTAGAGAGCCCCTGATGTGCCTAAACAGTCGAAACCTCGATCAAGGGACCCCATTTTGGAAACTAGACCCCTAAGGAACTTATCTAGATGTGTAGTGAGCACTTAGAACCCCCAAGTGCTTCACAGAAGTTAATAATGTAGAGCCGTAAAAATAAAAATCATATTTTTTTTCACAAAAATGATCTTTTCGCCCCCAATTTTTTATTTTCCCAAGGTTAACAGGAAAAATTGAACCCTAAAAGTTGTTGTGCAATTTGTTCTGTGTACGCTGATACCCCATATGTGGGGGTAAACCACTGTTTGGGCACATGGCAGAGCTCGGAAGGGAAGGAGCACCGTTTGACTTTTTCAACGCAGAATGGGCTGGAATTGAGATAGGTCGCGTTTGGAGAGCCCCTGATGTGCCTAAACAGTGCAAACCCCCCACAAGTGACCCCATTTTGGAAACTAGACCACCTAAGGAACTTATCTAGATGTGTGGTGTGCACTTTGAACCCCTAATTGTTTCACTAAAGTTTACAATATAGGGCCGTGAAAATTAAAACATTTTTTTCCCACAAAAATGATCTCTTCACTCCCAATATTTTATTTTCCCGGTATCCGGTATCCGGAGAAATTGGACCACAAAAAGTTGTTGTGCAATTTGTCCTGAATAAGCTGATATCCCATATGTGTGGGGGAACTACCATTTGGGTGCATGGCAGAGCTCAGAAGGGAAGGAGCGCTGCTTTGGAATGCAGACTTTGATGCAATGGTCTGCGGGCGTCACATTGCGTTTGCAGAGCCCCTGGTGTACCTACACAGTAGAAACCCCCCACAACTGACGCCATATTGGAAACTAGACCCCCAAAGGAACTTATCGAGATGTGGTGTGAGAACTTTGAACCCCAAGTGTTTCACTAAAGTTTATAACCGTGAAAGTAAAAAATAATTTTTTCCCACAAAAATGATTTTTTTAGCCCCCAAATTTTGGATTGGATTGCAAAAGTTGTTGTTCAATTTGTCCTGAGCACGCTGATACCCCATATGTGGGGGTAAACCACTGTTTGGGCGCACGTCGGAGCGCGGAAGGGAAGGAGTGACGTTTTCGAATGCAGACTTTGATGGAATCGTCTGCGGGCGTCACTTTGCGTTTGCAGAGCCCCTGATATGCCTAAACAGTGGAAACCCCCCAATTCTAACTCCAACTCTAACCCCAACCATAACCACACCCCGAACCCCAACACACCCCTAACCCTAATACCAACCCCAACACACCCCTAACCACACCCCTAACCCTGGCACACTCCTAACCCAACCATAAACGTAATGCAAACCCTAACCCTAATGGGAAAACGGAAATAAATACATTTTTTATTTTATTATTTTTCCCTAACTAAGGCGGTGATAAACAGGGTTTTTATTTACCATTTATAGTGGGTTTTTATGTTTGGCAGCTGTCACACGCTAAAAGGCTTTTTATTGCAAAAAATAGTTTTTGCATCACATTTTGAGAGCTATAATTTTTCCATATTTTGGTCCACAGAGTCATGTGAGGTCTTGTTTTTTGTGGGACAAGTTGACATTTTTATTGGTACCATTTTTGGGCACATGACATTTTTTGATCGCTTTTTATTCCTATTTTTGTGAGACAGAATGAACAAAAACTAGCAATTCATGAACTTTGGGGGGAGGCGTTTATACCGTTAAAAATTGATAAAGCAGTTTTATTCTTCGGGTTAATACGATTACAGTGATACCTCATTTATATATTTTTTTTTACGTTTTGGCGCTTTTATACAATAAAAATTATTTTATATAAAAAATAATTATTTTTGCATTGCTTTCATCTGAGGGCTATAACTTTTTTTTTTTCCGCTGATGACGCTGTATGGTGACTCCTTTTTTGCAGGACAAGATGATGTTTTCAGCGGTACCATGGTTATTTATTTCCATCTGTTTGATCGCGTGTTATTCCACTTTTTGTTCGGCGGTATGATGATAAAGCATTGTTTTTTTGCCTCATATTTTTTTACGGTGTTCACTGAAGGGGTTAACTAGTGGGACATTTTTATAGGTTGGGTGGTTACGGACGTGGCGATACCAAATATGTGTACTTTTATTGTTTTTTTATTTACATAAAGAAATGTATTTATTGGAACAATATTTTTTTTCTTTATTTAGGAATTTAAAAAAATATATTTTTACAGTGTTTTTTTTTTTTTTACATTGTCCCAGGGTGGGACAATATTTTCAGATCGCTGATCTGGCACTTTGTATAGCACTGTATCAGATCAGCGATCTGACAGACAGTGCAGGGGGCTTGCCGCTGCCTGCTCTCAGCAGGCGCTCGCAAGCCACCTCCCTGCAGGACCCAGAAGGACCCCCAAGGCCATCTTTGATCCGGGTCCTGCAGGGAGGAGGAGACCCTCGGAACAACGCGATCACATCGCGCTGTTCCGAGGGTCTCAGGAAAGCACGCAGGGAGCCCCCTCCCTATGCGATGCTTCCCAATGCCACTGGAATGCTGCGATCATGCTTGATCGCAGTGTTCCGGGGGTTAATGTGCCGGGAGCGGTCCGTGACCAATCCTGGCACATAGTGCCGGATGTCAGCTGTAATAATCAGCTGACACCCGGCCGCGCTCCCTCCGTGAGTGCGGCTGATCGATATGACGTACTATCCCATTGGTGGTCATACGGGCCCAGGTCACCTCAACGGAATAGTACGTCAAATGTCAGAAAGGGGTTAATGGCCATTGTGACAAACAAGTCTGTTTGTCTGTGTTCACACATAGCCTAAACATTGCAGACTTTCACGCACTGAAATATGTGGAAACGTTTCAGTGTTTTTACCACATACTGTAAATTGACATGTTAGATTTGAAAATTTTGGCTTGGTCACAAAGTGGATAAAAAACTGCAATAAATCATTATTGTAATTGTTCTTTGTTATTTTAAAGGAAGAAAAAAAAAATCTGACTTTTATTTCAGCTCTGGAATGCAAGTACATAGGAATACACTGGTATATAGGAATGTATCTCTATGTACCAGCACAAGAAGTTGTGTGTTTGATCAGCAGGGCCCAGACATGAAGAGAAGAATGAGTTAATTACAGCACAGAGATGCCGGCGGCCTTCCCCAGAGCAGGAACTAGGGAGCATTAAACACAGTGAGCTGGAGAGGAGGCGACTTACAGGCACAGAGTGAGGCTGCCGTCACGCTATAAGCCAAAACCAGGAGTGGAACAATTAGAGGAAAAGTATAATAGAAACATATGCACCACTTCTGGATTTATCACCCACTCCTGGTTCTGGCTACAAATACTGATGTAAAATACTGACCAAATCCTGATAGTGTGACGGCAGCCTTAGAGTCGGGACGTTGCCCTGAACACCCGGGACAGCTCCCCCAACCTGGGACTGAGCTGCTACACGGCTGGAAGCAACAAATAATGGGGAATCTCCAGCACCGACCTCCACCCACACTCCACATAGAGAATAATGGAGCCTCCAGCACCGACCTCCACCCGCAGAGCCGCACTCCACATAGAGAATAATGGAGCCTCCAGCACCGACCTCCACCCGCAGAGCCGCACTCCACATAGAGAATAATGGAGCCTCCAGCACTGACCTCCACCCGCAGAGCCGCACTCCACATAGAGAATAATGGAGCCTCCAGCACCGACCTCCACCCGCAGAGCCACACTCCACATAGAGAATAATGGAGCCTCCAGCACCGACCTCCACCCACACTCCACATAGAGAATAATGGAGCCTCCAGCACCGACCTCCACCCGCAGAGCCGCACGCCACATAGAGAATAATGGAGCCTCCAGCACCGACCTCCACCCGCAGAGCCGCACTCCTCATAGAGAATAATGGAGCCTCCAGCACTGACCTCCACCCGCAGAGCCGCACTCCACATAGAGAATAATGGAGCCTCCAGCACCGACCTCCACCCGCAGAGCCGCACTCCACATAGAGAATAATGGAGCCTCCAGCACCGACCTCCACCCGCAGAGCCACACTCCACATAGAGAATAATGGAGCCTCCAGCACCGACCTCCACCCACACTCCACATAGAGAATAATGGAGCCTCCAGCACCGACCTCCACCCGCAGAGCCGCACTCCACATAGAGAATAATGGAGCCTCCAGCACCGACCTCCACCCGCAGAGCCGCACTCCACATAGAGAATAATGGAGCCTCCAGCACCTACCTCCACCGCAGAGCCACACTCCACATAGAGAATAATGGAGCCTCCAGCACCGACCTCCACCCGCAGAGCCGCACTCCACATAGAGAATAATGGAGCCTCCAGCACCGACCTCCACCCGCAGAGCCGCACTCCACATAGAGAATAATGGAGCCTCCAGCACCTACCTCCACCCGCAGAGCCGCACTCCACATAGAGAATAATGGAGCCTCCAGCACCTACCTCCACCCGCAGAGCCACACTCCACATAGAGAATAATGGAGCCTCCAGCACCTACCTCCACCCGCAGAGCCACACTCCACATAGAGAATAATGGAGCCTCCAGCACCGACCTCCACCCGCAGAGCCGCACTCCACATAGAGAATAATGGAGTCTCCAGCACCGACCTCCACCCGCAGAGCCGCACTCCACATAGAGAATAATGGAGCCTCCAGCACCGACCTCCACCCGCAAAGCCGCACGCCACATAGAGAATAATGGAGCCTCCAGCACCGACCTTCACCCGCAGAGCGGCACTCCACATAGAGAATAATGGAGCCTCCAGCACCTACCTCCACCCGCAGAGCCACACTCCACATAGAGAATAATGGAGCCTCCAGCACCTACCTCCACCCGCAGAGCCGCACTCCACATAGAGAATAATGGAGCCTCCAGCACCTACCTCCACCCGCAGAGCCGCACTCCACATAGAGAATAATGGAGCCTCCAGCACCGACCTCCACCCGCAGAGCCGCACGCCACATAGAGAATAATGGAGCCTCCAGCACCGACCTTCACCCGCAGAGCCGCACTCCACATAGAGAATAATGGAGCCTCCAGCACCGACCTCCACCAGCAGAGCCGCACTCCACATAGAGAATAATGGAGCCTCCAGCACCGACCTCCACCCGCAGAGCCGCACTCCACATAGAGAATAATGGAGCCTCCAGCACCGACCTCCACCCGCAGAGCCGCACTCCACATAGAGAATAATGGGGCCTCCAGCACCGACCTCCACCCGCAGAGCCGCACTCCACATAGAGAATAATGGAGCCTCCAGCACCTACCTCCACCCGCAGAGCCGCACTCCACATAGAGAATAATGGGGCCTCCAGCACCGACCTCCACCCGCAGAGCCGCACTCCACATAGAGAATAATGGAGCCTCCAGCACCGACCTCCACCCGCAGAGCCGCACTCCACATAGAGAATAATGGGGCCTCCAGCACCGACCTCCACCCGCAGAGCCACACTCCACATAGAGAATAATGGAGCCTCCAGCACCGACCTCCACCCGCAGAGCCGCACGCCACATAGAGAATAATGGAGCCTCCAGCACCGACCTCCACCCGCAGAGCCACACTCCACATAGAGAATAATGGAGCCTCCAGCACCTACCTCCACCCGCAGAGCCGCACTCCACATAGAGAATAATGGAGCCTCCAGCACCTACCTCCACCCGCAGAGCCGCACTCCACATAGAGAATAATGGAGCCTCCAGCACCGACCTCCACCCGCAGAGCCGCACGCCACATAGAGAATAATGGAGCCTCCAGCACCGACCTCCACCCGCAGAGCCGCACTCCACATAGAGAATAATGGAGCCTCCAGCACCGACCTCCACCGGCAGAGCCGCACTCCACATAGAGAATAATGGGGCCTCCAGCACCGACCTCCACCCGCAGAGCCACACTCCACATAGAGAATAATGGAGCCTCCAGCACCGACCTCCACCCGCAGAGCCGCACTCCACATAGAGAATAATGGGGCCTCCAGCACCGACCTCCACCCGCAGAGCCGCACTCCACATAGAGAATAATAGGGCCTCCAGCACCGACCTCCACCCGCAGAGCCGCACTCCACATAGAGAATAATGGAGCCTCCAGCACCGACCTCCACCCGCAGAGCCGCACTCCACATAGAGAATAATGGAGCCTCCAGCACCGACCTCCACCCGCAGAGCCGCACTCCACATAGAGAATAATGGAGCCTCCAGCACCGACCTCCACCCGCAAAGCCGCACGCCACATAGAGAATAATGGAGCCTCCAGCACCGACCTTCACCCGCAGAGCCGCACTCCACATAGAGAATAATGGAGCCTCCAGCACCTACCTCCACCCGCAGAGCCACACTCCACATAGAGAATAATGGAGCCTCCAGCACCTACCTCCACCCGCAGAGCCGCACTCCACATAGAGAATAATGGAGCCTCCAGCACCTACCTCCACCCGCAGAGCCGCACTCCACATAGAGAATAATGGAGCCTCCAGCACCGACCTTCACCCGCAGAGCCGCACTCCACATAGAGAATGATGGAGCCTCCAGCACCGACCTCCACCAGCAGAGCCGCACTCCACATAGAGAATAATGGAGCCTCCAGCACCGACCTCCACCCGCAGAGCCGCACTCCACATAGAGAATAATGGAGCCTCCAGCACCGACCTCCACCCGCAGAGCCGCACTCCACATAGAGAATAATGGGGCCTCCAGCACCGACCTCCACCCGCAGAGCCGCACTCCACATAGAGAATAATGGAGCCTCCAGCACCTACCTCCACCCGCAGAGCCGCACTCCACATAGAGAATAATGGAGCCTCCAGCACCGACCTCCACCCGCAGAGCCGCACGCCACATAGAGAATAATGGAGCCTCCAGCACCGACCTCCACCCGCAGAGCCACACTCCACATAGAGAATAATGGAGCCTCCAGCACCGACCTCCACCCGCAGAGCCGCACTCCACATAGAGAATAATGGAGCCTCCAGCACCGACCTCCAACCGCAGAGCCGCACTCCACATAGAGAATAATGGAGCCTCCAGCACCGACCTCCACCCGCAGAGCCGCACGCCACATAGAGAATAATGGAGCCTCCAGCACCGACCTCCACCCGCAGAGCCGCACTCCACATAGAGAATAATGGAGCCTCCAGCACCGACCTCCACCGGCAGAGCCGCACTCCACATAGAGAATAATGGGGCCTCCAGCACCGACCTCCACCCGCAGAGCCACACTCCACATAGAGAATAATGGAGCCTCCAGCACCGACCTCCACCCACACTCCACATAGAGAATAATGGAGCCTCCAGCACCGACCTCCACCCGCAGAGCCGCACGCCACATAGAGAATAATGGAGCCTCCAGCACCGACCTCCACCCGCAGAGCCGCACTCCACATAGAGAATAATGGAGCCTCCAGCACTGACCTCCACCCGCAGAGCCGCACTCCACATAGAGAATAATGGAGCCTCCAGCACCGACCTCCACCCGCAGAGCCACACTCCACATAGAGAATAATGGAGCCTCCAGCACCGACCTCCACCCACACTCCACATAGAGAATAATGGAGCCTCCAGCACCGACCTCCACCCGCAGAGCCGCACGCCACATAGAGAATAATGGAGCCTCCAGCACCGACCTCCACCCGCAGAGCCGCACTCCTCATAGAGAATAATGGAGCCTCCAGCACTGACCTCCACCCGCAGAGCCGCACTCCACATAGAGAATAATGGAGCCTCCAGCACCGACCTCCACCCGCAGAGCCGCACTCCACATAGAGAATAATGGAGCCTCCAGCACCGACCTCCACCCGCAGAGCCACACTCCACATAGAGAATAATGGAGCCTCCAGCACCGACCTCCACCCACACTCCACATAGAGAATAATGGAGCCTCCAGCACCGACCTCCACCCGCAGAGCCGCACTCCACATAGAGAATAATGGAGCCTCCAGCACCGACCTCCACCCGCAGAGCCGCACTCCACATAGAGAATAATGGAGCCTCCAGCACCTACCTCCACCGCAGAGCCACACTCCACATAGAGAATAATGGAGCCTCCAGCACCGACCTCCACCCGCAGAGCCGCACTCCACATAGAGAATAATGGAGCCTCCAGCACCGACCTCCACCCGCAGAGCCGCACTCCACATAGAGAATAATGGAGCCTCCAGCACCTACCTCCACCCGCAGAGCCGCACTCCACATAGAGAATAATGGAGCCTCCAGCACCTACCTCCACCCGCAGAGCCACACTCCACATAGAGAATAATGGAGCCTCCAGCACCTACCTCCACCCGCAGAGCCACACTCCACATAGAGAATAATGGAGCCTCCAGCACCGACCTCCACCCGCAGAGCCGCACTCCACATAGAGAATAATGGAGTCTCCAGCACCGACCTCCACCCGCAGAGCCGCACTCCACATAGAGAATAATGGAGCCTCCAGCACCGACCTCCACCCGCAAAGCCGCACGCCACATAGAGAATAATGGAGCCTCCAGCACCGACCTTCACCCGCAGAGCGGCACTCCACATAGAGAATAATGGAGCCTCCAGCACCTACCTCCACCCGCAGAGCCACACTCCACATAGAGAATAATGGAGCCTCCAGCACCAACCTCCACCCGCAGAGCCGCACTCCACATAGAGAATAATGGAGCCTCCAGCACCGACCTCCACCCGCAGAGCCGCACTCCACATAGAGAATAATGGAGCCTCCAGCACCTACCTCCACCCGCAGAGCCGCACTCCACATAGAGAATAATGGAGCCTCCAGCACCGACCTCCACCCGCAGAGCCGCACGCCACATAGAGAATAATGGAGCCTCCAGCACCGACCTTCACCCGCAGAGCCGCACTCCACATAGAGAATAATGGAGCCTCCAGCACCGACCTCCACCAGCAGAGCCGCACTCCACATAGAGAATAATGGAGCCTCCAGCACCGACCTCCACCCGCAGAGCCGCACTCCACATAGAGAATAATGGAGCCTCCAGCACCGACCTCCACCCGCAGAGCCGCACTCCACATAGAGAATAATGGGGCCTCCAGCACCGACCTCCACCCGCAGAGCCGCACTCCACATAGAGAATAATGGAGCCTCCAGCACCTACCTCCACCCGCAGAGCCGCACTCCACATAGAGAATAATGGAGCCTCCAGCACCGACCTCCACCCGCAGAGCCGCACGCCACATAGAGAATAATGGAGCCTCCAGCACCGACCTCCACCCGCAGAGCCACACTCCACATAGAGAATAATGGAGCCTCCAGCACCTACCTCCACCCGCAGAGCCGCACTCCACATAGAGAATAATGGAGCCTCCAGCACCTACCTCCACCCGCAGAGCCGCACTCCACATAGAGAATAATGGAGCCTCCAGCACCGACCTCCACCCGCAGAGCCGCACGCCACATAGAGAATAATGGAGCCTCCAGCACCGACCTCCACCCGCAGAGCCGCACTCCACATAGAGAATAATGGAGCCTCCAGCACCGACCTCCACCGGCAGAGCCGCACTCCACATAGAGAATAATGGGGCCTCCAGCACCGACCTCCACCCGCAGAGCCACACTCCACATAGAGAATAATGGAGCCTCCAGCACCGACCTCCACCCGCAGAGCCGCACTCCACATAGAGAATAATGGGGCCTCCAGCACCGACCTCCACCCGCAGAGCCGCACTCCACATAGAGAATAATAGGGCCTCCAGCACCGACCTCCACCCGCAGAGCCGCACTCCACATAGAGAATAATGGAGCCTCCAGCACCGACCTCCACCCGCAGAGCCGCACTCCACATAGAGAATAATGGAGCCTCCAGCACCGACCTCCACCCGCAGAGCTGCACTCCACATAGAGAATAATGGAGCCTCCAGCACCGACCTCCACCCGCAGAGTCACACTCCACATGGAGAATAATGGAGCCTCCAGCACCGACCTCCACCCGCAGAGCCACACTCCACATAGAGAATAATGGAGTCTCCAGCACCGACCTCCACCCGCAGAGCCGCACTCCACATAGAGAATAATGGAGCCTCCAGCACCGACCTCCACCCGCAGAGCCGCACTCCACATAGAGAATAATGGAGCCTCCAGCACCGACCTCCACCCGCAGAGCCGCACTCCACATAGAGAATAATGGAGCCTCCAGCACCGACCTCCACCCGCAAAGCCGCACGCCACATAGAGAATAATGGAGCCTCCAGCACCGACCTTCACCCGCAGAGCCGCACTCCACATAGAGAATAATGGAGCCTCCAGCACCTACCTCCACCCGCAGAGCCACACTCCACATAGAGAATAATGGAGCCTCCAGCACCTACCTCCACCCGCAGAGCCGCACTCCACATAGAGAATAATGGAGCCTCCAGCACCTACCTCCACCCGCAGAGCCGCACTCCACATAGAGAATAATGGAGCCTCCAGCACCGACCTTCACCCGCAGAGCCGCACTCCACATAGAGAATGATGGAGCCTCCAGCACCGACCTCCACCAGCAGAGCCGCACTCCACATAGAGAATAATGGAGCCTCCAGCACCGACCTCCACCCGCAGAGCCGCACTCCACATAGAGAATAATGGAGCCTCCAGCACCGACCTCCACCCGCAGAGCCGCACTCCACATAGAGAATAATGGGGCCTCCAGCACCGACCTCCACCCGCAGAGCCGCACTCCACATAGAGAATAATGGAGCCTCCAGCACCTACCTCCACCCGCAGAGCCGCACTCCACATAGAGAATAATGGAGCCTCCAGCACCGACCTCCACCCGCAGAGCCGCACGCCACATAGAGAATAATGGAGCCTCCAGCACCGACCTCCACCCGCAGAGCCACACTCCACATAGAGAATAATGGAGCCTCCAGCACCTACCTCCACCCGCAGAGCCGCACTCCACATAGAGAATAATGGAGCCTCCAGCACCGACCTCCAACCGCAGAGCCGCACTCCACATAGAGAATAATGGAGCCTCCAGCACCGACCTCCACCCGCAGAGCCGCACGCCACATAGAGAATAATGGAGCCTCCAGCACCGACCTCCACCCGCAGAGCCGCACTCCACATAGAGAATAATGGAGCCTCCAGCACCGACCTCCACCGGCAGAGCCGCACTCCACATAGAGAATAATGGGGCCTCCAGCACCGACCTCCACCCGCAGAGCCACACTCCACATAGAGAATAATGGAGCCTCCAGCACCGACCTCCACCCGCAGAGCCGCACTCCACATAGAGAATAATGGGGCCACCAGCACCGACCTCCACCCGCAGAGCCGCACTCCACATAGAGAATAATGGGGCCTCCAGCACTTACCTCCACCCGCAGAGCCGCACTCCACATAGAGAATAATGGAGCCTCCAGCACCGACCTCCACCCGCAGAGCCGCACTCCACATAGAGAATAATGGAGCCTCCAGCACCGACCTCCACCCGCAGAGCCGCACTCCACATAGAGAATAATGGAGCCTCCAGCACCGACCTCCACCCACAGAGCCGCACTCCACATAGAGAATAATGGAGCCTCCAGCACCGACCTCCACCCACAGAGCCGCACTCCACATAGAGAATAATGGAGCCTCCAGCACCGACCTCCACCCGCAGAGCCACACTCCACATAGAGAATAATGGAGCCTCCAGCACCGACCTCCACCCACAGAGCCGCACTCCACATAGAGAATAATGGAGCCTCCAGCACCGACCTCCACCCGCAGAGCCACACTCCACATAGAGAATAATGGAGCCTCCAGCACCGACCTCCACCCACAGAGCCGCACTCCACATAGAGAATAATGGAGTCTCCAGCACCGACCTCCACCCGCAGAGCCGCACTCCACATAGAGAATAATGGAGCCTCCAGCACCGACCTCCACCCGCAGAGCCGCACTCCACATAGAGAATAATGGAGCCTCCAGCACCGACCTCCACCCGCAGAGCCGCACTCCACATAGAGAATAATAGGGCCTCCAGCACCGACCTCCACCCGCAGAGCCGCACTCCACATAGAGAATAATGGAGCCTCCAGCACCGACCTCCACCCACAGAGCCGCACTCCACATAGAGAATAATGGAGCCTCCAGCACCGACCTCCACCCGCAGAGCTGCACTCCACATAGAGAATAATGGAGCCTCCAGCACCGACCTCCACCCGCAGAGCCGCACTCCACATAGAGAATAATGGAGCCTCCAGCACCGACCTCCACCCGCAGAGCCGCACTCCACATAGAGAATAATGGAGCCTCCAGCACCGACCTCCACCCGCAGAGCCGGACTCCACATATAGAATAATGGAGCCTCCAGCACCGACCTCCACCCGCAGAGCCGCACTCCACATAGAGAATAATGGAGCCTCCAGCACCGACCTCCACCCACAGAGCCGCACTCCACATAGAGAATAATGGAGCCTCCAGCACCGACCTCCACCCGCAGAGCCGCACTCCACATAGAGAATAATGGAGCCTCCAGCACCGACCTCCACCCGCAGAGCCGCACTCCACATAGAGAATAATGGGGCCTTTAGCACCGACCTCCACCCACAGAGCCGCACTCCACATAGAGAATAATGGAGCCTCCAGCACCGACCTCCACCCGCAGAGCCGCACTCCACATAGAGAATAATGGAGCCTCCAGCACCGACCTCCACCCGCAGAGCCGCACTCCACATAGAGAATAATGGAGCCTCCAGCACCGACCTCCACCCGCAGAGCCGCACTCCACAGAGAATAATGGAGCCTCCAGCACTGACCTCCACCCGCAGAGCCGCACTCCACAGAGAATAATGGAGCCTCCAGCACTGACCTCCACCCGCAGAGCCGCACTCCACATAGAGAATAATGGAGCCTCCAGCACCGACCTCCACCCGCAGAGCCGGACTCCACATATAGAATAATGGAGCCTCCAGCACCAACCTCCACCCGCAGAGCCGCACTCCACATAGAGAATAATGGAGCCTCCAGCACCGACCTCCACCCGCACTCCACATATAGAATAATGGAGCCTCCAGCACCGACCTCCACCCGCAGAGCCGCACTCCACATAGAGAATAATGGAGCCTCCAGCACCGACCTCCACCCCCAGAGCCGCACTCCACATAGAGAATAATGGGGCCTCCAGCACCGACCTCCACCCGCAGAGCCGCACTCCACATAGAGAATAATGGAGCCTACAGCACCGACCTCCACCCGCAGAGCCGCACTCCTCATAGAGAATAATGGGGCCTCCAGCACCTACCTCCACCCGCAGAGCCGCACTCCACATAGAGAATAATGGAGCCTCCAGCACCGACCTCCAGCCGCAGAGCCGCACCCCACATAGAGAATAATGGAGCCTCCAGCACCGACCTCCACCCGCAGAGCCGCACTCCACATAGAGAATAATGGAGCCTCCAGCACCGACCTCCACCCGCAGAGCCGCACTCCACATAGAGAATAATGGAGCCTCCAGCACCGACCTCCACCCGCAGAGCCGCACTCCACATAGAGAATAATGGAGCCTCCAGCACCGACCTCCACCCACAGAGCCGCACTCCACATAGAGAATAATGGAGCCTCCAGCACCGACCTCCACCCGCAGAGCCGCACTCCACATAGAGAATAATGGAGCCTCCAGCACTGACCTCCACCCGCAGAGCCGCACTCCACATAGAGAATAATGGGGCCTCCAGCACCGACCTCCACCCGCAGAGCCGCACCCCACATAGAGAATAATGGAGCCTCCAGCACCGACCTCCACCCGCAGAGCCGCACTCCACATAGAGAATAATGGGGCCTCCAGCACCGACCTCCACCCGCAGAGCCGCACTCCACATAGAGAATAATGGAGCCTCCAGCACCGACCTCCACCCACAGAGCCGCACTCCACATAGAGAATAATGGAGCCTCCAGCACCGACCTCCACCCGCAGAGCCGCACTCCACATAGAGAATAATGGAGCCTCCAGCACCGACCTCCACCCGCAGAGCCGCACTCCACATAGAGAATAATGGAGCCTCCAGCACTGACCTCCACCCGCAGAGCCGCACTCCACATAGAGAATAATGGGGCCTCCAGCACCGACCTCCACCCGCAGAGCCGCACCCCACATAGAGAATAATGGAGCCTCCAGCACCGACCTCCACCCGCAGAGCCGCACTCCACATAGAGAATAATGGAGCCTCCAGCACCGACCTCCACCCGCAGAGCCACACTCCACATAGAAAATAATGGAGCCTCCAGCACCGACCTCCACCCGCAGAGCCGCACTCCACATAGAGAATAATGGAGCCTCCAGCACCGACCTCCACCCGCAGAGCCGCACTCCACATAGAGAATAATGGGGCCTCCAGCACCGACCTCCACCCGCAGAGCCGCACTCCACATAGAGAATAATGGAGCCTCCAGCACCGACCTCCACCCGCAGAGCCACACTCCACATAGAAAATAATGGAGCCTCCAGCACCGACCTCCACCCGCAGAGCCGCACTCCACATAGAAAATAATGGAGCCTCCAGCACCGACCTCCACCCGCAGAGCCGCACTCCACATAGAGAATAATGGGGCCTCCAGCACCGACCTCCACCCGCAGAGCCGCACTCCACATAGAGAATAATGGAGCCTCCAGCACCGACCTCCACCCACAGAGCCGCACTCCACATAGAGAATAATGGAGCCTCCAGCACCGACCTCCACCCGCAGAGCCGCACTCCACATAGAGAATAATGGAGCCTCCAGCACCGACCTCCACCCGCAGAGCCGCACTCCACATAGAGAATAATGGAGCCTCCAGCACCGACCTCCACCCGCAGAGCCGCACTCCACATAGAGAATAATGGAGCCTCCAGCACCGACCTCCACCCGCAGAGCCGCACTCCACATAGAGAATAATGGAGCCTCCAGCACCGACCTCCACCCACAGAGCCGCACTCCACATAGAGAATAATGGAGCCTCCAGCACCGACCTCCACCCGCAGAGCCGCACTCCACATAGAGAATAATGGAGCCTCCAGCACCGACCTCCACCCGCAGAGCCGCACTCCACATAGAGAATAATGGAGCCTCCAGCACCGACCTCCACCCGCAGAGCCGCACTCCACATAGAGAATAATGGAGCCTCCAGCACCGACCTCCACCCGCAGAGCCGCACTCCACATAGAGAATAATGGGGCCTCCAGCACCGACCTCCACCCGCAGAGCCGCACCCCACATAGAGAATAATGGAGCCTCCAGCACCGACCTCCACCCGCAGAGCCGCACTCCACATAGAGAATAATGGGGCCTCCAGCACCGACCTCCACCCGCAGAGCCGCACTCCACATAGAGAATAATGGAGCCTCCAGCACCGACCTCCACCCACAGAGCCGCACTCCACATAGAGAATAATGGAGCCTCCAGCACCGACCTCCACCCGCAGAGCCGCACTCCACATAGAGAATAATGGAGCCTCCAGCACCGACCTCCACCCGCAGAGCCGCACTCCACATAGAGAATAATGGAGCCTCCAGCACCGACCTCCACCCGCAGAGCCGCACTCCACATAGAGAATAATGGGGCCTCCAGCACCGACCTCCACCCGCAGAGCCGCACCCCACATAGAGAATAATGGAGCCTCCAGCACCGACCTCCACCCGCAGAGCCGCACTCCACATAGAGAATAATGGAGCCTCCAGCACCGACCTCCACCCGCAGAGCCACACTCCACATAGAAAATAATGGAGCCTCCAGCACCGACCTCCACCCGCAGAGCCGCACTCCACATAGAGAATAATGGAGCCTCCAGCACCGACCTCCACCCGCAGAGCCGCACTCCACATAGAGAATAATGGGGCCTCCAGCACCGACCTCCACCCGCAGAGCCGCACTCCACGTAGAGAATAATGGAGCCTCCAGCACCGACCTCCACCCGCAGAGCCACACTCCACATAGAAAATAATGGAGCCTCCAGCACCGACCTCCACCCGCAGAGCCGCACTCCACATAGAAAATAATGGAGCCTCCAGCACCGACCTCCACCCGCAGAGCAGCACTCCACATAGAGAATAATGGAGCCTCCAGCACCGACCTCCACCCGCAGAGCCACACTCCACATAGAAAATAATGGAGCCTCCAGCACCGACCTCCACCCGCAGAGCCGCACTCCACATAGAAAATAATGGAGCCTCCAGCACCGACCTCCACCCGCAGAGCCGCACTCCACACAGAGAATAATGGGGCCTCCAGCACCGACCTCCACCCGCAGAGCCGCACTCCACATAGAGAATAATGGAGCCTCCAGCACCGACCTCCACCCACAGAGCCGCACTCCACATAGAGAATAATGGAGCCTCCAGCACCGACCTCCACCCGCAGAGCCGCACTCCACATAGAGAATAATGGAGCCTCCAGCACCGACCTCCACCCGCAGAGCCGCACTCCACATAGAGAATAATGGAGCCTCCAGCACCGACCTCCACCCGCAGAGCCGCACTCCACATAGAGAATAATGGAGCCTCCAGCACCGACCTCCACCCGCAGAGCCGCACTCCACATAGAGAATAATGGAGCCTCCAGCACCGACCTCCACCCACAGAGCCGCACTCCACATAGAGAATAATGGAGCCTCCAGCACCGACCTCCACCCGCAGAGCCGCACTCCACATAGAGAATAATGGAGCCTCCAGCACCGACCTCCACCCGCAGAGCCGCACTCCACATAGAGAATAATGGAGCCTCCAGCACCGACCTCCACCCGCAGAGCCGCACTCCACATAGAGAATAATGGAGCCTCCAGCACTGACCTCCACCCGCAGAGCCGCACTCCACATAGAGAATAATGGGGCCTCCAGCACCGACCTCCACCCGCAGAGCCGCACTCCACATAGAGAATAATGGAGCCTCCAGCACCGACCTCCACCCGCAGAGCCGCACTCTACATAGAGAATAATGGAGCCTCCAGCACCGACCTCCACCCGCAGAGCCGCACTCCACATAGAGAATAATGGAGCCTCCAGCACCGACCTCCACCCGCAGAGCCGCACTCCGCATAGAGAATAATGGAGCCTCCAGCACTGACCTCCACCCGCAGAGCCGCACTCCACATAGAGAATAATGGGGCCTCCAGCACCGACCTCCACCCGCAGAGCCGCACCCCACATAGAGAATAATGGAGCCTCCAGCACCGACCTCCACCCGCAGAGCCGCACTCCACATAGAGAATAATGGGGCCTCCAGCACCGACCTCCACCCGCAGAGCCGCACTCCACATAGAGAATAATGGGGCCTCCAGCACCGACCTCCACCCGCAGAGCCGCACCCCACATAGAAAATAATGGAGCCTCCAGCACCGACCTCCACCCGCAGAGCCGCACTCCACATAGAGAATAATGGGGCCTCCAGCACCGACCTCCACCCGCAGAGCCGCACTCCACATAGAGAATAATGGAGCCTCCAGCACCGACCTCCACCCACAGAGCCGCACTCCACATAGAGAATAATGGAGCCTCCAGCACCGACCTCCACCCGCAGAGCCGCACCCCACATAGAGAATAATGGAGCCTCCAGCACCGACCTCCACCCGCAGAGCCGCACTCCACATAGAGAATAATGGAGCCTCCAGCACCGACCTCCACCCGCAGAGCCACACTCCACATAGAAAATAATGGAGCCTCCAGCACCGACCTCCACCCGCAGAGCCGCACTCCACATAGAGAATAATGGAGCCTCCAGCACCGACCTCCACCCGCAGAGCCGCACTCCACATAGAGAATAATGGGGCCTCCAGCACCGACCTCCACCCGCAGAGCCGCACTCCACATAGAGAATAATGGAGCCTCCAGCACCGACCTCCACCCGCAGAGCCACACTCCACATAGAAAATAATGGAGCCTCCAGCACCGACCTCCACCCGCAGAGCCGCACTCCACATAGAAAATAATGGAGCCCCCAGCACCGACCTCCACCCGCAGAGCCGCACTCCACATAGAGAATAATGGGGCCTCCAGCACCGACCTCCACCCGCAGAGCCGCACTCCACATAGAGAATAATGGAGCCTCCAGCACCGACCTCCACCCACAGAGCCGCACTCCACATAGAGAATAATGGAGCCTCCAGCACCGACCTCCACCCGCAGAGCCGCACTCCACATAGAGAATAATGGAGCCTCCAGCACCGACCTCCACCCGCAGAGCCGCACTCCACATAGAGAATAATGGAGCCTCCAGCACCGACCTCCACCCGCAGAGCCGCACTCCACATAGAGAATAATGGAGCCTCCAGCACCGACCTCCACCCGCAGAGCCGCACTCCACATAGAGAATAATCGAGCCTCCAGCACCGACCTCCACCCACAGAGCCGCACTCCACATAGAGAATAATGGAGCCTCCAGCACCGACCTCCACCCGCAGAGCCGCACTCCACATAGAGAATAATGGAGCCTCCAGCACCGACCTCCACCCGCAGAGCCGCACTCCACATAGAGAATAATGGAGCCTCCAGCACCGACCTCCACCCGCAGAGCCGCACTCCACATAGAGAATAATGGAGCCTCCAGCACTGACCTCCACCCGCAGAGCCGCACTCCACATAGAGAATAATGGGGCCTCCAGCACCGACCTCCACCCGCAGAGCCGCACCCCACATAGAGAATAATGGAGCCTCCAGCACCGACCTCCACCCGCAGAGCCGCACTCCACATAGAGAATAATGGGGCCTCCAGCACCGACCTCCACCCGCAGAGCCGCACTCCACATAGAGAATAATGGAGCCTCCAGCACCGACCTCCACCCACAGAGCCGCACTCTACATAGAGAATAATGGAGCCTCCAGCACCGACCTCCACCCACAGAGCCGCACTCCACATAGAGAATAATGGAGCCTCCAGCACCGACCTCCACCCTCACTCCACATAGAGAATAATGAAGCCTCCAGCACCGACCTCCACCCGCAGAGCCGCACTCCACATAGAGAATAATGGAGCCTCAAGCGCCGACCTCCACCCGCAGAGCCGCACCCCACATAGAGAATAATGGAGCCTCAAGCGCCGACCTCCACCCGCAGAGCCGCACTCCACATAGAGAATAATGGAGCCTCAAGCGCCGACCTCCACCCGCAGAGCCGCACTCCACATAGAGAATAATGGAGCCTCCAGCACCGACCTCCACCCACAGAGCCGCACTCCACATAGAGAATAATGGAGCCTCCAGCACCGACCTCCACCCGCAGAGCCGCACTCCACATAGAGAATAATGGAGCCTCCAGCACCGACCTCCACCCGCAGAGCCGCACTCCACATAGAGAATAATGGAGCCTCCAGCACTGACCTCCACCCGCAGAGCCGCACTCCACATAGAGAATAATGGGGCCTCCAGCACCGACCTCCACCCGCAGAGCCGCACCCCACATAGAGAATAATGGAGCCTCCAGCACCGACCTCCACCCGCAGAGCCGCACTCCACATAGAGAATAATGGAGCCTCCAACACCGACCTCCACCCGCAGAGCCACACTCCACATAGAAAATAATGGAGCCTCCAGCACCGACCTCCACCCGCAGAGCCGCACTCCACATAGAGAATAATGGAGCCTCCAGCACCGACCTCCACCCGCAGAGCCGCACTCCACATAGAGAATAATGGGGCCTCCAGCACCGACCTCCACCCGCAGAGCCGCACTCCACATAGAGAATAATGGAGCCTCCAGCACCGACCTCCACCCGCAGAGCCACACTCCACATAGAAAATAATGGAGCCTCCAGCACCGACCTCCACCCGCAGAGCCGCACTCCACATAGAGAATAATGGAGCCTCCAGCACCGACCTCCACCCGCAGAGCCACACTCCACATAGAAAATAATGGAGCCTCCAGCACCGACCTCCACCCGCAGAGCCGCACTCCACATAGAAAATAATGGAGCCTCCAGCACCGACCTCCACCCGCAGAGCCGCACTCCACATAGAGAATAATGGGGCCTCCAGCACCGACCTCCACCCGCAGAGCCGCACTCCACATAGAGAATAATGGAGCCTCCAGCACCGACCTCCACCCACAGAGCCGCACTCCACATAGAGAATAATGGAGCCTCCAGCACCGACCTCCACCCGCAGAGCCGCACTCCACATAGAGAATAATGGAGCCTCCAGCACCGACCTCCACCCGCAGAGCCGCACTCCACATAGAGAATAATGGAGCCTCCAGCACCGACCTCCACCCGCAGAGCCGCACTCCACATAGAGAATAATGGAGCCTCCAGCACCGACCTCCACCCGCAGAGCCGCACTCCACATAGAGAATAATGGAGCCTCCAGCACCGATCTCCACCCGCAGAGCCGCACTCCACATAGAGAATAATGGAGCCTCCAGCACCGACCTCCACCCGCAGAGCCACACTCCACATAGAGAATAATGGAGCCTCCAGCACATACCTCCACCCGCAGAGCCGCACTCCACATAGAGAATAATGGAGCCTCCAGCACCGACCTCCACCCGCAGAGCCGCACTCCACATAGAGAATAATGGAGCCTCCAGCACCGACCTCCACCCGCAGAGCCGCACTCCACATAGAGAATAATGGAGCCTCCAGCACCGACCTCCACCCGCAGAGCCGCACTCCACATAGAGAATAATGGAGCCTCCAGCACCGACCTCCACCCGCAGAGCCGCACTCCACATAGAGAATAATGGAGCCTCCAGCACCGACCTCCACCCGCAGAGCCGCACTCCACATAGAGAATAATGGAGCCTCCAGCACCGACCTCCACCCGCAGAGCCGCACTCCACATAGAGAATAATGGGGCCTCCAGCACCGACCTCCACCCGCAGAGCCGCACTCCACATAGAGAATAATGGAGCCTCCAGCACCGACCTCCACCCGCAGAGCCACACTCCACATAGAAAATAATGGAGCCTCCAGCACCGACCTCCACCCGCAGAGCCGCACTCCACATAGAAAATAATGGAGCCTCCAGCACCGACCTCCACCCGCAGAGCCGCACTCCACATAGAGAATAATGGGGCCTCCAGCACCGACCTCCACCCGCAGAGCCGCACTCCACATAGAGAATAATGGAGCCTCCAGCACCGACCTCCACCCACAGAGCCGCACTCCACATAGAGAATAATGGAGCCTCCAGCACCGACCTCCACCCGCAGAGCCGCACTCCACATAGAGAATAATGGAGCCTCCAGCACCGACCTCCACCCGCAGAGCCGCACTCCACATAGAGAATAATGGAGCCTCCAGCACCGACCTCCACCCGCAGAGCCGCACTCCACATAGAGAATAATGGAGCCTCCAGCACCGACCTCCACCCGCAGAGCCGCACTCCACATAGAGAATAATGGAGCCTCCAGCACCGACCTCCACCCACAGAGCCGCACTCCACATAGAGAATAATGGAGCCTCCAGCATCAACCTCCACCCGCAGAGCCGCACTCCACATAGAGAATAATGGAGCCTCCAGCACCGATCTCCACCCGCAGAGCCGCACTCCACATAGAGAATAATGGGGCCTCCAGCACCGACCTCCACCCGCAGAGCCGCACTCCACATAGAGAATAATGGAGCCTCCAGCACCGACCTCCACCCGCAGAGCCGCACTCCACATAGAGAATAATGGAGCCTCCAGCACCGACCTCCACCCGCAGAGCCACACTCCACATAGAGAATAATGGGGCCTCCAGCACCGACCTCCACCCGCAGAGCCGCACTCCACATAGAGAATAATGGGACCTCCAGCACCAACCTCCACCCGCAGAGCCGCACTCCACATAGAGAATAATGGAGCCTCCAGCACCGACCTCCACCCGCAGAGCCGCACTCCACATAGAGAATAATGGAGCCCCCAGCACCGACCTCCACCCACAGAGCCACACTCCACATAGAGAATAATGGAGCCTCCAGCACCGACCTCCACCCACACTCCACATAGAGAATAATGGGGAATCTCCAGCACCTACCTCCACCCGCAGAGCCGCACTCCACATAGAGAATAATGGAGCCTCCAGCACCGACCTCCACCCGCAGAGCCGCACTCCACATAGAGAATAATGGAGCCTCCAGCACCGACCTCCACCCGCAGAGCCGCACTCCACATAGAGAATAATGGAGCCTCCAGCACCGACCTCCACCCGCAGAGCCGCACTCCACATAGAGAATAATGGGGCCTCCAGCACCGACCTCCACCCGCAGAGCCACACTCCACATAGAGAATAATGGAGCCTCCAGCACCTACCTCCACCCGCAGAGCCGCACTCCACATAGAGAATAATGGAGCCTCCAGCACCGACCTCCACCCGCAGAGCCGCACTCCACATAGAGAATAATGGAGCCTCCAGCACCGACCTCCACCCGCAGAGCCGCACTCCACATAGAGAATAATGGAGCCTCCAGCACCGACCTCCACCCGCAGAGCCGCCCTCCACATAGAGAATAATGGAGCCTCCAGCACCTACCTCCACCCGCAGAGCCGCACTCCACATAGAGAATAATGGAGCCTCCAGCACCGACCTCCACCCGCAGAGTCGCACTCCACATAGAGAATAATGGAGCCTCCAGCACCGACCTCCACCCGCAGAGCCGCACTCCACATAGAGAATAATGGAGCCTCCAGCACCGACCTCCACCCACAGAGCCACACTCCACATAGAGAATAATGGAGCCTCCAGCACCGACCTCCACCCACACTCCACATAGAGAATAATGGAGCCTCCAGCACCGACCTCCACCCGCAGAGCCGCCCTCCACATAGAGAATAATGGAGCCTCCAGCACCTACCTCCACCCGCAGAGCCGCACTCCACATAGAGAATAATGGAGCCTCCAGCACCGACCTCCACCCGCAGAGCCGCACTCCACATAGAGAATAATGGAGCCTCCAGCACCGACCTCCACCCACAGAGCCGCACTCCACATAGAGAATAATGGAGCCTCCAGCACCGACCTCCACCCGCAGAGCCGCACTCCACATAGAGAATAATGGAGCCTCCAGCACCGACCTCCACCCGCAGAGCCGCCCTCCACATAGAGAATAATGGAGCCTCCAGCACCTACCTCCACCCGCAGAGCCGCACTCCACATAGAGAATAATGGAGCCTCCAGCACCGACCTCCACCCGCAGAGTCGCACTCCACATAGAGAATAATGGAGCCTCCAGCACCGACCTCCACCCGCAGAGCCGCACTCCACATAGAGAATAATGGAGCCTCCAGCACCGACCTCCACCCACAGAGCCACACTCCACATAGAGAATAATGGAGCCTCCAGCACCGACCTCCACCCACACTCCACATAGAGAATAATGGAGCCTCCAGCACCGACCTCCACCCGCAGAGCCGCCCTCCACATAGAGAATAATGGAGCCTCCAGCACCTACCTCCACCCGCAGAGCCGCACTCCACATAGAGAATAATGGAGCCTCCAGCACCGACCTCCACCCGCAGAGCCGCACTCCACATAGAGAATAATGGAGCCTCCAGCACCGACCTCCACCCACACTCCACATAGAGAATAATGGAGCCTCCAGCACCGACCTCCACCCGCAGAGCCGCCCTCCACATAGAGAATAATGGAGCCTCCAGCACCTACCTCCACCCGCAGAGCCGCACTCCACATAGAGAATAATGGAGCCTCCAGCACCGACCTCCACCCACAGAGCCACACTCCACATAGAGAATAATGGAGCCTCCAGCACCGACCTCCACCCACACTCCATATAGAGAATAATGGAGCCTCCAGCACCGACCTCCACCCGCAGAGCCGCCCTCCACATAGAGAATAATGGAGCCTCCAGCACCTACCTCCACCCGCAGAGCCGCACTCCACATAGAGAATAATGGAGCCTCCAGCACCGACCTCCACCCGCAGAGCCGCACTCCACATAGAGAATAATGGAGCCTCCAGCACCGACCTCCACCCACAGAGCCACACTCCACATAGAGAATAATGGAGCCTCCAGCACGGACCTCCACCCACACTCCACATAGAGAATAATGGAGCCTCCAGCACCGACCTCCACCCGCAGAGCCGCCCTCCACATAGAGAATAATGGAGCCTCCAGCACCTACCTCCACCCGCAGAGCCGCACTCCACATAGAGAATAATGGAGCCTCCAGCACCGACCTCCACCCGCAGAGCCGCACTCCACATAGAGAATAATGGAGCCTCCAGCACCGACCTCCACCCACAGAGCCACACTCCACATAGAGAATAATGGAGCCTCCAGCACCGACCTCCACCCACACTCCACATAGAGAATAATGGAGCCTCCAGCACCGACCTCCACCCGCAGAGCCGCCCTCCACATAGAGAATAATGGAGCCTCCAGCACCTACCTCCACCCGCAGAGCCGCACTCCACATAGAGAATAATGGAGCCTCCAGCACCGACCTCCACCCGCAGAGCCGCACTCCACATAGAGAATAATGGAGCCTCCAGCACCGACCTCCACCCACAGAGCCACACTCCACATAGAGAATAATGGAGCCTCCAGCACCGACCTCCACCCGCAGAGCCGCACTCCACATAGAGAATAATGGAGCCTCCAGCACCGACCTCCACCCGCAGAGCCACACTCCACATAGAGAATAATGGAGCCTCCAGCACTGACCTCCACCCGCAGAGCCGCACTCCACATAGAGAATAATGGAGCCTCCAGCACCGACCTCCACCCGCAGAGCCGCACTCCACATAGAGAATAATGGAGCCTCCAGCACCGACCTCCACCCGCAGAGCCACACTCCACATAGAGAATAATGGAGCCTCCAGCACCGACCTCCACCCACACTCCACATAGAGAATAATGGAGCCTCCAGCACCGACCTCCACCCGCAGAGCCGCACTCTACATATATGGCTGCTCTGTGCATACAGGACCTGTGATGAGGTCACATGATGGGAGGAAAAGAGGTTGGAACCAGAGAAGATATTTTGCTCTTCCCAATATGACACATAGATGTTTGCAATGAACGGTGACAAGGCCGCCCCCACTGAGGTGCCCTGATTTGTAGATAATAAGAGCCATTAAAAGAAAAATAATTATTTTGCAGCAGGATGTTAATGACTATAGCTAAAAATTCCTGCATTTCTGCTGAATAATTGCTGTAGACCTGCAAGTGATACCTCAAAATCGATGCTGGGGTAAAGACTAACTACATCGCAACAAAGTGTGACAGATAGAAGCTGCACTGTTGGTTTAGAATCATCCAGCAACTACAGGGGTTAACATGGTTATAGCAGAGGGAGTGGTTAGCTCAGCCCCAGTGGATTCTGGGAAGGTGTGGTTGTGTCTGGGACTTCCAAGAGTAAGGTGTGTGTTAGAGTCTCCTGTCTGTATAGACCAGTATTGAATGCTGTTTTCCACTCATCACCCTCTTTATCTTTATCATATCATTGAGATTATTCGCCCCCTGAGATCCCAGTTTAGAAAACCATTCTGCTCCTATAATCTGAATAAAGAAGTCCGGGATGAGAGGGAGCGGCTACGGATCCCAGAGCGTGATCAGATGGAGTATGAAACCAGGATATTTTACCTCCAGCACGCTAAGTGTTGGGATGGTTAAAGTAAGCTGCATATATGGGCTGGTTTTATGTGAAAACTCATGGAGTGGGAGGGAGAGTGCTCACCATATCTCTTCCTGCAGCTGACACCGGCAGGTGGACTGCGGTGATGTCATAGTCATGTGATCATCACATGGTCCTGGTTAAGTACCTGGACATGTGATACAGTCTGGGTGGTGTCTTGGGAGAGGAGGTACTCCCATGTAGCTCCAAGGAGGAGCGGAGGAAATTGCCAGGTGCCTGTAGGTTGAGACCTTTATTTGTTTTATTTTTCCGTTAAGCCAGAAAGGCTCTGTTTTTGTTTTGTGAACCCTGCCTTGGTGTATGCTGACTCCAATGAACCAGCAGGTGCTTCACCACCAAAGTGTTCCTGTGTCTACCTGAGGAAGCGGCTAAGCGTGTCAATCCCTCACACTACAGAGGAGATATGTACACCCGGGTTGCTAACCTCCCCGCAACCTGAGCTACTTAGTTTTCAGGCGGCTGTTTACCGTGAGATAGGGAAGGACATGTGCCCATGAAATGGCCTTTTCTACCACAGTAAAAACATACTCCCCTTTGTGTCAAACAACAGACTGCTTTCCAGAACCAGTTGCCCCACCCAACTGCACAGGTTCCTCAGATGACTCAGACTAGGTTTCCCTTGGCCCTGGACCTCCCGCACATTTGGGGTGTCTTTTTATGTCTTGTGGAGTGAAGGATGGGGTTAAATCATAGTAGTAGAAGAAGGGGAATTATCACACACTCTAAACCAAGCCACAGTCACAGATAAATCCACCAAACGCCTTCTCCATTAACAACCATCAACAACCTCCATCCATGTAACATAAGCTACTCTGACAATGAGTGCTAACTAGGGCCCAGATTATATAGGAGATGGGAGTGGCTAACAGTGCACAGCTGAGAGACTTAACACTCCAGGAGCTCTCAACTGAGCAGATTAACTCCTGCACTGCCAAAAAGAAATTTTAATATGAAGGTGAAGTGCTTCTAATCAGTGCAGAAGTAGGAGAAGTCAGACGCTGAGGTCTTCTGGCTCCTTTCTGTCGTGGTAAACATGTGACAACACTGACAAATGTGTCTCTCAGTGAGCGGGCCCCTCCTGAATCTTTTCCCGACACGCTGCACCGCTCCCTCGGACTGAGGCCTATTTGGATGCTTAAAGCTGCGGTCTCTCTTGTGGGCCATGTACACCCGGTTCACGGCCCTTGCAGTATATATAGGAGCGACCAAATCGCTCCAAGATACAGACTGAAGGAACGAAATAGACGAGCGGAGACAGAGAGACAGAGAGCTGGCCAAGCTGGAGATACAAGCCTGACAGCACATACTTACCCACCGTGCGTCCTCCTGTGGCATAGGCTGGTCCCTGGGGGCTGTGGCGTGCCCTGTATTCTGCCGGTCTGCCTCTTCGGCCGTCGCAGTTGCCGGTGAATGACTGGATCAGCTGGGTTGCACCTCACATCCTATACCACTGCTTGCAGTGCGGGCGCTGTGGTTGGGGTTTCCCCTGTTGTTTGCAGGGTTCATCTGGCTGTCACCCAGACACAGCGATGTTGCGGTCTGAGGTCCTGCAGCGATCAATCTTAGGAAGGCCTCTGCAGTGGTCCTGCTCCCTTTTCACCTGTGCTTCTCATCTAGGAAGCAGAACACCCCTGAACAAAATACTCCTCAGCCTCCTTGGTACATAAGAGGGGTCAATTTCAGGGGCACTCCACATAGAGAATAATGGAGCCTCCAGCACCGACCTCCACCCGCAGAGCCACACTCCACATAGAGAATAATGGAGCCTCCAGCACCGACCTCCACCCACAGAGCCGCACTCCACATAGAGAATAATGGAGCCTCCAGCACCGACCTCCACCCGCACTCCACATAGAGAATAATGGAGCCTCCAGCACCTACCTCCACCCGCAGAGCCGCACTCCACATAGAGAATAATGGAGCCTCCAGCACCGACCTCCACCCGCACTCCACATAGAGAATAATGGAGCCTCCAGCACCTACCTCCACCCGCAGAGCCGCACTCCACATAGAGAATAATGGGGAATCTCCAGCACCGACCTCCACTCGCAGAGCCGCACTCCACATAGAGAATAATGGAGCCTCCAGCACCGACCTCCACCCGCACTCCACATAGAGAATAATGGAGCCTCCAGCACCGACCTCCACCCGCAGAGCCACACTCCACATAGAGAATAATGGAGCCTCCAGCACATACCTCCACCCGCAGAGCCGCACTCCACATAGAGAATAATGGAGCCTCCAGCACCGACCTCCACCCGCAGAGCCGCACTCCACATAGAGAATAATGGAGCCTCCAGCACCGACCTCCACCCGCAGAGCCGCACTCCACATAGAGAATAATGGAGCCTCCAGCACCGACCTCCACCCGCAGAGCCGCACTCCACATAGAGAATAATGGAGCCTCCAGCACCGACCTCCACCCGCAGAGCCGCACTCCACATAGAGAATAATGGAGCCTCCAGCACCGACCTCCACCCGCAGAGCCGCACTCCACATAGAGAATAATGGAGCCTCCAGCACCGACCTCCACCCGCAGAGCCGCACTCCACATAGAGAATAATGGGGCCTCCAGCACCGACCTCCACCCGCAGAGCCGCACTCCACATAGAGAATAATGGAGCCTCCAGCACCGACCTCCACCCGCAGAGCCACACTCCACATAGAAAATAATGGAGCCTCCAGCACCGACCTCCACCCGCAGAGCCGCACTCCACATAGAAAATAATGGAGCCTCCAGCACCGACCTCCACCCGCAGAGCCGCACTCCACATAGAGAATAATGGGGCCTCCAGCACCGACCTCCACCCGCAGAGCCGCACTCCACATAGAGAATAATGGAGCCTCCAGCACCGACCTCCACCCACAGAGCCGCACTCCACATAGAGAATAATGGAGCCTCCAGCACCGACCTCCACCCGCAGAGCCGCACTCCACATAGAGAATAATGGAGCCTCCAGCACCGACCTCCACCCGCAGAGCCGCACTCCACATAGAGAATAATGGAGCCTCCAGCACCGACCTCCACCCGCAGAGCCGCACTCCACATAGAGAATAATGGAGCCTCCAGCACCGACCTCCACCCGCAGAGCCGCACTCCACATAGAGAATAATGGAGCCTCCAGCACCGACCTCCACCCACAGAGCCGCACTCCACATAGAGAATAATGGAGCCTCCAGCATCAACCTCCACCCGCAGAGCCGCACTCCACATAGAGAATAATGGAGCCTCCAGCACCGATCTCCACCCGCAGAGCCGCACTCCACATAGAGAATAATGGGGCCTCCAGCACCGACCTCCACCCGCAGAGCCGCACTCCACATAGAGAATAATGGAGCCTCCAGCACCGACCTCCACCCGCAGAGCCGCACTCCACATAGAGAATAATGGAGCCTCCAGCACCGACCTCCACCCGCAGAGCCACACTCCACATAGAGAATAATGGGGCCTCCAGCACCGACCTCCACCCGCAGAGCCGCACTCCACATAGAGAATAATGGGACCTCCAGCACCAACCTCCACCCGCAGAGCCGCACTCCACATAGAGAATAATGGAGCCTCCAGCACCGACCTCCACCCGCAGAGCCGCACTCCACATAGAGAATAATGGAGCCCCCAGCACCGACCTCCACCCACAGAGCCACACTCCACATAGAGAATAATGGAGCCTCCAGCACCGACCTCCACCCACACTCCACATAGAGAATAATGGGGAATCTCCAGCACCTACCTCCACCCGCAGAGCCGCACTCCACATAGAGAATAATGGAGCCTCCAGCACCGACCTCCACCCGCAGAGCCGCACTCCACATAGAGAATAATGGAGCCTCCAGCACCGACCTCCACCCGCAGAGCCGCACTCCACATAGAGAATAATGGAGCCTCCAGCACCGACCTCCACCCGCAGAGCCGCACTCCACATAGAGAATAATGGGGCCTCCAGCACCGACCTCCACCCGCAGAGCCACACTCCACATAGAGAATAATGGAGCCTCCAGCACCTACCTCCACCCGCAGAGCCGCACTCCACATAGAGAATAATGGAGCCTCCAGCACCGACCTCCACCCGCAGAGCCGCACTCCACATAGAGAATAATGGAGCCTCCAGCACCGACCTCCACCCGCAGAGCCGCACTCCACATAGAGAATAATGGAGCCTCCAGCACCGACCTCCACCCGCAGAGCCGCCCTCCACATAGAGAATAATGGAGCCTCCAGCACCTACCTCCACCCGCAGAGCCGCACTCCACATAGAGAATAATGGAGCCTCCAGCACCGACCTCCACCCGCAGAGTCGCACTCCACATAGAGAATAATGGAGCCTCCAGCACCGACCTCCACCCGCAGAGCCGCACTCCACATAGAGAATAATGGAGCCTCCAGCACCGACCTCCACCCACAGAGCCACACTCCACATAGAGAATAATGGAGCCTCCAGCACCGACCTCCACCCACACTCCACATAGAGAATAATGGAGCCTCCAGCACCGACCTCCACCCGCAGAGCCGCCCTCCACATAGAGAATAATGGAGCCTCCAGCACCTACCTCCACCCGCAGAGCCGCACTCCACATAGAGAATAATGGAGCCTCCAGCACCGACCTCCACCCGCAGAGCCGCACTCCACATAGAGAATAATGGAGCCTCCAGCACCGACCTCCACCCACAGAGCCGCACTCCACATAGAGAATAATGGAGCCTCCAGCACCGACCTCCACCCGCAGAGCCGCACTCCACATAGAGAATAATGGAGCCTCCAGCACCGACCTCCACCCGCAGAGCCGCCCTCCACATAGAGAATAATGGAGCCTCCAGCACCTACCTCCACCCGCAGAGCCGCACTCCACATAGAGAATAATGGAGCCTCCAGCACCGACCTCCACCCGCAGAGTCGCACTCCACATAGAGAATAATGGAGCCTCCAGCACCGACCTCCACCCGCAGAGCCGCACTCCACATAGAGAATAATGGAGCCTCCAGCACCGACCTCCACCCACAGAGCCACACTCCACATAGAGAATAATGGAGCCTCCAGCACCGACCTCCACCCACACTCCACATAGAGAATAATGGAGCCTCCAGCACCGACCTCCACCCGCAGAGCCGCCCTCCACATAGAGAATAATGGAGCCTCCAGCACCTACCTCCACCCGCAGAGCCGCACTCCACATAGAGAATAATGGAGCCTCCAGCACCGACCTCCACCCGCAGAGCCGCACTCCACATAGAGAATAATGGAGCCTCCAGCACCGACCTCCACCCACACTCCACATAGAGAATAATGGAGCCTCCAGCACCGACCTCCACCCGCAGAGCCGCCCTCCACATAGAGAATAATGGAGCCTCCAGCACCTACCTCCACCCGCAGAGCCGCACTCCACATAGAGAATAATGGAGCCTCCAGCACCGACCTCCACCCACAGAGCCACACTCCACATAGAGAATAATGGAGCCTCCAGCACCGACCTCCACCCACACTCCACATAGAGAATAATGGAGCCTCCAGCACCGACCTCCACCCGCAGAGCCGCCCTCCACATAGAGAATAATGGAGCCTCCAGCACCTACCTCCACCCGCAGAGCCGCACTCCACATAGAGAATAATGGAGCCTCCAGCACCGACCTCCACCCGCAGAGCCGCACTCCACATAGAGAATAATGGAGCCTCCAGCACCGACCTCCACCCACAGAGCCACACTCCACATAGAGAATAATGGAGCCTCCAGCACGGACCTCCACCCACACTCCACATAGAGAATAATGGAGCCTCCAGCACCGACCTCCACCCGCAGAGCCGCCCTCCACATAGAGAATAATGGAGCCTCCAGCACCTACCTCCACCCGCAGAGCCGCACTCCACATAGAGAATAATGGAGCCTCCAGCACCGACCTCCACCCGCAGAGCCGCACTCCACATAGAGAATAATGGAGCCTCCAGCACCGACCTCCACCCACAGAGCCACACTCCACATAGAGAATAATGGAGCCTCCAGCACCGACCTCCACCCACACTCCACATAGAGAATAATGGAGCCTCCAGCACCGACCTCCACCCGCAGAGCCGCCCTCCACATAGAGAATAATGGAGCCTCCAGCACCTACCTCCACCCGCAGAGCCGCACTCCACATAGAGAATAATGGAGCCTCCAGCACCGACCTCCACCCGCAGAGCCGCACTCCACATAGAGAATAATGGAGCCTCCAGCACCGACCTCCACCCACAGAGCCACACTCCACATAGAGAATAATGGAGCCTCCAGCACCGACCTCCACCCACACTCCACATAGAGAATAATGGAGCCTCCAGCACCGACCTCCACCCGCAGAGCCGCACTCCACATAGAGAATAATGGAGCCTCCAGCACCGACCTCCACCCGCAGAGCCACACTCCACATAGAGAATAATGGAGCCTCCAGCACCGACCTCCACCCGCAGAGCCGCACTCCACATAGAGAATAATGGAGCCTCCAGCACCGACCTCCACCCACAGAGCCACACTCCACATAGAGAATAATGGAGCCTCCAGCACCGACCTCCACCCACACTCCACATAGAGAATAATGGAGCCTCCAGCACCGACCTCCACCCGCAGAGCCGCCCTCCACATAGAGAATAATGGAGCCTCCAGCACCTACCTCCACCCGCAGAGCCGCACTCCACATAGAGAATAATGGAGCCTCCAGCACCGACCTCCACCCGCAGAGCCGCACTCCACATAGAGAATAATGGAGCCTCCAGCACCGACCTCCACCCACAGAGCCACACTCCACATAGAGAATAATGGAGCCTCCAGCACCGACCTCCACCCACACTCCACATAGAGAATAATGGAGCCTCCAGCACCGACCTCCACCCGCAGAGCCGCACTCCACATAGAGAATAATGGAGCCTCCAGCACCGACCTCCACCCGCAGAGCCACACTCCACATAGAGAATAATGGAGCCTCCAGCACCGACCTCCACCCGCAGAGCCGCACTCTACATATATGGCTGCTCTGTGCATACAGGACCTGTGATGAGGTCACATGATGGGAGGAAAAGAGGTTGGAACCAGAGAAGATATTTTGCTCTTCCCAATATGACACATAGATGTTTGCAATGAACGGTGACAAGGCCGCCCCCACTGAGGTGCCCTGATTTGTAGATAATAAGAGCCATTAAAAGAAAAATAATTATTTTGCAGCAGGATGTTAATGACTATAGCTAAAAATTCCTGCATTTCTGCTGAATAATTGCTGTAGACCTGCAAGTGATACCTCAAAATCGATGCTGGGGTAAAGACTAACTACATCGCAACAAAGTGTGACAGATAGAAGCTGCACTGTTGGTTTAGAATCATCCAGCAACTACAGGGGTTAACATGGTTATAGCAGAGGGAGTGGTTAGCTCAGCCCCAGTGGATTCTGGGAAGGTGTGGTTGTGTCTGGGACTTCCAAGAGTAAGGTGTGTGTTAGAGTCTCCTGTCTGTATAGACCAGTATTGAATGCTGTTTTCCACTCATCACCCTCTTTATCTTTATCATATCATTGAGATTATTCGCCCCCTGAGATCCCAGTTTAGAAAACCATTCTGCTCCTATAATCTGAATAAAGAAGTCCGGGATGAGAGGGAGCGGCTACGGATCCCAGAGCGTGATCAGATGGAGTATGAAACCAGGATATTTTACCTCCAGCACGCTAAGTGTTGGGATGGTTAAAGTAAGCTGCATATATGGGCTGGTTTTATGTGAAAACTCATGGAGTGGGAGGGAGAGTGCTCACCATATCTCTTCCTGCAGCTGACACCGGCAGGTGGACTGCGGTGATGTCACAGTCATGTGATCATCACATGGTCCTGGTTAAGTACCTGGACATGTGATACAGTCTGGGTGGTGTCTTGGGAGAGGAGGTACTCCCATGTAGCTCCAAGGAGGAGCGGAGGAAATTGCCAGGTGCCTGTAGGTTGAGACCTTTATTTGTTTTATTTTTCCGTTAATCCAGAAAGGCTCTGTTTTTGTTTTGTGAACCCTGCCTTGGTGTATGCTGACTCCAATGAACCAGCAGGTGCTTCACCACCAAAGTGTTCCTGTGTCTACCTGAGGAAGCGGCTAAGCGTGTCAATCCCTCACACTACAGAGGAGATATGTACACCCGGGTTGCTAACCTCCCCGCAACCTGAGCTACTTAGTTTTCAGGCGGCTGTTTACCGTGAGATAGGGAAGGACATGTGCCCATGAAATGGCCTTTTCTACCACAGTAAAAACATACTCCCCTTTGTGTCAAACAACAGACTGCTTTCCAGAACCAGTTGCCCCACCCAACTGCACAGGTTCCTCAGATGACTCAGACTAGGTTTCCCTTGGCCCTGGACCTCCCGCACATTTGGGGTGTCTTTTTATGTCTTGTGGAGTGAAGGATGGGGTTAAATCATAGTAGTAGAAGAAGGGGAATTATCACACACTCTAAACCAAGCCACAGTCACAGATAAATCCACCAAACGCCTTCTCCATTAACAACCATCAACAACCTCCATCCATGTAACATAAGCTACTCTGACAATGAGTGCTAACTAGGGCCCAGATTATATAGGAGATGGGAGTGGCTAACAGTGCACAGCTGAGAGACTTAACACTCCAGGAGCTCTCAACTGAGCAGATTAACTCCTGCACTGCCAAAAAGAAATTTTAATATGAAGGTGAAGTGCTTCTAATCAGTGCAGAAGTAGGAGAAGTCAGACGCTGAGGTCTTCTGGCTCCTTTCTGTCGTGGTAAACATGTGACAACACTGACAAATGTGTCTCTCAGTGAGCGGGCCCCTCCTGAATCTTTTCCCGACACGCTGCACCGCTCCCTCGGACTGAGGCCTATTTGGATGCTTAAAGCTGCGGTCTCTCTTGTGGGCCATGTACACCCGGTTCACGGCCCTTGCAGTATATATAGGAGCGACCAAATCGCTCCAAGATACAGACTGAAGGAACGAAATAGACGAGCGGAGACAGAGAGACAGAGAGCTGGCCAAGCTGGAGATACAAGCCTGACAGCACATACTTACCCACCGTGCGTCCTCCTGTGGCATAGGCTGGTCCCTGGGGGCTGTGGCGTGCCCTGTATTCTGCCGGTCTGCCTCTTCGGCCGTCGCAGTTGCCGGTGAATGACTGGATCAGCTGGGTTGCACCTCACATCCTATACCACTGCTTGCAGTGCGGGCGCTGTGGTTGGGGTTTCCCCTGTTGTTTGCAGGGTTCATCTGGCTGTCACCCAGACACAGCGATGTTGCGGTCTGAGGTCCTGCAGCGATCAATCTTAGGAAGGCCTCTGCAGTGGTCCTGCTCCCTTTTCACCTGTGCTTCTCATCTAGGAAGCAGAACACCCCTGAACAAAATACTCCTCAGCCTCCTTGGTACATAAGAGGGGTCAATTTCAGGGGCACTCCACATAGAGAATAATGGAGCCTCCAGCACCTACCTCCACCCGCAGAGCCGCACTCCACATAGAGAATAATGGAGCCTCCAGCACCGACCTCCACCCGCACTCCACATAGAGAATAATGGAGCCTCCAGCACCTACCTCCACCCGCAGAGCCGCACTCCACATAGAGAATAATGGGGAATCTCCAGCACCGACCTCCACTCGCAGAGCCGCACTCCACATAGAGAATAATGGAGCCTCCAGCACCGACCTCCACCCGCACTCCACATAGAGAATAATGGAGCCGCCAGCACCGACCTCCACCCGCAGAGCCGCACTTCACATAGAGAATAATGGAGCCTCCAGCACCTACCTCCACCCGCAGAGCCACACACCACATAGAGAATAATGGGGCCTACAGCACCGACCTCCACCCGCAGAGCCGCACTCCACATAGAGAATAATGGAGCCTCCAGCACCTACCTCCACTCGCAGAGCCGCACTCCACATAGAGAATAATGGGGAATCTCCAGCACCGACCTCCACCCGCAGTGCCGCACTCCACATAGAGAATAATGGAGCCTCCAGCACCGACCTCCACCCGCAGAGCCGCACTCCACATAGAGAATAATGGAGCCTCCAGCACCGACCTCCACCCGCAGAGCCGGACTCCACATAGAGAATAATGGAGCCTCCAGCACCTACCTCCACCCGCAGAGCCACACTCCACATAGAGAATAATGGAGCCTCTAGCACCGACCTCCACCCGCAGAGCCGCACTCCACATAGAGAATAATGGAGCCTCCAGCACCGACCTCCACCCGCAGAGCTGCACTCCACATAGAGAATAATGGAGCCTCCAGCACCGACCTCCACCCACAGAGCCGCACTCCACATAGAGAATAATGGAGCCTCCAGCACCGACCTCCACCCACAGAGCCGCACTCCACATAGAGAATAATGGAGCCTCCAGCCCCGACCTCCACCCGCAGAGCCGGACTCCACATAGAGAATAATGGAGCCTCCAGCACCGACCTCCACCCTCAGAGCCGCACTCCACATAGAGAATAATGGAGCCTCCAGCACCGACCTCCACCCGCAGAGCCGCACTCCACATAGAGAATAATGGAGCCTCCAGCACCGACCTCCACCCGCAGAGCCACACTCCACATAGAGGATAATGGAGCCTCCAGCACCGACCTCCACCCGCAGAGCCACACTCCACATAGAGAATAATGGAGCCTCCAGCACCGACCTCCACCCGCAGAGCCGCACTCCACATAGAGAATAATGGAGCCTCCAGCACCGACCTCCACCGCAGAGCCGTACTCCACATAGAGAATAATGGAGCCTCCAGCACCGACCTCCACCCGCAGTGCCGCACTCCACATAGAGAATAATGGAGCCTCCAGCACCGACCTCCACCCGCAGAGCCGCACTCCACATAGAGAATAATGGAGCCTCCAGCACCGACCTCCACCCGCAGAGCCGCACTCCACATAGAGAATAATGGAGCCTCCAGCACCGACCTCCACCCGCAGAGCCGCACTCCACATAGAGAATAATGGAGCCTCCAGCACCGACCTCCACCCCCAGAGCCGCACTCCACATAGAGAATAATGGAGCCTCCAGCACCGACCTCCACCCACAGAGCCACACTCCACATAGAGAATAATGGGGCCTCCAGCACCGACCTCCACCCGCAGAGCCGCACTCTACATATATGGCTGCTCTGTGCATACAGGACCTGTGATGAGGTCACATGATGGGAGGAAAAGAGGTTGGAACCAGAGAAGATATTTTGCTCTTCCCAATATGACACATAGATGTTTGCAATGAACGGTGACAAGGCCGCCCCCACTGAGGTGCCCTGATTTGTAGATAATAAGAGCCATTAAAAGAAAAATAATTATTTTGCAGCAGGATGTTAATGACTATAGCTAAAAATTCCTGCATTTCTGCTGAATAATTGCTGTAGACCTGCAAGTGATACCTCAAAATCGATGCTGGGGTAAAGACTAACTACATCGCAACAAAGTGTGACAGATAGAAGCTGCACTGTTGGTTTAGAATCATCCAGCAACTACAGGGGTTAACATGGTTATAGCAGAGGGAGTGGTTAGCTCAGCCCCAGTGGATTCTGGGAAGGTGTGGTTGTGTCTGGGACTTCCAAGAGTAAGGTGTGTGTTAGAGTCTCCTGTCTGTATAGACCAGTATTGAATGCTGTTTTCCACTCATCACCCTCTTTATCTTTATCATATCATTGAGATTATTCGCCCCCTGAGATCCCAGTTTAGAAAACCATTCTGCTCCTATAATCTGAATAAAGAAGTCCGGGATGAGAGGGAGCGGCTACGGATCCCAGAGCGTGATCAGATGGAGTATGAAACCAGGATATTTTACCTCCAGCACGCTAAGTGTTGGGATGGTTAAAGTAAGCTGCATATATGGGCTGGTTTTATGTGAAAACTCATGGAGTGGGAGGGAGAGTGCTCACCATATCTCTTCCTGCAGCTGACACCGGCAGGTGGACTGCGGTGATGTCACAGTCATGTGATCATCACATGGTCCTGGTTAAGTACCTGGACATGTGATACAGTCTGGGTGGTGTCTTGGGAGAGGAGGTACTCCCATGTAGCTCCAAGGAGGAGCGGAGGAAATTGCCAGGTGCCTGTAGGTTGAGACCTTTATTTGTTTTATTTTTCCGTTAAGCCAGAAAGGCTCTGTTTTTGTTTTGTGAACCCTGCCTTGGTGTATGCTGACTCCAATGAACCAGCAGGTGCTTCACCACCAAAGTGTTCCTGTGTCTACCTGAGGAAGCGGCTAAGCGTGTCAATCCCTCACACTACAGAGGAGATATGTACACCCGGGTTGCTAACCTCCCCGCAACCTGAGCTACTTAGTTTTCAGGCGGCTGTTTACCGTGAGATAGGGAAGGACATGTGCCCATGAAATGGCCTTTTCTACCACAGTATAAACATACTCCCCTTTGTGTCAAACAACAGACTGCTTTCCAGAACCAGTTGCCCCACCCAACTGCACAGGTTCCTCAGATGACTCAGACTAGGTTTCCCTTGGCCCTGGACCTCCCGCACATTTGGGGTGTCTTTTTATGTCTTGTGGAGTGAAGGATGGGGTTAAATCATAGTAGTAGAAGAAGGGGAATTATCACACACTCCAAACCAAGCCACAGTCACAGATAAATCCACCAAACGCCTTCTCCATTAACAACCATCAACAACCTCCATCCATGTAACATAAGCTACTCTGACAATGAGTGCTAACTAGGGCCCAGATTATATAGGAGATGGGAGTGGCTAACAGTGCACAGCTGAGAGACTTAACACTCCAGGAGCTCTCAACTGAGCAGATTAACTCCTGCACTGCCAAAAAGAAATTTTAATATGAAGGTGAAGTGCTTCTAATCAGTGCAGAGGAGAAGTCAGACGCTGAGGTCTTCTGGCTCCTTTCTGTCGTGGTAAACCTGTGACAACACTGACAAATGTGTCTCTCAGTGAGCGGGCCCCTGTTTGCAGGGTTCATCTGGCTGTCACCCAGACACAGCGATGTTGCGGTCTGAGGGCCTGCAGCGATCAATCTTAGGAAGGCCTCTGCAGTGGTCCTGCTCCCTTTTCACCTGTGCTTCTTATCTAGGAAGCAGAACACCCCTGAACAAAATACTCCTCAGCCTCCTAGGTACATAAGAGGGGTCAATTTCAGGGGCACCAACACCGGCTCCATGGCCTCTACCCTACCCCAACCCACGCACCCACTCTACATTGGACATCTTTTGCAACAACAAGCATGAGAAGCTAATTCTAGCAAAAAGCGCAAGAGAAATGGGGAAATTCGTCAAGAAAACAAATATCTCTCAGCGCAATAGGTACGAGAGTGGAAAATCTAGAACAAAAACCGTGACTCCCTCTGCAACTTCTCACTATATGACGTCTTGTTTTTGTGTGAGAGGAGCTGTAGTTTTTTTTTAAAGGTCATTTTGACAAAAACGACTGTAAAGGTACCGTCACACTTAGCGACGCTGCAGCGATACCGACAACGATCCGGATCGCTGCAGCGTCGCTGTTTGGTCGCTGGAGAGCTGTCACACAGACAGCTCTCCAGCGACCAACGATGCCGGTAACCAGGGTAAACATCGGGTAACTAAGCGCAGGGCCGCGCTTAGTAACCCGATGTTTACCCTGGTTACCATCCTAAAAGTAAAAAAAACAAACAGTACATACTTACCTACAGCCGTCTGTCCTCCAGCGCTGTGCTCTGCTCTCCTCCTGTACTGTCTGTGTGAGCACAGCGGCCGGAAAGCAGAGCGGTGACGTCACCGCTCTGCTTTCCGGCTGACCGACGCTCACAGACAGTACAGGAGGAGAGCAGAGCACAGCGCTGGAGGACAGACGGCTGTAGGTAAGTATGTACTGTTTGTTTTTTTTACTTTTAGGATGGTAACCAGGGTAAACATCGGGTTACTAAGCGCGGCCCTGCGCTTAGTTACCCGATGTTTACCCTGGTTACCAGTGAAGACATCGCTGAATCGGTGTCACACACCGATTCAGCGATGTCTGCGGGGAGTCCAGCGACGAAATAAAGTTCTGGACTTTCTTCCCCGACCAGCGACAGCACAGCAGGGGCCTGATCGCTGCTGCCTGTCACACTGGACGATATCGCTAGCCAGGACGCTGCAACGTCACGGATCGCTAGCGATATCGTCTAGTGTGACGGTACCTTAAGACCGTGTTCAAACGTAGCAGGTTTTCACGCACTTGTTTTATACAGACATGGGAAGGATGCCTGAGGTAAATGTTATTTTTTTTTAACCATTTTGTGTTGTATGACTACCTGGATTAAAAGGTATAATTATTCACAGTTTGATTATTCTTAACTTTGGATGGAGAGTTTCAAAAGTACAATAGGATTGCACGCACCTATTTATTATAGAAAACCACATAACTCAGAGTTTTCACAGCTGACGCAGATACACTAGGTCAGCTCATGAGCAAGTCAGGGTAATCAATCTGGAAGTTAGTGGTTAGTATCTGCGCTGCTGTAAAGATGAATGTCCGGACGTATTGAAGACAAAGATGATGATTTATTCTCGACGCGTTTCGAAGTCACTAGGACTTCTTCCTCAGGAGATGCTTTGAACTTACAATGTCGTTACATGCTGTTCAAATATATTACACATTCAACTCTGGCATCAGAAAAAAATCACATGTCAAACGATGTCAAAGTTCATATGATAGACACATGGTATAGTACATGACAATTAATAATAATAATAATAATTTTCATTTATATAGCGCCAACATATTCCGCAGCACTTTACAATTAAGAGGGAAAAATGCATAGACAATAAATTCAATACAAGTTAAGACAATTTAAAAAGTGACATTAGGGGTTAGGTCCCTGCTCGCAAGCTAACAATCTACAAGAAAATGGGGGGACACAATAGGTGAAAAGTGCTTGATGTTTCAGGTCTGGCAATTATAGTAAACTAGATGGTGGCCCGATTCTAACGCATCAGGTATTCTAGAATATGTATGTATGTATGTACGGCGCGCTGTAAGTGGGGGCTAAATTCCGCACCAATATCGCTGATTGGTCGCGCCCGGCTGGCCGATCAGCGAAGCGTGGTTCAAATCTGGCACCAATTCGCTGCCGGACTCCGTCTGTCGCTGATTGGTCGCAGCCGGCCGGGCTCGACCAATGACCGAAGCGGTGTTTAAATACTGCGCCAATATCACTGATTGGTCGCGGCCGGCCGTGCGCGACCAATCACTGAAGCGGTGTTTAAATCCCGTGCCAATATCGCTGATTGGTCGCGGCCGGCCGGGCCCCTAATCAGCGAAGCGTGGTTTAAATCCCGCGTCACTTCGCAGCTGGACTGTGTCTGTCGCTGATTGGTCACAGGATGTCGGGGGTTCGAGGCGCTGGATGTCGGGGGTCCGGGGTGCAGGATATAGTACAGCCACGTAGTATATAACACAGCCACATAGCATATAGCACAGCCACGTAGTATGTAGTATATAACACAGTCACGTAGTATATAGCACAGCCATGTAGTATATAGCACAGCCACGTAGTATATAGCAGCCACATAGTATATAGCACAGCCATGTGTAATATAGCAGCCACGTAGTATATAGAAGCCACGTAGTATATAACACAGCCCATGTACTATATAACACAGACAGCCACGTAGTATATAGCAGAGCCACGTAGTATATAGCAAAGCCACGTAGTATATAGCAGAGCAACGTATATAGCACAGCCACGTAGTATATAGCACAGCCATGTAGTATATAGCAGCCACATAGTATGTAGCTGCCACATAGTATATAGCACAGCCACATGGTATATAGCAGCCACGTAGTATATAGCAGCCACGTAGTATATAACACAGCACACGCAGTAAATAACACAGCACATGCAGTATATAACACTGCCCACGTAGTATATATCAGTCACGCAGTATATAACACAGCCCACTTAGTATATAGCAGTGTGGGCACCATATCTCTGTTAAAAAAAAAAGAATGAAAATAAAAAATAGTTATATACTCACCCTCCGGCGGCCACCGAACTTGTCCCAATGCGTGCGAGGCTGCCGCCAGCTTCCATTTCCAGTGTTGGATTGTGAAATTACATAGATGACTTAGCAGTCTCGCGAGAACGCTAAGTCATCTGGGTAATTTCGCAATGCATCTCTGGGAACGGAAGCTGGTGGCATCCTCGCCGCTCGCGCGCATCGGTGGACGGCGGAAGGTGAGAATAGCACCATTTTTTTTTTAATTAGTTTTAACCCCTTAGTGACGGAGCCAAATTTTTGAAATCTGACCAGTGTCACTTTATGTGGTAATAACTCTGCAACGCTTCAACAAATCACAGTGATTTTGAGACTGTTTTTTCGTGACACATTATACTTTACGATAATGGTAAATTTAGGTCAATATGTTTTGTGTTTATTTATAAAAAATATCAAAAATTTGAGAAAAATGTTAAAAAATTAGCAATTTTCAAAGTTTGAATGATTATCCCTTTAATCCAGATGGTCATACCACAGCTAACCATTAATAAATAACTTTTCCCACATGTCTGCTTTACATCAGCAACATTTGTAAAATGTTCTTTTATTTTGTTAGCATTTTAGGAGGTTCAAAAATGTAGCAGCAATTTTTCATTTTTTCAAGGAAATTTACAATATTTATTTTTTTAGGGACCTATCCATGTTTGAATTGACTTTAGGGGTCTCATATATTGGGAAACCCCAAACGTGATACTTTAAAAACAGCACACCCTGACATATTGAAAACTGCTGTCAGGTAGTTTATTAACCCTTCAGGTGCTTTACAGGAATTAATGCAAAGTGGTATGACAGAAATGAAAATGTGTATTTTTACGACCTAAATGTCGGTAACTTCTGAACAGGTTACAACAGCCGACAGACTCTAAGGCCGCTATTTGTTCGTGAATTGCCATCGCAAACATCAGGACCACAAAATCATGATCTGAGGGCACCAATTGGGATAAAGAGGAAGCCCCCACGCTCTGTTAACCATTTATAATGATGTAGTCACTATTGACAGCAGCATCTAAGGGGGTTAAACAGATATGTACGGTGACAACACTGATCGTGGCTGATACAGCAAGTTGTCAGCTATAGTGTACAGCCGACAGCTGCTGGATTGTCACCTGTATGGGGAGGCTATTCTCCTTAATCTCAGGTCAGTTAAAAGATGTATTGGCTGTCATTAAGGGGTTAACATTATATCTTTTTACTATTGATGCTGCATAGGCAGCATCAATAGTAAAAAGTTAATCACACAGTGTTAATAGCAGCGTTAACAGACTGCGTTACACCGCGTTATGCCGTAGTGTAACGCAGTCGGTTTAACGGACTGCTAAAACGCTATGTGGGCGGCGGGCGCTGACTGGGGGGGGAGTATGGAGGGGGCACTTACTGCAGAGGAGTAGGGAGCGGCCATTTCACAGCCTGACTGTGCTCGTCACTGACCAATCAGCGACATGGGATTTCCGTGACAGACAAAGAGACAGACAAACAGACGGAAGTGCCCCTTAGACGATTATATATATAGATAGGGATTTTCATATAAGGCTGCATGATCTGGTCATCAGCCAGTGTGTATAAGTGCAATAGTCAAGCATCAAGCTCAGTTATCGTGTGCATAGAGGGTGTGGAGACAGATGGATAGTAGGGTGCAGATTCAGAATAATATTTGGAAGGAGGGAACAGGACATAGTTAGTTTACTGAGTAGTTTATGTGGTAGGCTTGTTTGAAGAGATGGGTTTTCAAAGCACGCTTGAATAGGTCGGGGCTAGGTATCAACCTAATCATCTGAGGAAGTGTATTCCAGAGAGCTGGCGCAGCATGAGAGAAGTCTTGGAGATGGAGGTGCGAGGTTAGGATTACGGGGGATGTTAGTCTTAGGTCATTTGTAGAACGGAGCTTTGTGGGTGTGGGAGATGAGTTTATACTGGGCCCTGTAGTGAATGGGTAGCCAGTATAATGACAGGCACAAGATGGAGGCATCGGTGAAGCGGCTGGACAGAAATATGACTCTGGCTGCCGCATTCAAAAATGTATTGGAGAGGAGAAAATTAGATAAGAGGGAGACCGATCAGAAGAGAGTTTCAGTAGTCCAGACGAGAATGAATAAGAGCGACAGTAAGAGTCTTAGCAGTTTCAAAGGAGAGAAAAGTTCGGATTCTGGAGATGTTTTTAAGATGCAGGTGACAAGAGTGAGTGAGTGATCGGATATAGGGAGTAAAAGAAAGTTCAGTGTCGAATATGACCCCAAGACAGCGGGCATGCTGCTTGGGAGTTATGGTTGAACCCTCCAGGGTTATTTCGATGTTGGGTAGAATGAGGTTAGTAGAAGGGAGAAACACAAGAAGTTCAGTTTTGGAGAGCTTTAGTTTCAGATAGAGGGAGGACATGATGTTAGAGACAGCAGACAGACAATCCTTGGTATTTTGAATTAGAGTGGGGGTGATGTCAGGGGAAGAAGTGTATAATTGGGTCTCGTCAGCATAGAGATGGTACTGGAACCCAAATCTGCTGATTGTTTGTCCAACAGGGGCAGTGTATAGAGAGAAGAGGAGGAGGCCTAGGACTGAGCCCTGCAGAACCCCGATAGTAAGGGGACGAGGAGAGGGAGAGGAGCCGGCAAAAGATACAGTGGAAGAGCGGTCAGAAAGGTAGGAGGAGAACCAGGAGAGGGCTGTGTCCATGAGGCCTATAGAGTGGAGGATAGTGAGGAGGAGCTAGTGATCCACGGTGTCAAATCTAATCTACTATCTAATAGACCTGACAGAATAACAAATCTGCAGGTGGTTGGGCATTTAGGAAATAGCGACCACAATATTGTGCAGTTTCACCTGTCTTTCACTAGGGGGACTTGTCAGGGAGTCACAAAAACATTGAACTTTAGGAAGGCAAAGTTTGAACAGCTTAGAGATGCCCTTAATCTGGTAGACTGGGACAATATCCTCAGAAATGAGAATACAGATAATAAATGGGAAATGTTTAAGAACATCCTAAATAGGCAGTGTAAGCGGTTTATACCTTGTGGGAATAAAAGGACTAGAAATAGGAAAAACCCAATGTGGCTAAACAAAGAAGTAAGACAGGCAATTAACAGTAAAAAGAAAGCATTTGCACTACTAAAGCAGGATGGCACCATTGAAGCTCTAAAAAACTATAGGGAGAAAAATACTTTATCTAAAAAACTAATTAAAGCTGCCAAAAAGGAAACAGAGAAGCACATTGCTAAGGAGAGTAAAACTAATCCCAAACTGTTCTTCAACTATATCAATAGTAAAAGAATAAAAACTGAAAATGTAGGCCCCTTAAAAAATAGTGAGGAAAGAATGGTTGTAGATGACGAGGAAAAAGCTAACATATTAAACACCTTCTTCTCCACGGTATTCACGGTGGAAAATGAAATGCTAGGTGAAATCCCAAGAAACAATGAAAACCCTATATTAAGGGTCACCAATCTAACCCAAGAAGAGGTGCGAAACCGGCTAAATAAGATTAAAATAGATAAATCTCCGGGTCCGGATGGCATACACCCACGAGTACTAAGAGAACTAAGTAATGTAATAGATAAACCATTATTTCTTATTTTTAGTGACTCTATAGCGACAGGGTCTGTTCCGCAGGACTGGCGCATAGCAAATGTGGTGCCAATATTCAAAAAGGGCTCTAAAAGTGAACCTGGAAATTATAGGCCAGTAAGTCTAACCTCTATTGTTGGTAAAATATTTGAAGGGTTTCTGAGGGATGTTATTCTGGATTATCTCAATGAGAATAACTGTTTAACTCCATATCAGCATGGGTTTATGAGAAATCGCTCCTGTCAAACCAATCTAATCAGTTTTTATGAAGAGGTAAGCTATAGACTGGACCACGGTGAGTCATTGGACGTGGTATATCTCGATTTTTCCAAAGCGTTTGATACCGTGCCGCACAAGAGGTTGGTACACAAAATGAGAATGCTTGGTCTGGGGGAAAATGTGTGTAAATGGGTTAGTAACTGGCTTAGTGATAGAAAGCAGAGGGTGGTTATAAATGGTATAGTCTCTAACTGGGTCGCTGTGACCAGTGGGGTACCGCAGGGGTCAGTATTGGGACCTGTTCTCTTCAACATATTCATTAATGATCTGGTAGAAGGTTTACACAGTAAAATATCGATATTTGCAGATGATACAAAACTATGTAAAGCAGTTAATACAAGAGAAGATAGTATTCTGCTACAGATGGATCTGGATAAGTTGGAAACTTGGGCTGAAAGGTGGCAGATGAGGTTTAACAATGATAAATGTAAGGTTATACACATGGGAAGAGGGAATCAATATCACCATTACACACTGAACGGGAAACCACTGGGTAAATCTGACAGGGAGAAGGACTTGGGGATCCTAGTTAATGATAAACTTACCTGGAGCAGCCAGTGCCAGGCAGCAGCTGCCAAGGCAAACAGGATCATGGGGTGCATTAAAAGAGGTCTGGATACACATGATGAGAGCATTATACTGCCTCTGTACAAATCCCTAGTTAGACCGCACATGGAGTACTGTGTCCAGTTTTGGGCACCGGTGCTCAGGAAGGATATAATGGAACTAGAGAGAGTACAAAGGAGGGCAACAAAATTAATAAAGGGGATGGGAGAACTACAATACCCAGATAGATTAGCGAAATTAGGATTATTTAGTCTAGAAAAAAGACGACTGAGGGGCGATCTAATAACCATGTATAAGTATATAAGGGGACAATACAAATATCTCGCTGAGGATCTGTTTATACCAAGGAAGGTGACGGGCACAAGGGGGCATTCTTTGCGTCTGGAGGAGAGAAGGTTTTTCCACCAACATAGAAGAGGATTCTTTACTGTTAGGGCAGTGAGAATCTGGAATTGCTTGCCTGAGGAGGTGGTGATGGCAAACTCAGTCGAGGGGTTCAAGAGAGGCCTGGATGTCTTCCTGGAGCAGAACAATATTGTATCATACAATTATTAGGTTCTGTAGAAGGACGTAGATCTGGGGATTTATTATGATGGAATATAGGCTGAACTGGATGGACAAATGTCTTTTTTCGGCCTTACTAACTATGTTACTATGTTACTATGTAAATGCGGCAGAGAGATCCAGGAGAATCAGCAGGGAGCAATGACCTTTGGATTTAGCTGTTATTAGATCATCAGATACTTTAGTGAGGGCAGGTTCAGTGGAGTGTAAAGAGCGGAAACCAGATTGTAAGGGGTCAAGAAGAGAGTTATCTGAGAGACAGCGGATTAGATGGGAGTGGACCAAGTGTTCCATGAGTTTAGAGATGAAGGAAAGGTTAGAGACAGGTCTGTAGTTAGCAGTGAAGTTCTGGTCTAGGGATGGCTTTTTAAGTAAAGGGGTTATGATGGCATGTTTAAATGAGGAGGGAAAGAGAGAGGTTAAGTGAGAGAGGTGAGTGGTGACCGCTGGTGAGAGAGACTGCAGGAGATGTGAAGGAATGGGGTCACTGTTGCAGGTTGTAGGCCGAGCAGAATCGAGGAGCTTGGAAACTTCTTCTTCTGAAACAGGCTCAAAGATGTCTAGTGAGCTTGAGGTGCGGCAGGGAAGGGTGATCCAGGCACTGAGGAGATTGGGCTGAGATATCCTGATGGATGTTGTTGATTTTTTCTAGGAAATAAGTGACCAGATCCTCACTGCTGAGGTTGGTGATGGGGGCCTGTAGTTTAGGTTTCAGGAGGGAGTTTAAGGTTTCAAAAAGTCATTTTGGGTTGTTGGATAGTGAGGTGATGAGTGTGGTGAAGTACGATTGTTTGGCCAGATGAAGGGCAGAGTTATAGGCTTTGAGCATGAACTTGAGCAGCGCTGAAGAAAGCGTGTTTGCATTGTGTGCCACGGCTGCCTTTGCCTGTGTCAGGTCTTTCTGCGTGTAGAAGGTGCTGCTTCATCCAGGGCATTCTTCAGTGTATTATTGAAGTGTGACAATGCTAAGTCTGGACAGGAGAGGGAGGAGATTGTCAATCAGCTCCTGGATATTAATGGTACGGGTATTCCAATAAGTGTGGTAAGTGGGGGTGTCCCGGGTGAGGAGACAATTCTTGACAGAGAAAGAAAGAAGGTTGTGGTCTGAAAGCGGGAGACGGGAGTTAGTATACTAATATATTTTCTTTTTCTTTTATAGGTTCGTTCAGGAAAGTAAAAAGAAAAAAAATGTTTTTATAAAAATAACGAACAAAGAAAAACAAATTGGGGATACGAACTTGCTTCAAAAGGTATAAACCAGGATTTGATCCACTCATTACCCTCTCATGCCACTATTCCAGCCAGAGAAAACTCAATCAAAAACAAGGAGGAAGAAATAAAATGATGTATAATCAGAATTAAACAAGGAAAATAATATTGCCAACATCTATTAAAAGACTTCTTTATTAGTTTAACCCCTTAGTGACGGAGCCAAAATTTTGAAATCTGACCAGTGTCACTTTATGTGGTAATAACTCTGCAACGCTTCAACAAATCACAGTGATTTTGAAACTGTTTTTTCGTGACACATTACACTTTATGATAATGGTAAATTTAGGTCACTATGTTTTGTGTTTACCGTATATACTCGAGTATAAGCCGAGATTTTCAGCCCAAATTTTAGGGCTGAAAGTGCCCCCCTCGGCTTATACTCGAGTCACGGTAGCGGTGGGGTCGGCAGGTGAGGGGCTGAGGGCGCTGGGGTATACTTACCTAGTCCCAGCGATCCTCGCGCTGTCCCTGCCGTCCCACGGGCTTCGGCGCTGCAGCTTCTTCCTCTCTTCAGCGGTCACGTGGGACCGCTCATTTCAGAAATGAATAAGCGGCTCCACCTCCCATAGGGGCGGAGCCGCTTATTCATTTCTCTAATCAGCGGTGCCGGTGACCGCTGATAGAGAAAGAAGCTGCAGCGCCGAAGACAGGAGGGGACAGCGCGAGGATCGCCAGGACTAGGTAAGTATAGCATATTCACCTGTCCTCGTTCCAGCCGCCGAGCGTCGCTCCATCTTCCCGGCCGGCGCCTCCATCTTCCCGGCGTCTGCGCTCTCTGACTGATCAGGCAGAGGGCGCGATGACGCATATAGTGTGCGCGGCGCCCTCTGCCTGATCAGTCAGAGCAGAGACGCCGGGAAGATGGAGGCGCCGGAACGAGACGCTGGGAGCTGCAATCAAGGGAGGTGAGTATGTGGTTTTTTTTTTTTATTGCAGCAGTAGCAGCGGCAGCACAGATTAATGTGGAGCATCTATGGGGCACAGTGAACGGTGCAGGGCACCGTATAAGGCACAGCTAGGGGGCACAATGAACGGTGCAGAGCACCGTATAAGGCACAGCTAGGGGGCACAATGAACGGTGCAGAGCACCGTATAAGGCACAGCTAGGGGGCACAATGAACGGTGCAGAGCACCGTATAAGGCACAGCTAGGGGGCACAATGAACGGTGCAGAGCACCGTATAAGGCACAGCTAGGGGGCACAATGAACGGTGCAGAGCACCGTATAAGGCACAGCTAGGGGGCACAATGAACGGTGCAGAGCACCGTATAAGGCACAGCTAGGGGGCACAGTGAACGGTGCAGAGCACCGTATATGGCACAGCTATGGGGCACAATGAACGGTGCAGAGCACCGTATAAGGCACAGCTAGGGGGCACAATGAACGGTGCAGAGCACCGTATAAGGCACAGCTAGGGGGCACAGTGAACGGTGCAGAGCACCGTATAAGGCACAGCTAGGGGGCACAATGAACTGTGCAGAGCACCGTATAAGGCACAGCTAGGGGGCACAATGAACGGTGCAGAGCACCGTATAAGGCACAGCTATGGGGCACAGTGAACGGTGCAGAGCACTGTATATGGCACAGCTAGGGGGCACAGTGAACGTTGCAGAGCACTATATGGGGCACAGCTATGGGGAAATATGAATGGTGTAGAGCACTATATGGCACAGCTATGGGGAAATAATGATCTATTTTTATTTTTGAAATTCACCGGTAAATGCTGCATTTCTACCCTAGGCTTATACTCGAGTCAATAAGTTTTCCCAGTTTTTTGTGGCAAAATTAGGGGGGTCGGCTTATACTCGGGTCGGCTTATACTCGAGTATATACGGTATTTATAAAAAATATCAAAAATTTGATAATAATGTTAAAAAATTAGCAATTTTCAAAATTTGAATGATTATCCCTTTAATCCAGATAGTCATACCTCAGCAAACCATTAATAAATAACATTTTCCACATGTCGGCTTTACATCAGCACCATTTGTAAAATGTTTTTTTATTTTGTTAGCATTTTAGGAGGTTTAAAAATGTAGCAGCAATTTTTAATTTTTTCAAGGAAATTTACAAAATTTATTTTTTTAGGGACTTATCCATGTTTGAAGTGACTTTAGGGGTCCCATATATTGGGAAACCCACAAACGTGATACCATTTTAAAAACAGCACCCCCTGACATATCGAAAACTGCTGTCACGTAGTTTATTAACCCATCAGGTGCTTTACAGGAATTAATGCAAAGTGGTATGACAGAAGTAAAAATGTGTATTTTTATTACCTAAATGCCTCTAACTTCTGAACAGATTACTACAGCCGTCAGACTCTATGGCCGCTATTTGGTCAAGAATTGCCACGGCAAACATCAGGACCACAAAATCATGATCTGAGGGCACCAATTGGGATAAAGAGGAAGCCCCCACACTGTGTTAACCATTTATAATGATGTAGTCACTATTGACAGCAGCATCTAAGGGGTTAAACAGATTTGGACTGTGCAAACACTGATCGTGGCTGATACAGCAAGTTGTCAGCTATAGTGTACAGCCGACAGCTGCTGGATGGTTAACTGTATGGGGAGGATATTCTCTTATATGTCAGGTCAGTTAAAAGACGTATTGGCTGTCATTAAGGGGTTAAAATAAAAATTATGTATTGAAGGTATATGTATAAAAATCGTGATTTCATATTTGCATAAAAATGGTTACTTCATGTATATAGAAAAATTGTAAATATATCTATTTATTATAAAAATGTTTTAAAAAACATTTCAAGAAAAAATATATGCAAAAAAAAGTATGTATTAGTTCGCATGATAATGATAAGGTTAATCTTCATATTACTAGTAGTTATTACATTTAGAAAAACAGGGAACAGGAGAGGGGTATTCAAGTAGCAGGGTCAATTACCTCCATTGAACAATCCAGTAGCAGGTTCACGCTGTAATCACAGCGGGGAAGGCAATTTTCCACCTCCCAGAAAAAAGACAAACCAAATGCAGTCACGATCAGATACAGTCAGTGACAGCAAATCATCACCAGGCAGGATAGCCGGGTATAGCACAGCGGAGAAACACAATCCACCGGGAAACAAAGAGGAAACCTAAAGACACGATCAAACACCAACCATGGACCGCAAATTCATCGCAAACAGGATTCTCCGGTATTACAACATTTCACATCAATGCCATCCATACTAGGCAATTAATTGAAGAAGAACAAATATATAGCAAAATTTACACTGCAATTTAGAGTTACTATAATAACATACGGAGGGTAACAAAAGGGGTCCCAGTAATTACCACAATGGCACTTCAGTAATATATTCTCACAAAAAGACCTACTATTAAAGGGGTTGTCCACTACTTTCAATTAACCCCCCAATGTATCCCCTAATAAATTGTGCAAATACCTTCTGTTGCCGTTTTCGCCTGTGAGCGGCGCTATTCCGGCGGCTGAGTCTGGGTCACGTGACCCCAAGGCTGCAGCTGCCGCTTATTTCCACCGACGTCACGTCAATTTCCAGACTCTGGACATGCACCATGCGATGACATGCACCATGCGACGACATGCAACATGCGACGACATGCACCATGCGACATGCATCATGCGACGACATGCACCATGCGACATACAGTACATACATACATACAGACATACAGTACATATAACATAGAGTACATACTCACCATCACTTGACACTTTGTTCCCCGAAGCCATTGTCACCTGTAAAAAATATTAAAATAATAAACAAACACTATACTCCCTGATCCGCAGAAATCCAATTAAAGCGAGTGTCCCACGATGATCTCCCGTGGAGAGCAGGAGCATCAGCTGATGCGACCGCTCTCCAGGGGCTCCAGGAACACAATGATGGAAGGTATCCTTCCATAATGTATTCCTCACAATGTATTCCTACGCCCCTGTGAGAAAATAGTCTCTAGTCTCACTTTTGGCATTGCTGGGTGAGACATTTTCCCACGCAGCAAATACCATAAAGTGAGACTAGTGAACTTTACTAACCTCAGTGATGCACTGCAGGAGCCATTGTCTCCTGTCAGTGTGTCACTGAGGGTCCTATAGAGCAGTGACATCACCCAATGTCACTGTTCTATAGGGGAGATCGTCGTTGGACACTCGATATTAATTGGACTACGGCGGACAGGTAGTATACGGTTTATTATTTTATGTTTTTTGCAGGCGCTGAAGTATGGTTAGTATGGTTAAATGAAGATTATTAAAATACTTTTTTCCGAATGTGTGCGTGTTTTATTAACCCTTTCTTACTATTGGATTTATAATGGATAGGCGTCTTATTGACGCCTCTCTGTTATTAACCCGGCTTAATGTCACCTTACAATAGCAAGGTGACATTAACCCCTTATTACCCCATATCCCACCGCTACACGGGAGTGGGAAGAGAGGGGTTAAGTACCGGAATTTCTGGAGTGGCTGCGGCCTGGTATTTGTAGCCAACTTTAAGTCCTAATGGTCTCAATGAGAGTCTTGGTTTTTCAGCGTTTTTGTAGATAGTATAATATATATATATTTCTTTGAGAGGTATTTTTTAAGGGCAAGGGTGATTTTAATGAGTATTTGTATGTGTTGTAACTATATGTTAATTATGTGTATTTTTATCTACTTATAGTATATATTTATGGTCCTCCTTCTGCCGCGGTGTCATGAAGAATGTGAGGTTGCCTCTGCGCCGGTCTTCGTGAATGGATTGCCTCCAAGAATTAAGAACAGATGCTGTTTGTTAATTTTGTCATTAATATCATATAATTAGAATATATTTCTGTATTTGTATATATATGGACTAAATTAGGTATAGATATGATATGTGGATATTTTGAGAGAACATTTTATATATGGGGTGTTTTTTACATATATTGTTATATACATGTTTATATTTTCATAATAGGGACTTATTACTGCATATTCATATCTATATGGGATTTCATGGAAGTAGACAAGCCTGTTATTTAATTGTGCACTTTCCACTTTAAAGAAATTTTACATGGGTTGGATTTAAATATATAATACTGTATTAAATTTAATTAATAAATATTTCGCATTTATAGATTATTCATCACTTTTCACTGTATTATTTTATTATTAGTATGCACTTTATGCACTGCACTGTTGTGGGTAACATAGTAACATAGTAACATAGTTAGTAAGGCCGAAAAAAGACATTTGTCCATCCAGTTCAGCCTATATTCCATCATAATAAATCCCCAGATCTACGTCCTTCTACAGAACCTAATAATTGTATGATACAATATTGTTCTGCTCTAGGAAGACATCCAGGCCTCTCTTGAACCCCTCGACTGAGTTCGCCATCACCACCTCCTCAGGCAAGCAATTCCAGATTCTCACTGCCCTAACAGTAAAGAATCCTCTTCTATGTTGGTGGAAAAACCTTCTCTCCTCCAGACGCAAAGAATGCCCCCTTGTGCCCGTCACCTTCCTTGGTATAAACAGATCCTCAGCGAGATATTTGTATTGTCCCCTTATATACTTATACATGGTTATTAGATCGCCCCTCAGTCGTCTTTTTTCTAGACTAAATAATCCTAATTTCGCTAATCTATCTGAGTATTGTAGTTCTCCCATCCCCTTTATTAATTTTGTTGCCCTCCTTTGTACTCTCTCTAGTTCCATTATATCCTTCCTGAGCACCGGTGCCCAAAACTGGACACAGTACTCCATGTGCGGTCTAACTAGGGATTTGTACAGAGGCAGTATAATGCTCTCATCATGTGTATCCAGACCTCTTTTAATGCACCCCATGATCCTGTTTGCCTTGGCAGCTGCTGCCTGGCACTGGCTGCTCCGGGTAAGTTTATCATTAACTAGGATCCCCAAGTCCTTCTCCCTGTCAGATTTACCCAGTGGTTTCCCATTCAGTGTGTAATGGTGATATTGATTCCTTCTTCCCATGTGTATAACCTTACATTTATCATTGTTAAACCTCATCTGCCACCTTTCAGCCCAAGTTTCCAACTTATCCAGATCCATCTGTAGCAGAATACTATCTTCTCTGGGTATTGGGTATTGATCCCATCACTGCACACTTTTTTGATCCATCAAAATTAGGTTTATGTCTATGTGGATTTTTATTTCACTTATGGATATTTTAAATTTAAATATTGAGTATATATGGATCATGTATTGAATGCACTTTATTGTTATTATCAGGGTATTGAGCCTTTTACTGTGCACTTTATTAATTCATTCATTTATTGAGTCCATCTGTTCTTCTGTATGGACTCTTATCGTATTCATTCATTCTTCACTAAGCTTTTCCACTGTTTGTAATATCGGCACTATGGCACATTTCAATATATACGGTAAGTCCTTCCGTGGTTCTCCCTTTCAAGCCTGTCTTCTGGATGATTGTGCGCATGCGTGGATCTCCTTCTCCGTACTCTTCAGACAGCGTCACTGGTGGTATCGGCTTGCGTTGCTGCTTGTGGTCCACCCGGCGGATGTCATGAAGGGTTATTCCATCCGGAGTAGAGTGGATTTGCGCATGCGCCACTAGGTCATTCACGGAGTCTGGCGGCAATACTTTAGATAACAGCGGCATGGGATTGGACCAGGGGTACTATATATACACGTCACTTTGCCTGGGTATAGACACGCCCCCGGAAGAAGCAATGGCGAAACGCGCATCGGGGCGCTGGGAAGGGCCGTGGGAGGATGCACAAGACCTAGATCTTACTTGGGTAACCGCATAGGTACCTACTTACTTACCTTACATTGTCATACGTTATATGGTTAGTTTATGGTGGTATGGTAGGGTAGTATGGTCTTAATGGCTGCTTCTATATATGAGACACTGATATTAAGAAGGGATGCAGATAGCACCTTATATTTTCTATGTGTTTGTTAAGAAGCATAGGCGGTTTGTGATATATGCACCTTATTTTTCTGGAGATAGTATTTAGTGTGCTTCTCACGGCTTTCCCATGGGGTACTACCCGGAAAGAAGGAAGTAGCTTTTTAATATGTATATGTATTGTCTTTACTATTTTTTCTGTAATAAAATTTATTGAAGTTTTTATCTATGGTTGGCTTCTTTAGATGACAGGGATTTGACTGCCATCTTGTGGTTGTTCAAATGTCTTAGCTCAACCAGGGAGGCCTGGGTGATAATCTCAGGTTTAAGCAGAGCAGAAACAGCTTACATGTCCAGCAAAAGCAGATGGAAACAAACACAAGCAGCCAGATGGAGGAGGATTACTGGAAACCGATGTATGCAGCAGAAGCTCAGAGCTGAGTAGCAGGATCTCCACACAGGTTCACAGGAGCAGGTGCAAAGCCAGGGAGTCACCAGGGTAAGAAGCTGGATGCAAGGCAGAATACTCTAGCACAGACTGAAGGCTGGGGTGGAGTCTTATAGCAGGAAGACACAGTGCACATGAGATCAAAAACGCCATCTTGGAAAAGGGCAGTAATGCACAAAAGGTAATCAAAATGTTCAGAGTCCTGACAGGGCCATTCTATATATAGGCAAATTGGTTGCTATATATTACCCCTTGGGAATGGACTAAGATACAAATGATGTTATGGGGTATTTATGTCATGTCAGACTATGGTGGAGCTGTATACTTACCATCTCTGATTAAGTTTATTGCCGTATGTTGCCGTATGTTACGCCATCTTATACTTACCTTTCCGGCCGGCGCGCTCCCGACGCTCCTCCTCGCTCCTCTGCCTCTGCTTTCCTGGGTGCTCATCCCTTTGCCAGTCCGCGCATGCGCAGACGGGCTTCTCTTACCACTGGGGCTTCTGGGAGGTCGTGACCCGTTGGCTCCGCCCCCAATATGGTGGCGCCCATCGGGTATTTCACTCCCGCATTTGTCCTGGTTGGACACCTTTGCGTCTATCATGTTTGTCGGCTTCTAGCCGGCATCCCTTTAGTTTCCTTGGCTCCACTAGCGTTTACTGTCTTGGTTTCTGTCTCATTGTCGCCTTCCTTGCCAGTCCTGTGTTCCTGCCGTCTTGCCAGTCCTGTGTTCCTGCCGTCTTGCAAGTCCTGTGTTCCTGCCTTCTTTCCTGCCATCTTGCCAGTCCTGTGCTCCAGCCATCCCTGCCGGTCCTGTGTTCCTGACGTTCCCCACTTATCGTGTGTCTCCTTCATAGCGGTCAGTACATTTTCTCTGCAGACTCTGCCCGTCCTGTGACTCTTCTGATCTGTTTGCCTCAGTGACACCACCTCTCTCTTATCCTCTGACCCATCTCTGGTTCTTACTTCAGTCGTCCCTTTGGCTCCGTCAGTTGCGGCTTCACCCTCCTTGGGCCTGTCCCAAACACTCCCTGTATAGGGGGTGGCTCCATCTGGTCCGCTCGCCTTTGGGGGCTCTGTAACCGTGACCCAGAGGGTCCACTTCTCGGGTCGTAATAGTACGCAAAGGCCATGGATCCCGCTGGAGCTGCGGTTGCTCAGAAGGAACTAGTTTTCCTTCGGCAGAATCAGAGTCGGATGATGTCCTTCATGAAATCCATGGACTCCCAACTTTCTGCCCTTCAGACCTCTGACCTGGGGAATGCCTCCCAGTTAGCCAGTCTGCAACAAGAGCTGGTACAGCAGCGGGACACTCAGTCCCATATTCTGGGTTATATGGCATCTGTTGATACTCGACTTCTTTCCTTACAGACTGCGGCGTCTGCACCTACTCCTGCTCCTCATCCCGTTTGGCTAAACCTCCCCGTTTTAATGGTGATCCCAAATTATTCCGGGGATTTCTAAATCAGTGCCGTCTTCATTTCGAGCTCCTTCCCCTGAAATACCCTTCAGACCGGGCCAAGATAGCCTTTATTATTTCTCATTTGGAGGGTGATGCGCTAGCATGGATTAACCCTCTCTGGGAGCGCGATGATCCTGTGGTCAATCAATTAACATCTTTTTTGGAGACGTTTTGTCGAGTGTTCAATGAACCAGGTCATTTGGCTTCTACCACTGAGGCAGGGTCTCTGCTTCAGTTTCTGCCCCCAAACCGATGTAAGTTGATCGTGTTAAACTCTCCGAACAACGTCGCAAGGAGAGGTGTACCCAGGGTCTCTGTTTTTACTGTGGAAGTCCCTCACACCTTCTTCGAGCCTGCCCTGACCGTCCGGAAAACTCCTCCACCTAGGTCAGGTAAGAGAGGTCTCCCTAGGTGCATGTGAAACATCTCAACCCCTCATTTTGCCCGTTTTATTGCACATTCACGACAAACGTTTCTCTCTTGAGGCTTATCTAGACTCGGGTGCAGCAGGAAATTTTATTAGGTTAGAGGAGGTAATTAAATTCTCAGTCCCTGTTAGACCTTTAGAGAATCCTCTTCTTCCCGCTTCTGTTGATGGGAGACCCCTGCAGGAAACTATTACTCAAGTCACGCACTTGGTGGAGCTTCAGGTCGGGGCTCTTCATAGGCAGAGAATTTCATTTTTAGTTTTAGCCAACATCTATCATTCTATTCTTCTCGGTCTCCCGTGGTTGCCTCTCCACGAACCTTTCTTGGACTGGCGTGGGGGCAATATTCTTCGTTGGGGAGATTCCTGTCAGTCTCGTTGTCTGCTGCCGGTGCCTTCTGCTTATTCTTCTTTTTCTGATGTTTTTGACAAAAAGGAGGCTGAGTCTCTTCCGCCGCACCAACCTTACGATTGTCCCATAGATCTTGTTCCTGGTACCACGCCTCCTAGGGGAAGAATTTATCCTTTCTCGCCTGCAGAAACACAAGCTATGTCGGACTATGTTCAAGAGAATCTTGCTAGAGGCTTTATTCGGAAATCTTCTTCTCCAGCTGGAGCAGGTTTCTTTTTCGTGAAAAAGGATGGTTCCCTTCGCCCGTGTATTGATTAAAGAGGGTTAAATAATGTGGAGACCAGACTGAACCAAAGGATCCATTTTGTCTCCCAGATGAAATCTGCTTCTGCACAGCAAACTTGACATTTCCTTTTATAGAAGTAATCACGCGCGCATTTCTCCTTGATATTGTAGCCTTTCACCCACATACCAGATATTGTAACTTTTCACTAGTATAGATTTGCTTTGTAAGTGATTATGAAATATGAGCGCTTGTGCGCATGTCTGTAAATGCCTAACTTCTTACTATATAAAGAAGGGGCAGCGCCCAGTGAGGCAGGCGTGCTCCGGGGCTACCCCTGTTTATGAACACACAACCTTTGTGCTGCGTGTCATTTACTTGGATTCCTCAATCCAGGAAGCCAGGGACGGAAGAGGACTCAACATTTCTTGGCACCCGAAACAGGGACCCGAGGCGAGAGTGTCTACTCGAGATTCACCTACAGATACGGACAACGGAGATCTGGGATAATGGACGGCAAATGAATTGAAAAACCTGGCCAGGTAAGAGACATTATTAGTTCTCTTTTATCTGCCCTGTATTATCCGAAAGATCTCTACGAGCCATGTCACGCTGGGTTAGTCTAGTAGTGAGTAGATACCTATAAAACTCGGGTTACCATATTGTATAGATTTATGAGTCCTGTCCCTGGCAGTGTGTGAACAAGTGTGAAGGTTGTGGCATGTTATGAAAGAAGGATAAAAGTACGTAGAACAATAAGCCGAAATTGCTAGGACAAGTCTTATTAGTGAAGTCAGCCTAACTGGGTCATGTGGTTGCGTCCTTTCGGGGAGACCTCCGCCCATGCTTGACTCTCTTTGAGAAACTTGTTCCTTCATTTTTGGATAAGAGTTTGATAGAATGAGCCCAGGACACGAGTCCATGAGCCTGGGACAAGTATGATAACAGAGACGGAAAGTTTGGTGATCTGTTTGGTGTTGCTGATCCTGTTTGCGTGCATTGTAGGAATCAAGTTTATTCTGCACATTAGAAAGAACGGAGCAGATCAGCCCTTCAATATCTTAGCTCCCTAAGGAGGTGATTGTCCAAACGTCACCTAGGATAAGTGTAGCTATTATTGAAAAGAAAAATGGGAAATAAACAGACAAAATCCGTCTTAGGACAAGTAGAAGCAAAAGATATCATACAGGAAAGATGTGGAAAGACAGTCAGAAGGCAGATCAGAAGGGTAAGAGAAAAATTGGGAATTTCAGAAGCACTTATGTTTAGCACTGAATGGGAAAGACTGAGTAAAGAACGAGGTGGAATTATCAAAGACAATGGGTGGGAAGAAATCATACACTGTATGATAAAGGTCTCAAAAACAGCTAAAGAGGAGAATTGGAAGTATGATCCAGACACTTCCAAATGGAGTATGGGTACGGGAAAATGTTGTGCCACGACTCATTCAGTTCCTCCTCCTTACCTAGATCCGAATGTTCAACCATTTGTACCTTCTGAAGGAGGACAAACCAAACCAAATTTATATCCTGGGTTAAATGGGGTGGAAGGATGGGTGTGCAAAAATTGTGGCCAGCAGAATCCAGACTGGAGAACTGAATGTTCTGCCTGTGGGGCCCCCAGAGGTCATCAATTGTTAGCTCCTGTTAGGATAGTACCGAAACCCTTCAGAGAAACTGGTGTAGATGGAGCAATGGCAACTAGATATCACCAAACCCGACAATACTTCCCTTGGTCCCCCGCTGAAGGAATGTCTCTTCTACATAATGCACCAGATCCTACCCAGTACCCAGTTAGATTCGCACAGTATATACAGCAAATTATGCAGACTCATGCAGGAGTCTGGGCAGATGGAGAGGAATTATGTAGAATGAAAATGACTCCTGGTCTCTTCCAGGAACTGCTAACACATCTACAGGGACACAGGCCACAGGTGGGACAGGAGCTACAAGAGGGACAAGCGGGACAAGGTGCCTTACAAACGATAGAATCAGGAACACAATTTGTAGACCATTTAATAGTTTTCATGAGGCAGAAACAGAGGCAGAGAGGAACAACGGGAGTGGTGGCTCAGAGACCTGGACAATCGGTAGATGAATATTATCTAGGGGTAGAGAATAATTTTAGAGATGAAGGAATAGATCTAACCGCTCCAGGAATGATGAGGTTAATTACAAAAACCTTTATAGATGGATTGTCTCCAAAAGTAAAGGAAAAACTTAAGGCTGCAACTCCTGATTGGAGAACCTTGGAAGACCCACACTTGGCCAGGCAAAAAGCCGTAGGGATAGAGTTGGATTTAAGAGAAAATCATAAGCCTGTCAGAATAGCGCAAGCAAACACAACAGGTGGAAGGGCAAGACATAATTTTCCCTGTCATTACTGCAAGAAACCAGGACATTTCCAGAAAGAATGTAGAAAGAAGCAGGCAGACATAAAATCAGGAAAATTTGTACCAAAGAATAAGCCCTCAGACATCCAACAGACATCCATAGTGGATGGTCCCATACCAGACTCAGATTGACTCAATGTGTTACAAACTTCCCTACCAGCTAGAAGACCTATAATACAGGTGAATGTGGGGGGAAGAGAGATTCCATTTTTAATAGATACAGGTGCAACTTCCTCAATTTTGAATCAAGATTTTCTTCCAAACCCGGAAGATATTTCACAACAAACAACTTTTGCTGAGGGTTATGATGGGGTAATTCAAACACTACCATACACTGTGCCCCTAGAGGTCTCCTTAGGACCTAAATGTTTTGCATCCAGATTTTTGTATGCCAGAGGTGCCCCAACATGTTTGTTGGGAACTGATGTCTTGAAGAAATTAGAAGCTAACATCAATTTTAGGGAAGATGGCACAGTCATGCTGACTATCCCTGATGATGCAGAAACATTAGAACAATATGTCAGAATTCAGGCTTTTGAGGATTATACTGAAGAAAAAGAGTACACCACAGATCTAGACCTCTCAACAGTCCCAGAAACACTGTGGGCACAGGGTGACACTGATGTGGGATTATTGCATATCTCTCCTGTAAAACTATCTGTGCAACCAGGAACTGTTCTCCCACAGCTCAGACAATACCCTGTGAGTGCCCAGCAGGAACTAGCGATTACAAAACAGATAGAGGGATATAGAGAGAAAGGAGTTTTGGTAGAGATACAATCACCTGCTAACACTCCTCTGTATCCAGTCAAGAAGAGAACTCTTGATAAGGGTTCTATGCCCAAATATCGTATGGTACATGATCTAAGAGAAATAAACAAAGTTCTAGATCCAATCACCCCAGTTGTACCCAATCCTCATACGTTACTATCACAGATACCAGCCAGTTCTCAAGTGTTTACTGTAATAGATCTTTCAAATGCATTTTTCTCGGTTCCTTTACACCAAGACAGTTGGCATTTGTTTGCATTTACATTTAAGGGCAAACAGTTGGCGTGGACACGCCTTCCACAGGGAATGATACACTCCCCTACTCTTTATTCAAATGCCCTACAAACAGTCCTTCAGAGGTTTGAACCCGAACCACAGGTAGTAATTTTGCAGTATGTGGATGACCTACTACTTTGCTGCCCAGATCTAGAAACTGCAGAAAGGTCCACTGTGAGTTTACTATGTTTTCTAGAAAAAGAAGGGTGTAAAGTGAATAGACAAAAGCTACAAGTTTGTCAGACCAAAGTGGTCTTTCTAGGTCATTGCATTTCTCAAGGTAAAAAGCATCTTACACCTCAAAGAATTGAAGCAATAAGACAGATGAATGAGCCTAGAAATCATAAACAGCTACGAGCATTTTTAGGAATAGTGTCTCATTGTAGACAATAGATTATACATGCCAGTCAACTAATGCAACCACTGTATGACTGTGTAAAAAGTGAACCTTATTTGTTGACAAAAGAAGGTCAGATTTCGTTCCAACAATTAAAAGATGCCCTTGTTTCAGCTCCAGCGTTAGGGCTACCAGACTACACCAAACTATTTCAGCTTATGGCTGCAGAAGTTGATTCCCATGCTACAGGAGTTCTTACCCAGAAGCATGCAGGGAAACAAAGACCAATTGCATATCTTTCAGCAAGGTTAGATCCCGTAGCTAGAGCAGCGCCAACCTGTGTACGTGTAGTTGTTGCTGTCTCACTATTGTTGGACAAAGCATCAGAAATTGTCCTAGAGTATCCACTCACAGTTCAAACTACACATGATGTTTATGGGATATTAAACCAGGTCCAACCAAAACACATTTCCATGGCCAGACATTTGCGGCTACAGTGTTCTTTGCTGCTACCCTCCACTATCACATTTGCAAGGCTTCAGACTCTCAATTTAGCTACACTGCTACCTCTCGAGTCTGAAGGGGGGAATAAGGACACTGATACACACACAAATGTTTTCCCTACAGACACACATGATTGTACAGAGCTCATTTTACAAGAAACGGTAGGCTTACCCAATGTATCCGAAACACCACTTCAAAATCCAGATTTAGAGCTGTTTATAGATGGTAGTAGGTTTGCAGATGACACAGGTAACTTCCATACAGGGTATGCAGTTGTGTCAGGATCTGAAACTCTCAAAGCAGAACCGCTTCCACCGAAACAATCTGCACAAGAAGCAGAACTAACAGCATTGATTGAAGCTCTAAAAATAGCTGAGAATCAGACAGCTAATATATACACTGATTCTAGGTATGCACATGGTATTGTGTTTGATTTTGGAGTAATCTGGAGAGCTAGAGGTTACATGACAGCGTCAGGACAACCTGTAAAACATGCTTCTCTGATCAAACAGATCTTAGAGGCTGCACAAGAAACAAAAGAAGTAGCAGTAATCAAGGTAGCTGCACATGTGAGACTCGACACTAGGGAATCTAGGGGAAATGATAGGGCTGATAAAGCAGCCAAAGCAGCAGCAGTCAAACCCTTACAACAGGTCCATACTGTAAACCTCACAGAAAATACTGAAGATAGACTGAGACAAGCACAGGAAGATGCAGGAGAAGAGGAGAGGGACAGGTGGAAAAAGGAAGGGGCAGAAGAACAAGAGGGAATTTGGAAGAAAAATGGACTAATATGTCTACCTAGAGCCTGGTACCCGATAGTAGTTGGTGGATTACATCACCCTACGCATGTGTCTGCAAATGCAATGACACTACTGGCAAAGCAAGTCTGGTTGGCTCCAGGTTTTGGCAACTACGCAAGAGACTATTGTGCTGCATGCGCTATATGCCTGACACATAATCCCGGACAGACAGCAAAGACCCCTATGAAGCACCACGTCCGACCTCTCTACCCGTTTCAACGGTTGCAGATAGACTTTATCCAGCTGCCAAAGAGTAATGGGTATGAGTATGTGTTGGTGTGTGTGGACATGTTCTCGGGGTGGCCAGAGGCCTATCCAGTTCGGAAGGCTTCAGCTAAAAACACTGCTGTAAAGCTAGTTACCGAACTGGTGCCCCGTTATGGTCTCCCTGAAGTGATCGAGTCAGATAGGGGTACTCATTTCACTGGAGAAATATTTCAAAATGTACTAAAAATGTTGGGTGTTGAAAGTCAGTTACACACTCCGTATCATCCTCAAAGTTCTGGTAAGGTAGAACGCATGAATGGAACTTTAAAATTAAAAATACAGAAAGCCATGGCTGAAACAGGAAAGCCTTGGACAGAATGCCTTTCACTGGCCCTTTACTCAATACGCAATACCCCAAGGGGTAAGACTAAACTGTCTCCATATGAAATTTTGTTTGGCAGGACTGCCAATTTAGGATGTTATTTTCCACAGCAACTTGTGTTAAATATTAAATCACTGACTTCCTATGTGCAAAATCTTCAGAAACAATTAACTAAGGTGCATGCACAAGTTTTTGCTTCCCTTCCAGATCCTGACAACACTGAAGGAAGTCACAAGTTGGAACCAGGTGATCAAGTCTATATAAAAAGACACACCAGAAAGGCTCTTGAACCAAGATTTGACGGACCCTTCCAAGTCCTGTTGACAACACCTACATCAGTCAAGCTTGAAGGAAAGGCATCATGGATACATGCAAGCCATTGCAAAAAAGCAGTATAAAACTCATGATATTGATGTTAATAATGTTAACCACAACGAAGGCATGGGAAAGACTAAATTCTTTAGCCCCTTTGAACAATAGATTCGTACAACATCATAGAAAATTAGTGCACGACTTGTTAAACAATACACAAACCCTGACAGATTGTTGGATCTGTACCCATTCACCAGTATCAGCCACAAGTATACCTTTTCTAGCAGTTCCCGTGTCAGCTGAAGAGATATTCAGCTTTGTGGGATCTGCCTGAGGGTACATTTTGGATATGCGGAGAAGGAGCATATAAATGGCTTCCCGTAGGTATAAAGGGTACTTGTACATTAGGACGCCTAACCCCAGCTACTTTCATAATTTCAAATAAACAAGTGAATATGCAAGCCGTACCCAAGCACACACTATATAAAAGAGCTGCAGATAACTCACCACGTCCCTCAGGGAGGCCACATATAGTACAAATGGGAATTCCCAACAAAATTGCTAGTACCATTTTTATTTATCCTATGTTAACACAAATGTGGGATAAATTAGTTAGAGCCACGGATTATCTAGATGATCAGATCTGGGATATATTGGATATACTAAACACTAGTGTAGCTGTACAGAATCAGCTTATAATAGTCGTCAACCAACATACCCTGGTATTGGATTACCTAACTGCCTCACAAGGGGGTATGTGTCAAATCATTGGACCCACCTGCTGTCATTATATAGACCCGAATAGTACTATGAGTATGACATTTAAATTAAAGGACGTACAACGACTCAGAGATCAGTATGACAAAGACAATGACCAGAATAAGGATAGCTGGTGGTCAGATACCTTTTCTTTTCTTAACCCAGCCAACTGGTTCAGAGGGATCGGTGGGTGGGTTGCCGGGATTATGCAGAGCATAATACATATAGTTATGATTATTGTAATCATATATGTGTTATTCAAGATTGTACTCAAGGGTATCTCAGTATGCACAAATAAATTTTGTGTAATAGATGCAAGAGTATAAAGTTTATTATTGCCGTACTAATTTTCTTTTATATTTTAGTATACTGCCGCATAAAGAAGAAAATGCACAAGCTTCATGCAAAAATTTATGACAAATAATAAAAGAATATGTCAAAGGGGGGAATTGTGGAGACCAGACTGAACCAAAGGATCCATTTTGTCTCCCAGATGAAATCTGCTTCTGCACAGCAAACTTGACATTTCCTTTTATAGAAGTAATCACGCGCGCATTTCTCCTTGATATTGTAGCCTTTCACCCACATACCAGATATTGTAACTTTTCACTAGTATAGATTTGCTTTGTAAGTGATTATGAAATATGAGCGCTTGTGCGCATGTCTGTAAATGCCTAACTTCTTACTATATAAAGAAGGGGCAGCGCCCAGTGAGGTAGGCGTGCTCCGGGGCTACCCCTGTTTATGAACACACAACCTTTGTGCTGCGTGTCATTTACTTGGATTCCTCAATCCAGGAAGCCAGGGACGGAAGAGGACTCAACAATAACATCACTGTGAAGAACAAATACTCTTTATCTGTTATCTCTGAACTTTTCGACCGACTGAGAGGAGCACGAATTTTCACCAAACTTGATTTTCGGGGAGCATCTATGGGAACTCCATCAAGATTATTGGAAGACCATTCCCAGTGACAACCTCTTGAAGCTCATCAAGAGAATGCCAAGAGTGTGCAAAGCAGTCATGAAAGCAAAAGGTGGCTACTTTGAAGAACCTAGAATATAAGACATAATTTCAGTTGTTTCACACTTTTTTGTTAAGTATATAATTCCGCATGTATTAATTCATAGTTTTGATGCCTTCAGTATGAATGTACAATTTTCATAGTCATGAAAATACAGAAAAATCTTTAAATGAGAAGGTGTGTCCAATCTTTTGGTCTGTACTGTATGTGTAAGTTTTAAGATGTGCGGTGGCAAACTATATATTCAAGTAAAAGGACCTAGAGATAGACAATCATGTGATCAAAATGTGTACTATGATTGGTCCGTAGTAAGTATAAGACCTATGCACTTACCTAATTATATCAGCTGTGATAAAGATCGTGACAGATCGAAACGCGTTGCTGGACTATTGGCATGCTAAGCGCACCGTCACAGAATGATGATTGAGCCGCTCTTGTAATTTTAAATTGTGTCTTCAATAAAGAAAACTCATTTAAGGAGCTGGGACAATACTATCTTTTCTACAATAGTAAAATGCCTGGAAAGTCCATGTAAAAGAAACCCCTTATGTTATGTATATTATGTCTGTGGGAGTTTAATCTGAAGTGTAGTGGTTGTATAGACCTCCCCACATACTGTTTTTTACATTTACACTCAATCATATAAATTACAAAATCTGTAGCACAATTTAGATGTTGATTAATAGAAAATACTTCTTTTGTAACAGAGGAAATTATATTAATAGTAATAGGTTCCCCTTTGTCAGACCACCCCCATGCCCGGCGGTCAGTATGACTTTGCGATTCCCTTGGCCCCATACCTTCTGTCTGGTCTGACTCTCTGTCACCACGTCTGCTACAGTGTCTCCTCCTAGGCCACTCAGCACTGAGCTAACAGAGGAGTCACAAATTCTAACTCTTCTATTACTGAACTGTTAGTCTCTCCAGACCTTGAGTTGAAAGTGGCCACCATCTACTTAGCATTTCCTGCAGCTATCTATTGATCTGTACCCTCTCAAGCATTAGCTGCTCTACCTCTCTTAGGTACGCCATGCAATATTCCAGGAGTAGTTGAATATTTTTAAGGCTCTCCCTTGCTCCGACCACAAAGAATGGAACCATCTCATCTTCACCAGCTACCGGGAACCTCACACTCACCACACCGGACTTATTCACAATTTCCTGCATCACTTTTCCAAGTCTCCCAAGATTTCTAGACACTTGAACGATGTCTTCCACAAACTCCGTCCGACTTTGAGCTTTCCTTGCATGCTCCAGACATCAAGCAGCTTCCTTATTCCTCAACAGGATTATCTGTTTTGTGCGATGACAGTGTAGGTGCATGTCACTCAGGTTAGCCACCCGATTCACTGTGACAGTATAACTAACTGGAGTCTGGCGCCCAGTTCGCACTACACGCTTCCAACGCCTTTCTAAATGCCTCATGCATAGCCTCACTGGCACAAGTTTCTCGCACGTCCTCGGGTACCTCTGCCACACACTGGGAAAGCAAAGTCTCATCTTCTTGGACAAAGTGTTTGATCTTCTTGTCCTATGAGTCAGAGCTGTTTTTCAAGACGTTGACATCCCTTGTGAGGCCGTCTGCTTGGCACTTCCCCTGCTGGATTTCTTCCTCCCTGTAGACTACTTCTTTGGTCAGACTCTCCAGCTTACTCTCCTTCTTTGCCATTAGAACGAGAGAGCACGACAGTTTGTTCCGTAGAGCGAAGAGCTCGTTTTTTTGGTCATCCATGTGATTGTGGAGCTGGGCATTAGCCTCCTTCTCGATCTTGAGCTCTCGGAGAACTTTATCCCGCTCCCATGCCAGGCAGCGATTCTTGTCCTCTCTCCAGAGAAGCTCCTGCTGATGCTTCTCATGGGCCTCTCTGATGTATGCGTTCTTCTCCTCCAAGTCTGAGGACAGTTGGAACTGAGTTCCAGATGGAACTTATTTTTGACTCCAATGCTGGGATTTTCTCAGATTTCTGTTCTTCCAGATGCTTTAGTTCAGCCTGTAAATCTGCCACTTTTTGCTTCCCATGAGAAAACTCTTTGGCCAGCTCCTGCACTTTGTTGCAGCAGGTCATTTCCAGCTGAGACACGTGTTTGATACCGTGCCGCACAAGAGGTTGGTACACAAAATGAGAATGCTTGGTCTGGGGGAAAATGTGTGTAAATGGGTTAGTAACTGGCTTAGTGATAGAAAGCAGAGGGTGGTTATAAATGGTATAGTCTCTAACTGGGTCGCTGTGACCAGTGGGGTACCGCAGGGGTCAGTATTGGGACCTGTTCTCTTCAACATATTCATTAATGATCTGGTAGAAGGTTTACACAGTAAAATATCGATATTTGCAGATGATACAAAACTATGTAAAGCAGTTAATACAAGAGAAGATAGTATTCTGCTACAGATGGATCTGGATAAGTTGGAAACTTGGGCTGAAAGGTGGCAGATGAGGTTTAACAATGATAAATGTAAGGTTATACACATGGGAAGAAGGAATCAATATCACCATTACACACTGAACGGGAAACCACTGGGTAAATCTGACAGGGAGAAGGACTTGGGGATCCTAGTTAATGATAAACTTACCTGGAGCAGCCAGTGCCAGGCAGCAGCTGCCAAGGCAAACAGGATCATGGGGTGCATTAAAAGAGGTCTGGATACACATGATGAGAGCATTATACTGCCTCTGTACAAATCCCTAGTTAGACCGCACATGGAGTACTGTGTCCAGTTTTGGGCACCGGTGCTCAGGAAGGATATAATGGAACTAGAGAGAGTACAAAGGAGGGCAACAAAATTAATAAAGGGGATTGGAGAACTACAATACCCAGATAGATTAGCGAAATTAGGATTATTTAGTCTAGAAAAAAGACGACTGAGGGGCGATCTAATAACCATGTATAAGTATATAAGGGGACAATACAAATATCTAGCTGAGGATCTGTTTATACCAAGGAAGGTGACGGGCACAAGGGGGCATTCTTTGCGCCTGGAGGAGAGAAGGTTTTTCCACCAACATAGAAGAGGATTCTTTACTGTTAGGGCAGTGAGAATCTGGAATTGCTTGCCTGAGGAGGTGGTGATGGCGAACTCAGTCGAGGGGTTCAAGAGAGGCCTGGATGTCTTCCTGGAGCAGAACAATATTGTATCATACAATTATTAGGTTCTGTAGAAGGACGTAGATCTGGGGATTTATTATGATGGAATATAGGCTGAACTGGATGGACAAATGTCTTTTTTCGGCCTTACTAACTATGTTACTATGTTACTATGTTCTGCATCCTCCTGTCGAGCAGAGGGCAGCTTCTCCCTAGTGGAGCGGATAGTATGAAGCAGCTTTGCTCCTGAGCTTCCTTCTCTCCAAGCCAGGGCCGGACTGGCCATCGGGCAGTTCTGGCAAATGCCAGAAGGGCCAGTGGCAGTCGTGGGCCACTCGTCAGCGCAGACTCACCCCGCCAGCGGCGCCGCATTCAACTATACTGGCATCTATGACGCCGGTACAGTTGTATGCAATGATGGAGGAGAGAGTGTCTGCTGACGCTCCGTCTCCCATCATTCCCCGCTCTGCCTGGCGCTGATTCTGCGGGTGTGTGGTGACATCATATCATCGCGCACCTGCTGTATGTCAGGCAGGCAGACTGTAGCTGCTGAGACCGGAGCCAGGAGCAGCGCTGGGCAGGAGGAGAGGTGAGTGTTTTTTTTTTAAATATATCACTGAGTGATAACTGGATTGTGGGGCTATTGGGGGGCTGCATTACATTCTATGGGGGCTGTGCTGCATTACATTCTATGGGGGCTGTGCTGCATTACATTCTATGGGGGCTGGCTGCATTACATTCTATGGGGGCTGTGGTGCATTACATTCTATGGGGGGCTGCATTACATTCTATGGTGGGGTTGCATTACATTCTATGGGGGCTGTGCTGTATTACATTCTATGGGGGCTGTGCTGCATTACATTCTATGAGGGCTGTGCTGCATTACATTCTATGGGGGCTGTGCTGTATTACATTCTATGGGGGCTGTGCTGTATTACATTCTATGGGGGGCTGTGCTGTATTACATTCTATGGGGGGCTGTGCTGTATTACATTCTATGGGGGCTGTGCTGCATTACATTCTATGGGTGGCTGGCTGCATTACATTCTATAGGGGCTGTGCTGTATTACATTCTATGGGGGCTGGCTGCATTACATTCTATGGGGGCTGGCTGCATTACATTCTATGGGGGCTGGCTGCATTACATTCTATGGGGGGCTGGCTGCATTGCATTTTATGGGGGAGGGCTGTATTACATTCTATGGGGTGCTGTATTATATTCTATGGAGGGGCTACATTATATTCTATGGGGGGGCTGCATTATGCTCTATGAGGGGCCTACCATATACAGTATTATATATGCAGGGGCTGCATTATACTATATGAGGGAGCTACATTATATTCTCTGCCGGGTTACATGATACTCGAGGCTACAATATATTCTGTGGGGTGGCTGCATTATACGCTGGAGTGGCATCACTATACTATATGTTGGCTGCATTATACTGTATCGAGGACCATGGGGAATACATTATACTATATGAAGAACTGTGGGGTGCATTATACTATGGGAAGTGAATTGTACTACATGGATGACAATGGTGGGGCATTATACTATATGGAGCACTATGAGGAATGTATTATGCTATTTGGAGGACTGAGGATTGTATTATACTATTTGGAGGACTGAGGAATGTATTATACTATATGGAGGAATTGCAGTGTATTTTAATATAAAGGTCTATGAGGAGTGTATTATACTATATGGAGGACTATGTGGAGTATGTAATACTATATTGAGGACTGAGGAGTGTATTTTAATATATTGAGGACTATGAGGAGTGTATAATACTATATGGAGGACTGAGGAGTGTATTATAATATATGGAGGACTGAGGAGTGTATTATACTATATGGAGGACTGAGGAGTGTATTATACTATATGGAGGACTGAGGTTCACATTATAAGGAGGACTATGGGGTGTATTATACTATACAAGCAAAATGCTGCCTATTCATCGAGTGATTGGATTGTTTATGTGGGAACAGAAATCCTTGTTCTCAGCAGCACATCGCCAGTGTAAACTGTAGTTGTGCTGCTGATAACATGATACTGTATGGGGACAGATTGATCTAATAGTGATTGTTCTGATTCCTTCATTCTTTCTCAGTTGGTGTAAAGAGGCAGGGAAAGAAGCGAACGACTTCACTATTGTCGATCACACTCGTTTAGTGGCCTGAGATCAGCGCATGTAAATACAGCAGAAATGCTGTCGGCTCGCACATTTTCTTTGTCATTTTGTTGATTTGATCCTCTCATTGTTGGGTGGCAGCAGTCGATTCGGACAGCTTCTCCTGCAGGCTCTCTGTTTTTTTCTCAGAGTTCTTCTCCAACTTCAATTTTAGCTGTTGGATCCCTACCACCACCCTGGGTCAGTTTTCTTTTCTCCACGTCATCGACTACCTCTGTGTTGGGGGTTGTCAGTGGTAAAGTGACCTCCTTATAAAATACATTAACCTGGTTTGCCGCTGACCCTGTCTCTTCTCCATCCCTCTTCTCCCAGGGTGTAGCCTTTCCTGCCTTTCAGCGACCGCCATGTCCCCAGCGACAAAAAGACCTGCCATTTGTACACCTTACCGCATTCTTTTTCTCTTGTGTCATAGTCTGAATGGGAGTCACCACTACTCACCCTGTAACCCTGGAACAACAAGTACCCACTTAAACGTGTGTCGGACCCCTTTCCTAGAGCTATCCTGTTTTTAACGGTCACACTCTTGGTCTCCTCTGCTAAGTCCCCAAAATGGTCAAACCCACACTTTTCCCCGGTCACCCCTAACTCTGGGACATAGACCTTAGGGGGTTCTACCTCCTCCTCATTATGCATCACATTAACAGGAACCCCTTTAGCCGCCTGCTGTGGTGGGGCTCCTTTAAAGTCATTCCGGCTTCCCTCTAAGCAATCAGACGCTCCCCTTTCCTCCCAAAAACAATTCAAAGTCCTGACCAATTACAATAGGGTATGGCAAGCCCAGGACTACAGGGACGTCATGGCTGTTAAGAATCGTGAGTGTCTCAATGATTACCCTGGACACCGAATAATCCATAGGGACCCCGTGGATGCAGTAGACATCCATCTTCCTTCCGGGGACCAGATAAATAGGGAGTGTGGTGCTCACCATGGTCAGCGGGCTCCCTGGGTCCAGAATTCCAGTCACGCACTCTACATTCACTTCCCCAGTACAGCTCTGCGACATCTTGTCAGATGGAAAGTCAGTACATAATCCATGTTCGAACACTGATCCCACCAACAGTGCCTCGGTGCATACACCGCTGCCCTTTTTGGACCACCACCCCCTTTTGGTACTCCACCACCCCCTTTTGTCACCACCCCCTTTTGGGACTCCACCCCCTTTGGGGTTCCACCCTTTTTGGGTTACCACCCCTTTTGGGACTCCACCACCATGGGGGCAACCACCATTCTTTGGGGTGTACGCCGCGGAATCTCCATGGCCCTCTCAGGCCTCCCACACCTATGCACGGCAGTCTACCTGCCCCAAGAGTTCCACACAGTGCGGCTCCGCTCTTCTCTGCAAGGCTTTGCACCGCTCCACAAGGCTCTGCATGGCTCCGCAAAGCGAGGCTCTGCACTGCTCTGTAAAGCTCTGCACCTCTCTGCACTGCTCTGCAAGGCTCTGCATGGTTCCACAAGGCTCCGCACCTCTCTGCACAGCTCTGCCCGGTTCTGTTTTGCAAATTTCATGGACCCCCCAATCCACAGCAAGCCGCCCGAGGTTCATGGACCCACCGATCCACAACAAGCAGCCTCGAGTTCGTGGACCCACCGATCCACAGCAAGCACCTGCTGAAATCCTCCCAGGTACCTCCTGGACCGATGTCCGCAGTTTAGCAGCAATTGTAGGGATCGTAGCTACTCAGATGTAGCAGGATGAAGACAGGAGATACGTTTCTTTAAAAGAAAATCCGTGCGGGATCATTCGCTCCATGAACCCCTAAGCACAACAAAAGGTAAACGGCCTTCAGAGCATGCAAAACAACACAAAATGTCCTTAGCCGGGCTCTCTGATCCCTCAGGCCTGTGGTCACACAGGCTGGTGTAATGTCCAGCAGGCAGGCTCGGTCTGGAGCCACACACACAGGAGGCCTTCCATCTCCCAAGACACAGACCATGTGCAAACAACAGCCTTCATTATGTAAGCTGTAACCATACCCATAGGTGAGATATGTGGGTAGCTAGACCCGCCTATCTCTCACAGCTACCCGAGCGGAGATTTTCAGCCCAAATTTTTGGGCTGAAAGTGCCCCTCTCGGCTTATACTCGAGTCATGGTTGGTGGCAGGGTCGGCGGGTGAGGGGGAGAGAGGACTGTCGCATACTCACCTGCTCCTGGCGCAGTCCCTGCCTGTCCCATGGTCTTTGGGTGCCGCAGATCTTCCTCTGTTCAGCAGTCATGTGGTACCGCTCATTAAAGTAATGAATATGGACTCCACTCCCATAGGGGTGGAGCAGCATATTCATTCCTGTAATGAGCGGTACCAGTGACCGCTGACAGAGGAAGAAGATGCAGTGCCCGGAGACCATCTGTCCAGGAGAAGGAGCCAGGGACCGCGCCGGAGCAGGTGAGTATTTCATATTTACTTGTCCGCGTTCCACCCGCCGGGTGCCGCTCCGTCTTCCCGTCCTCTTGCTGTGACTGTTCAGGTCAGAGGGCACGATGACATATTAGTGTGCGCGCCGCCCTCTGCCTGAACAGTCAGTGCGGAGAGACGGGACGCTGAGGAGCAGCGATGAGAGGGGATTTTTTTTTATTGCAGCAGCATTATATGTGGCACAGCTTTATATGGAGCATCTATGGGGCAATAATGAACGGTATGGAGCATTATATGTGGCACAGCTTTATATGGAGCATCTATGGGGCAATAATGAACGGTATGGAGCATTATATGTGGCACAGCTTTATATGGAGCATCTATGGGGCAATAATGAACGGTATGGAGCATTATATGTGGCACAGTTTTATATGGTGCATCTATGGGGCATGTATGGGGCCATAAAGAACTGTATGGAGCATTATATGGGGCATCTATGGGGCCATAATGAACTGTATGGGGCATTATATGGGGCATCTATGGGGCCATAAAGAACTGCACGGAGCATTATATGGGGCATCTATGGGGCCATAAAGAACTGCATGGAGCATTATATGGGGCATCTATGGGGCCATAAAGAAGTGCATGGGGCATTATATGGGGCATATTTGTATATGGAGCATCTTATGGGGCCATAAAGAACTGAATGGAGCATTATATGGGGCATATTTTAATATGGAGCCATAATGAACTGTATGGAGCATTATATGGGGCTCCTGATTCAATATGGATATTCAAAAACACTTAACCTACTGATGTCTCACTTAATTTTACTCTTATTGTTATGTATTTCTATTTTTGGCATTTACCGGTAGCTGCTGCATTTTTGCACCCTAAGCTTATACTCGAGTTAATAAGTTTTCCCAGTTTTTTGTTGCAAAATTAAGGGGTCGGCTTATACTCGGGTCGGCTTATACTCGAGTATATACGGTATCTGAACCACTAATAACAATTATATTCAATGCATACCTATTTAAAAAAAAAATTTATAAAAGGTTTCTCCAGAATTGTTGGTCCGACCCCCCCAGTTTTTGGTGAACCTAGAGGGCAACCGAGTTTTTGAGCCAGGGATCAAGGCGCTAGCACTGGGAGAAATGGGTATCTTGCCGCCATCCCATTTCAGATTCTTAATAATCTCCATCCGCCTTTCCTAAAAGTATTAACATGGGGAGGTATCAAATCAGAACATGAATCCCACCCCTTCACTATACACTGCTGGCTAATATATTCAGGGGAGGTAAAACATCTTTTAGTTAACCAGTTTATTAACATTTCAACAAGTCGATGTATGAATAAACCACCCGGTGTGTCCTCTCCACCCCATATGCAGCTGAGAAGGTGGCTCCCAGAAATAGATCACGTATCCATTTTTCCACAAAGTCATAATTTTGTTGTAAGCACATTTCCATTTTATGTTCTGTCACTCGGATACGTTCTGGCCAGAGCACCATTTGGTCCTCCAGACTCGAGATTCTGTACTCCACCTATCTTTCCCAGATTTGACATGTCATTGCGGAGGAGTCCCAAATCAGTTTTAACCTCTTAAACCTCTTCAATTTTCCCAGTCAGGGAAGCTGTGCTGCTTTGAATGTCAGTTAGCAGTTGTGTGGATACCTGTTTCAGAGTGGGTTCTGAATCCATATCCTTTGGTTCTTGTGACATTGATGTCTCTCCTTGAGACAATTTGTTTAAGGGTTTCTGAATTGTCATCAAATTCTTTCCCCTGGCGTAGCTCCTCAGCTTGTCAGCTGCAGATTGTGATTTATTAGGACTCAATGCTTTCCCCAAATTAAGTATGCAATATGAGAGTAAGTCTTATGACTGGTTATTCAGTATGAATTGATAGGATAGCGTTAGAGGTTCGGATATTAATAGTAAGAGGGTTACAAAGTCATGTCCCTACTCAATTTTGCTGCATAATTATGTGCAACGGGCACAATTCTCAAAAAGAGCACTAGATGGCATCAGCGCCCTGGAGCCTGCAAGTGCATAGAGTTTAATCACTCCAAACAATGAGGGGAGGGGGGAAGAGGGGAAGTTGTTTCCCTTCCTTAAGGTACCTTCACACTGAGCAACTTTAGAACGATAATGATAGCGATCCGTGACGTTGCAGCGTCCTGGATAGCGATATCGTTGTGTTTGACACGCAGCAGCGAACAGGATCCTGCTGTGACATCGCTGGTCGGAGCTAGAAGGCCAGAACTTTATTTCGTCGCTGGATCACCCGCTGACATCGCTGAATCAGCATGTGTGACACCGATCCAGCGATGTGTTCACTTGTAACCAGGGTAAACATCGGGTTACTAAGCGCAGGTCCGCGCTTAGTAACCTGATATTTACCCTGGTTACCATTGTAAATGTAAAAAAAAAAAAAAACACTACATACTTACATTCCAGTGTCTATCGCGTCCCCCGGCGTCAGCTTCCCTGCACTGTGTCAGCGCCGGCCGTTAAACAGGCTGTGCTCTGCTTTACGGCCGGCCGGCGCTGACACAGTGCAGGGAAGCTGATGCCGGGGGATGCGACAGACACCGGCGCGGCCCTGTGCTTAGTAACCCGATGTTTACCCTGGTTACCCGGGGACTTCAGCATCGTTGGTCGCTGGAGAGCTGTCTGTGTGACAGCTCTCCAGCGACCACACAACGACTAAACAGTGACGCTGCAGCGATCGGCATCGTTGTCTATATCGCTGCAGTGTCACTTAATGTGACAGTACCTTAAGTCTGTAAACCCCCATACCTCTGCTGCAGCTAGCCAGCTATCTTCTCCAGCTGTTTCAGGATCTCCTGCCTGCCTCATGGTGTCTCTCCCCCATCTCCAATGTCTTCTCCACGTACCAGGGAAATCCCAAGATGGCCGCTGCACCTCAGGTCTGTTCCCGCCATCAGCGGTCCCGTGTCTCCAGGGGACTCAGGCCTCAGCACCCAGCCCACAGGCGCTCTCCTCAGCCCTCTCGATGTCTGCATAGCAGATGCCTGTCGACTCCAAGTGCATTCAGCGCGCCGCTGCCTCAGCTCTGCACGTGTGCAGATTTCCGTGACAAGTGCTGACTCAAATCCTTCCTTTCAGCTCCCTGGTGTCTCCTCCAGCCGGACTGAGACAACAACCTGCCGTTTACTAGGCAGGAACTCGACGTTTGTGAAAATGATGGGGAGAGCTCAGTGCTGGACGTCTGCTCTCTTCAGTGTCTTAGCCACGCCCCATCTGAGTTATTTTTGATGGTCAACAAAATATGATTTTCTAGTAATTTATTTTTCATACTCTACTGTAGGTTTCTCTCTGTGTGAGATTTTTGATGTTTAAAGGGGATATCCACTTCTTGGGCAACCCCTTCTAACTGGAAATGGAAAAGATTTATCCAGCTTCTACTCTACAATTCCAAGACATGTTTAAAGTTATGAATTCTTTATTTTTTCAAAGTTAAAATATATATTCTTTTTTTTCTTCTTGAATTGAAATATGCAGGGAAAATGTATTTAAAGATCATAGAAATCAGGGAAAAGACTAGTAGAATTCCAAATGCTTTTTGAAAGCAAGTGCGTTCTTAAACTTGGTTCACTGTCTTCACTTTTTGGACACATCAAACATGACTTTTGGATATGGGATGGACCCCACTCCTTCTTAAAACTACCATAACTAATGTAAACCTAGGTACTAAAATAAATACACAAAACACATTATTTTGGTTGTCAAAATGGCCACAGCTTTTATTCAAATCACAGGAATAAATAATCACAGTAGGAGTCAGGTGGAGTGCTAGTACATTGGGATTCACAAGTACTGCGATATCCCCAGCTGTCTGACATACAGCACCAGGACAGACAGCCAAAAAGGGGCGGCACGCACTGGCTTGCCATTCAAGCAGAGCCAGTAAACTTTCAGGGCACCAATGACCCTATTATCGTCACTCCTGTGCTTAACCACTGTGCCCGCCCCTGATTGATGTTACCATTACAACGTCCTTGAGGCTGGCCACCAAAGCCGAGCCTGCTCACCACCATGAGGTTTAACATTCTCTATTAGTTAAAATGAGTCCACCTTAACTTGTCTGCAACTCCCACCAGACTCCTAAACCGCAAAGCCGTGACGGGTTATAAATTCCAAGTCTCATTTGACACTTTTTTTTTTTAATAATTAAATCATTTTTGTAAACTTAAAAACTGGAAGTCCCTGCAAAAGCATTAATGGGACTAAACTTGGCAAACCCCCGACTCACAAAGAGTCATCCTACAGCGCTCAGGAGAGGATAAACCCCCTGTGGAGGAAACCTCCTCACAGTAATACACCAGGCACAAACATCTAAACTTCCTCTTAAAGCAACATCTCTCGTTTAAAATCTACACCGCAATACAAACAAAAGCTGCAGGAGTTCTCGGTCCACCCATCCCCAAGTCATGTCCACCTCCGCCTAGTCTCCGGTGGTTCCTATGAGAGTAAGCCAGAGAGCAGCTGCAGCCTTGGATTCCTGTTGATGTTCAATATATCCGAAGTCAGGAACAGTGAATCAATCAGCATGGGAAAATGGGAAAAAGTATTTTCACAGTGCTCACGAGAGTATCACAGGACCACGGGTGCCAGGTTCAATGTCGCTGAAGTCCACTTGTAAATGCAGGCAAAATAGAAAAGAAGAGCACCAGGTGATTTCCATAAAAATTCTAATTTTGTCTGATTTAATCCATTGTTTGTAAAAAGTTAAAAACATACATGTTGCCTGCAGGAACAGTGAAGCCAGTGCTGATTCCGCGCTGGGCTTGTGTTATGTAACAACCTCACATGAGCCCCGGGAACGTGACTGCTAAGACCCTTGAACAGCGCAGGCATGCAAAATGAGTATTAGCGTTTTTATTTGAAAGAGGACAAACATCAGGAATGACAAGGTGTTGTCCTAGTAATGGACAACCCCTTTAAGAAATACAATTTTCGGTTAAAACATTTCCAACATTCTTAACATGAAAAACGTTTCTCCCCTTTGCGACTTCTCTGATGTTAAAGAGATGATTTTAGTGTAAAACATTTCACACATTATGAACATGAAAAAGACTTCTCCCCTGTGTGCGTTTTTTGGTGTATAACAAAATTACATTTCTTTTTAAAACATTTCCCACATTCTGGGCAGGAAAAAGGCTTCTCTTCTGTGTGACTTCTCTTGTGGTTAAACAAAGCTGATTTCTCATTAAAACATTTGCCACATTCTGAACATGAAAAAGGTTTCACCCCTGTGTGGGTTCTCTGGTGCTTAACCAAAGCCGATTTCTGTTTAAAACATTTCTCACATTCTGCACAAGAAAAAGGTTTCACCCCTGTGTGAGTTCTCTGGTGTGCAACCAAAGCTGATTTCTGTATAAAACATTTCCCACATTCTGAACAGGAAAAATGCTTCTCCCCTGTGTGGGTTCTTTGGTGCTTAACCAAAACTGATTTCTCATTAAAACATTTGCCACATTCTGAACATGAAAAAGGTTTCAACCCTGTGTGGGTTCTCTGGTGTATAACAAGCTTGTCTTTCCGGTTAAAACATTTCCCACATTCTGAACAGGAAAAAGGCTTCTCCCCTGTGTGGGTTCTCTGGTGCTTAACCAAAGCTGATTTCTCATTAAAACATTTGCCACATTCTAAACATGAAAAAGGTTTCACCCCTGTGTGGGTTCTGTGGTGCGTAACCAAAGCCGATATCTGATTAAAACATTTTCCACATTCTGAACAGGAAAAAGGCTTCTCCCCTGAGTGGGTTCTCTGGTGCTTAACCAAATCTGATTTATCATTAAAACACTTCCCACATTCTGAACAGGAAAAAGGCTTCTCCCCTGTGTGTCTTCTTTGGTGTCTAACAAGATAAGATTTATGTTTAAAGCATTTTCCACACTTGGAACAAGAAAATCTTTTCTCCACTGTGTGAATTTTTGGATGTTTAAGAAAAGACTTTTCGATGGGAAAACTGTTTCCATATTCTGGACATGAAAATGGCTTCTTTGATTTAGAAGTATTTCCGTTTTTAATGTTTATTTTGTGACCCTGATTTTCCTTAGTTGTCGCCAATGAATCAGAAGACAGGACCTGTTTCAAAGGATCAGTTGATAGGTCTTTGCTGTGAAGGGATGATGGTATAGCTGGAGTAATGGCATTCACTTCAATTGTATCCAGTGGGATCTCAATATCATCCGATCTAAAAATTAAAGATGTCAGCTGTTTCTCTGATCTCCCGATACAGTCATCTGCCAAGATATAAAACAGTTTTTTTTAATAAAATATCTTGAATGTCATTTACCATTTCTACTTCAACTGTCTGTAAAAATAGGAAGTTATGTAAAAACATTGAATTCTTCACCAAGACAATGACAGCTCACAGTCTAATAGAAAATCTCATAGGATGAACCAGTGGAGTGTGGTGTTCAACTGTTTGTTCATTCTGTCTCCCAAATATGAAACAAAAGCCACACAGAAACATTATGTTGATGAACCTAATACCAATAAAAACTTCTATTCATCTAACAAAAAACAAGTCCCCACTTAGGTCCATAATCTGTCAGTGGAAAAACAGGAGGTTTCCATATTATTAGTGGCTCAAAGGCTCTTGAAAATTAACATGGCTTCCATTAACCAATCCAGCAATAACCACTCTCCCAAAGTCAAATTTACCCCTCGCCTCTGAGCCTTTCAGTATGCCCAAACCACATGTATTTGGCATTACTCTAGTGAGAACCCACTTAAATTACGGTGTGTGTGACTCCTGGAGCACAATCAGTGCACTATGAGTTGAGTAATAAAATGGCATATTTGTCATTTGTTTTCTCCTACATCCACTGTGTGCTAATTTCCGGAAATTGCCTATGGAATCAAAAATTGCAACTATTCCAATAGATTATAATTTCCAAAATGGAGTCATTTTATGGGGATTCCTACATCTGATTTTCTGAAATTTTGTCATATTAGGGTTTCTGCAGATGGTGTGTCACATCTCTTCTAGGATCTTCCCCTATGATGTCAGCAGGCATGTCCTTATTCATATGGCTGGCCAGGCTAGAAACGGAGTAGACGTTGGTACCAGAAGCTCTGGACGACATAGGCTCGATTCAGCCACTAAGATTAGGGTGCCTGGGACAAGTAGTACCTTCCAGTCTGGCAGTATGGGTGTATGTGTTGTCCAGCTGAAGTAATCTGCTCCCATATATAGCCAATTGAATAGCACCATATTCTACAAAAGCTGGAAGCATATTGAAGGAAGCTGCCAGATACAGCCTTGTTCTTCTCTGGTTCGGTCCTCTATGTTCAGTTCACGGCTTGTGTATTTGTTTCCTGTTGTGATCCCGGCCTGTTTGCCGACTACTCTTATGTCTTCTGATTTTGTATTTTCTCTGCCTTACAGGTTCTGACCCGGCTACCTGAGTATTGTTCTTCCCATTTCACACCACCGAACAGCAGGCAACACTGTTGGCCAAGCCAGGTGGGTCTCTATGTAAGTCCAGATCCATGTAGAGGTGTTAAAGGGTAATGAGCAAGACAATCCCTGGGATCAGGAAGATGGAGTAGATAGCGCCAAGCCTGTTCGTGGTGGCCATCTTTTGAGCTGATAGGTGGCCACAAACACTGCTCCTAATACTTTGTGTCTGCAAGCTATTCCAGCAAGATCTGGATTCAAATAGCTAAATGGCGCTCTTTCCCTTCTCAACCCTGAAATGTGCCCAGACAGTAATGTACAACCATATATAGGGAATTGTTGGATACAAGAGAAGATGTAAAATAATGTGTGAGGTCTATCTGTTTGATATTACCATTTGTGAAAGTGAAAAAAATTGGGCTTATATTTTCTGAAGAATTCTAAAATTATCACCACATGAAGTGACACACGTTAGATTTGAAAAATGGACCCTGATTCGGAACATAAAACTGGCTGCAGGAACTGGTTACCAGAGTATTTTGGGAACTAACTACTGTAGTCAAAATCTGTGACTATAGACAATAACACATCTACTGAAATGATCAAACTCAACAAACTTCATTAGTAAACAATGAGTGATCAGAGGTGAAACCTCTCTGGAGCAGTTACAGTATGGGGATTGGTCGTTCTTGGCAATCTAAATTATCATAATTTTCTGTCAGATGAGTTTCAAGAAAAAAGATAGATATTAGATAGTCAAAGATAAGAGAAGAGAAAGTATTAGTGCTCCCCATTTCAGGAGAGATTGTGCAGTAATCTCATTTCTTTTGGATTGAAAACTAATTGAAATTTATGACGTGAAGTGAATCCATGAAACCAAGGCTCGAGCCATGCCATCATCTTCTGCAGGCATAAATAAATGTATTCTACAGCCATCAGCCATGCACAGCTTAGAGATATATCATGGGACAGGTGTAATATTTTGTGTGCTGTTTATCATAATCCTCCTTGAAGTTAGTTGGATTTAAAGAAATTGAAAAGTCATGATAAAGGGAAACTCTGCTGTTATTGTACAGAAATTCACACTTGGCCTCACTGCACATTTAATGTTGTTGATCATAAAAGCAAAGTTTGGCCAGAAAAACAGGACCTGGTCTTGTACGGACCATATGAGCACATTCAGCAGCACAGAAGAGGAAGAAGATAAATCCATCCAATAGGATATCAGGATTCTAGGAATCCAACAGCATCATTACCCTCCGCTTTCTCTTACAGGCCCATTATAATATTTTTCTTCAAGTGATTTTCTTACTTGTTAGCACATTCTGTCATTTGGCTTTGTAGTTTACAGATCTGGGCAGGTAATGGTCAGTGACTACTAATCCCCGGGAGGTAGCTGGATACTCCAGGTTATAAGTTCTATAGAAATGGATTTAATTTCACAAAGTAATTTCAACATTTCCAAATAGAGCAGAATGTTGTGGTCTATAGGCAAAATGATGATCACACGATTGTGATACGACCAGAACAGACTATCGATAAAGCAGCCACAGCCGGTGACTGAGAAGAATCTGTGACTTCTCTGCATTTAGTGGTTACTACTCACCTGGGTAGTCATATGTAGGAATCTCCTCCTTACACCGCTCATCACCCCTCACATATGTCTCTGTAGTATTAATATGGGCCAGATCTTCACCCTGAATCAAATATTGTAAAAGTCACCGACAGATGGAGAAGTCACATCTATGGTCAGCTCTAATCCTTCCATCTCCACCGTTCCCATTACACAAATATAAAACATATAAGCCTATGTGCACACGTAGGAAAAGTGGTGCAGAATTTTCTGCGCAAAATCCGCATCTCCTGGCAGAATCCGCAGCCGCGGATTTGCCATGGTTTTTATGCGGATTTTGTGTGGATTTACCGCGGATTTTGTGTGGATTGTCTGCAGTTTTTGCCACTGCGGATTTCTATCATGGAGGGGTGCAGAAACCATGCAGATCTGCACAAATGAAGTGACATGCACTTCTTTTGAATCAGCAGCAATTCCGCACTGATTTTTCCGCACCATGTGCACAGTTTTTTTTTACATTGATTTACATTGTACTGTAAATCACAGTGCGGATCTGCAGCGTTTCTGAGCGGATTAATCCGCTGCGGATCCGCAGCAAATCCGCATCGTGTGCACATAGCCTAATACTGGTGGATAAAACAAAGATGAGCACAAGACCTTCCCCGCCATCTACACTGTTATGACCTGGTGGTCAGGACAATAATGGACCTGGTGGTTAAGAACACATGGAATGACCTGATAGTTACTGATAATAAGGACGAGCTCTGGGACGTGGGAACTCTGCTGACCGCAATCCCTAAACCTATCAAGCACACTAGAAATAGCCGTGGATTGCGCCTAACGCTCCCTATACAACTCGGAACAGCCTAAGAAACTAGTTAGCCCTGAAGATAGAAAAATAAAGCCTACCTAGCCTCAGAGAAATTCCCCAAAGGAAAAGGCAGCCCCCCACATATAATGACTGTGAGTAAAGATGAAAATACAAACACAGAGATGAAACAGATTTAGCAAAGTGAGGCCCGACTTACTGAACAGACCGAGGATAGGAAAGGTTACTTTGCGGTTAGCACAAAAACCTACAAAAAGACCACGCAGAGGGCGCAAAAAGACCCTCCGCACCGACTCACGGTGCGGAGGCGCTCCCTCTGCGTCCCAGAGCTTCCAGCAAGCAAGACAACAAATTAAATAGCAAGCTGGACAGAAAAATAGCAAACCAAAGAAATACAAGCTGGAACTTAGCTTCTGATGGGAAGACAGGTCACAAGAACGATCCAGGAGTGAACAGACCAATACTGGAACATTGACAGGTGGCATGGAGCAAAGATCTAAGTGGAGTTAAATAGAGCAGCAGCTAACGAATTAACCTCATCACCTGTGAAACTCAGAAACACCCACCAGAGGAAGTCCATGGACAGAACCAGCCGAAGTACCATTCATGACCACAGGAGGGAGCCCGACAACAGAATTCACATCACTACACATCATAGGGGAGATCTCATGACACCTTCTCTCCATCTACCTGATGATCCTGAGGAACACTTGGATCTTCTTGTTTACAGTCCTCTGGAAGAAGAGGACGGGGACATCTCTCTGGTGTTGTCCTCTTACTGGATAGATCTGAAGGAAACACATTCAAGGGCTGAATTCATTATTTACATACAGATAAATATAGGCTGTGTGTATTTAGTCCTGTCTATTACCTGGTGATGTGAGGGGTTGAGGAATCTCCATCATGATTTCCTTGTATACATCTTTGTGCCCCTCTAAATACTCCCACTCCTCCATGGAGAAATAGACGGCGACATCCTGACACCTTACAGGAATCTGACACATACAATGATACCATCATCACCTGATCCCTTCATAGCATTACTGTATAATGTCCCAACATTCCCAGCAGAGTCACCTCTCCAGTCAGCAGCTCAATCATCTTGCAGGCGAGTTCTAGGATCTTCTGGTCATTGATATCTTCAGAAACCAGGGGGTTACATGGTGGCCTTAGGACTGGACTCATGGGTCTTCCCCATCCCTCAGACACAGGGTCCTGACATCGCTCACTAGAGGTCTTCTTTACTACTGTGTAATTCTGGTCATGGAGAGACACATTAATAAATTTCACTACAGACATTTCCAGACTCCTCACCTCTCCAGTTCTGTCCATCTGTTATTCTCATAGATAAGAATGAGGTAATGTGACTTCATCAGAATCTCTCACCTCTCCAGTAAGCTGGAAGAGGATCTCTAGGGTGAGGTGTAATATCCTCTCCCCCATCTTGTCTCTGTCCATATCCATTCTTGATGGGTAATTCATGAAAATTGTCTTATATAGATGATCTTCACTGAGAGGATCTGATATTGTAGAGACCTGAAAGAGAAGATGAGCCGTTGTAACATCATTAAATCCTGAGTAATAATACAATTACTGGAGATAATAAGGGAAACACATGAGGAGATAGAACGTGTAGATTTTGTATTCTCTAGGCTTTTATGGACTGGAACATAAGTTGAATTGCTGGCTAAGACATCTTCATGCTCCCAATGACTGGCTATGTTTCTGTTATGATCTGGTGGTTTAGGAACAACATGAGACAAGCTCTGAAGGAGGTGGTATCTGTACTGACCGCAGACCCTGAACCTAGCAGCGCAACTAGAAATAGCCGTGGGGGGTACCTGACGCTCCCTAGACCCCTCGGCACAGCCTAAGATCTAACTTCCCCTAAAGATGGAAACAGGAAACCTATCTTGCCTCAGAGAAAATCCCCAAAGGAAAGATAGCCCCCCACAAATATTGACGGTGAGAGGAGGGGAAAATAACATACGCAGAGATGAAATCAGATTTTAGCATAGGAGGCCAGTCTAGCTTGATAGATAGGACAGGAAAGGATACTGTGCGGTCAGTATAAAAACTACAAAACAATCCACACAGAGTTTACAAAATCTCCACACCTGACTAAAGGTGTGGAGGGTAAATCTGCTTCCCAGAGCTTCCAGCTAACAGAAAAAAAACCATAATAACAAGCTGGACAAATATAGAATGCACAGAACAATAAGTCCACAACATGTGGACTGAAATGAGCAAAGCCAGAACTTATCTTAGCAGAACTGGTCAGGAAACCAGGAGAATCCAAGCAGAGATGTGAATCCAGCCAGAAAACATTGACAAGTGGCATAGGCTGAAGACTAGAGCCAGGTTAAATAGCAGAGCCAGGAGAGACGATTAGTGAAAGCAGCTGCTAAAGCTAAACCCAAGGAGCAGCAGTTCCACTCAAAACCACCAGAGGGAGCCCAAGGGCAGAATTCACAAAAGTGCCATTTACAACCACCGGAGGGAGCCCAAGAACGGAATTCACAACAGTACCCCCCCTTGAGGAGGGGTCACCGAACCCTCACCAGAGCCCCCAGGCCGATCAGGACGAGCCAAGTGAAAAGCACGAACCAAATCGGTAGCATGGACATCGGAGGCAACAACCCAAGAATTATCCTCCTGGCCATAACCCTTCCACTTGACAAGACACTGGAGCCTCCGCCTCAAAAAACGAGAATCCAAAATCTTCTCAACCTCATATTCCAACTCTCCCTCAACCAACACCGGGGCAGGAGGGTCAACCGAGGGAACAACGGGCACCACATATCTCCGCAACAAAGATCTATGGAAAACATTATGAATGGCAAAAGAGGCTGGAAGAGCCAAACAAAAAGACACCGGATTAATAATTTCAGAAATTTTATAAGGACCAATAAACCGAGGCTTAAACTTAGAAGAAACCTTCATAGGAACATGACGAGAAGACAACCAAACCAAATCCCCCACACGAAGCCGGGGAACAACACGCCGACGGCGGTTAGCAAAACGTTGAGCCCTTTCCTGAGACAATGTCAAATTGTCCACCACATGAGTCCAAATCTGCTGCAGCCTGTCCACCACAGAATCAACACCAGGACAATCAGAAGGCTCAACCTGCCCAGAAGAAAAACGAGGATGAAAACCAAAATTACAAAAGAATGGTGAAACCAAAGTAGCCGAACTAGCCCGATTATTAAGGGCAAACTCGGCCAACGGCAAGAAAGACACCCAATCATCCTGATCAGCAGACACAAAGCATCTCAAATAGGTCTCCAAGGTCTGATTAGTTCGCTCAGTTTGGCCATTAGTCTGAGGATGAAACGCCGAAGAAAAAGACAAATCAATGCCCATCCTAGCACAATAGGCCCGCCAAAATCTAGAGACAAACTGAGAACCTCTGTCAGACACAATATTCTCCGGAATGCCATGCAAACGAACCACATGCTGAAAAAACAATGGAACCAGATCTGAGGAGGAAGGCAACTTAGGCAAAGGTACCAAATGGACCATTTTAGAGAACCGGTCACAAACAACCCAGATAACAGACATCTTCTGGGAAACAGGAAGATCCGAAATAAAATCCATGGAAATATGCGTCCAGGGCCTCTCAGGGACCGGCAAAGGCAAAAGCAACCCACTAGCGCGGGAACAGCAAGGCTTGGCCTGGGCGCAAGTCCCACAGGACTGCACAAAAGCACGCACATCGCGAGACAAGGAAGGCCACCAAAAGGACCTAGCAACCAAATCTCTGGTTCCAAAAATCCCAGGATGACCAGCCAACACTGAACAATGAACCTCAGAAATTACCTTACTTGTCCATCTATCAGGAACAAACAGCTTCCCCACTGGACAGCGGTCAGGCCTATCGGCCTGAAATTCCTGAAGCACCCGGCGCAAATCAGGGGAGATAGCAGAAAGAATCACCCCCTCCTTAAGAATGCCAACCGGCTCAAGGACTCCAGGAGAATCAGGCGAAAAACTCCTAGAGAGAGCATCAGCCTTAACATTCTGAGATCCCGGAAGATACGAGACCACAAAATCAAAACGGGAGAAAAACAGGGACCATCGAGCCTGTCTAGGATTCAGCCGCTTGGCCGACTCGAGGTAAATCAGATTCTTATGATCGGTCAGGACCACAACACGGTGTTTAGCTCCCTCAAGCCAATGTTGCCACTCCTCAAACGCCCACTTCATAGCCAACAACTCCCGATTGCCGACATCATAATTGCGTTCCGCAGCCGAAAACTTTCTGGGAAAAAAAGCACACAGTTTAATCAAAGAACCATCAGACTCCCTCTGAGACAAGACGGCCCCTGCCCCAATCTCAGAAGCGTCGACCTCAACCTGAAAAGGAAGAGAAACATCCGGTTGACGCAACACAGGGGCAGAAGTAAATCTGCGTTTAAGCTCCTGAAAGGCCTCAACAGCCGCAGAGGACCAATTCGTCACATCAGCGCCTTTCTTCGTCAAATCAGTAAGGGGCTTAACCACACTGGAAAAGTTGGCAATGAAACGGCGATAGAAATTAGCAAAGCCCAAAGATTTTTGAAGACCCTTCACAGATGTGGGTTGGATCCAGTCATGAATAGCTTGGACCTTAACAGGATCCATTTCTATAGACGAGGGAGAAAAAACAAAACCCAAAAAAGAGACCTTCTGAACGCCGAATAGGCACTTAGACCCCTTCACAAATAAAGCATTATCACGAAGGATCTGGAACACCATCCTGACCTGCTTCACATGAGACTCCCAATCATTGGAAAAAATCAAAATATCATCCAAATATACGACCATGAATTTATCAAGATAATTGCGGAAAATATCATGCATGAAAGACTGGAACACAGATGGAGCATTAGAGAGCCCAAATGGCATCACAAGGAATTCAAAATGGCCTTCGGGCGTATTAAATGCAGTTTTCCATTCATCACCCTGTTTAATACGAACAAGATTATATGCCCCTCGGAGGTCAATCTTAGTAAACCAACTAGCCCCCTTAATCTGAGCAAACAAATCAGTAAGCAAAGGCAAGGGGTATTGGAATTTGACCATGATCTTATTAAGAAGACGATAATCAATACAGGGTCTCAAGGAGCCATCCTTCTTAGCAACAAAAAAGAAACCCACTCCCAATGGTGACGAAGAGGGCCGAATATGCCCTTTCTCCAAAGATTCCTTAACATAGCTCCGCATGGCGGCATGCTCTGGCACAGACAGATTGAAAAGTCGGCCCTTAGGGAACTTACAACAAGGAATCAAGTTAATAGCACAATCACAGTCCCTATGTGGAGGAAGGGAACTGGACTTGGGCTCATTAAATACATCCTGGAAATCCGACAAAAACTCAGGGATCTCAGAAGAGGGGGAAGAGGAAATTGACATCAAAGGAATGTCACTATGTACCCCCTGACAACCCCAACTAGTCACAGACATAGTTTTCCAATCCAGCACCGGATTATGTTCGTGTAACCATGGAAATCCCAGCACAACAACATCATGGAGGTTATGCAACACCAGAAAACAGCAATCTTCCTGATGTGCAGGAGCCATGTACATAGTCATCTGTGTCCAATACTGAGGTTTATCCTTGGCCAAGGGTGTAGCATCAATGCCCCTCAAAGGAATTAGGCTCTGCAAAGGCTGCAAGGAAAAACCACAGCGCCTGGCGAATTCTAAGTCCATTAAGTTCAGGGCAGCGCCTGAATCCACAAATGCCATGACAGAAAAGGACGACAATGAGCAAATCAGGGTCACAGATAAGAGAAATTTAGGCTGTATAGTACTAATGGTAACAGACCTAGCTACTCTCTTAGTACGCTTAGGGCAGTCAGAGATAACATGAGCTGAATCACCACAGTAAAAACACAGCCTATTCTGACGTCTGAATTCCTGCCGTTCTATTCTAGTCAAAATCCTATCACATTGCATAGGTTCAGGACTATGCTCAGAGGATACTGCCATATGGTGCACAGCTTTGCGCTCGCGCAGACGCCGATCAATCTGAATGGCTAGAGACATAGATTCGTTCAAACCGGCAGGCGTAGGAAAGCCCACCATAACATCTTTAAGGGTTTCAGAAAGACCTTTTCTGAAAATAGCAGCCAGAGCCTCTTCATTCCATTTAGTGAGCACAGACCATTTTCTAAATTTCTGGCAGTATAACTCTGCCGCTTCCTGACCTTGACACAGGGCCAACAGTGTTTTCTCAGCATGCTCTACAGAGTTAGGTTCGTCATATAATAATCCGAGTGCTTGAAAAAATGCGTCTACATTCAATAATGCCGGATCCCGTTTCAAGAGAAAAAGCCCAGTCTTGCGGATCACCACGCAGCAAGGATATGATGATTTTCACCTGCTGAATGGGATCACCTGAAGAACGGGGTTTCAAAGCAAAAAACAATGTGCAGTTATTTTTAAAGTTCAAAAACTTGGATCTGTCCCGAAAGAACAAATCCGGAGTAGGAATTCTGGCCGGAGTCTGGACAGCATAGTCCTGGATACTCTGTACTCTTGCAGCAAGTTGATCCACACGAGAAAACAAACCCTGAGCATCCATGCCAGAGCATATATCCTGCACCACCCAGATATCAAGAGGAAAAAAGAGGCAAACCAGAGCACAGAAAAAAAAATGGTTCAGAACTTTCTTTTCCTTCTTTTGAGATACATTTAATTCATTTTTGGCCACTTGTACTGTTATGATCTGGTGGTTTAGGAACAACATGAAACAAGCTCTGAAGGAGGTGGTATCTGTACTGACCGCAGACCCTGAACCTAGCAGCGCAACTAAAAATAGCCGTGGGGGGTACCTGACGCTCCCTAGACCCCTCGGCACAGCCTAAGATCTAACTTCCCCTAAAGATGGAAACAGGAAACCTATCTTGCCTCAGAGAAAATCCCCAAAGGAAAGATAGCCCCCCACAAATATTGACGGTGAGAGGAGGGGAAAATAACATACGCAGAGATGAAATCAGATTTTAGCATAGGAGGCCAGTCTAGCTTGATAGATAGGACAGGAAAGGATACTGTGCGGTCAGTATAAAAACTACAAAACAATCCACACAGAGTTTACAAAATCTCCACACCTGACTAAAGGTGTGGAGGGTAAATCTGCTTCCCAGAGCTTCCAGCAAACAGAAAAAATCCATAATGACAAGCTGGACAAATATAGAATGCACAGAATAATAAGTCCACAACATGTGGACTGAAATGAGCAAAACCAGAACTTATCTTAGCAGAACTGGTCAGGAAACCAGGAGAATCCAAGCAGAGATGTGAATCCAGCCAGAAAACATTGACAAGTGGCAAAGGCTGAAGACTAGAGCCAGGTTAAATAGCAGAGCCAGGAGAGAAGATTAGTGAAAGCAGCTGCTAAAGCTAAACCCAAGGAGCAGCAGTTCCACTCAAAACCACCAGAGAGAGCCCAAGGGCAGAATTCACAAAAGTGCCATTTACAACCACCGGAGGGAGCCCAAGAACGGAATTCACAACAGTTTCTTACTGCTTCAGCAACTGATTGGCTGTAGGAATCACAAGTTCGTTGGGAATGACTAGGAAATATAGAGACTGGCGGGTGACCCAAGCAGCAATGGTATTTTTTATTATTTTACAACATACAGCGTTATTTCCTGACATCTACTAATAAAACCTATGTATTTAGGCCACAGACAACAAGCAGCTTCTTCCTCGGAGTCGGCAGCTGAATACGTTCCTCACAGACTCATCTTCCATAACGCTAATTCTCTACTCATTTACCGACACTGGAATTGGCATTAGCAATACTGCAGGAGATATTCATTACACGTGACAGGAGAAATAACTACTTCATGATGAGGACGACATCTTCATCTACTACGGTCTAGAAACAGATTTGTCCAGAGTCCGTCACTGACTCCATCACCACCAGCCGTCTATATGAAGGTTTCCCGTCTTCCCCACACTGTAATCTTCTATCACGTTAGATCTCAGGTCTGATTCACACACAGAAGTTTGAGGCTTTTAGAAAAGCTTGTTTGTAAGAACAAGACAGGAGTTGTTTGACGTCATTATCTCCATGTACAGTGTTTTATTTTCTCTTTATATTAGGTTTTAATAGCTTTTTTTGTAGGCTTCTTTATATTACATGAAAAATACCCTAAAAAAATTGGGGATGCAGGTACTGTGGAAAAATTATACTGTGTGTGGGAGCCAAGAAACTGGCACTGTACGGTATCAAGAATGGGATAAGTGAGGATTTATTATCTAGTGGTTTGGGTGGAAGAATATTGTGTGGGACATCTTGTACTATCATAATGTGTGGGTGATACTGTGGGAACATTATTCTGTGTCTGGGGGCCAAGAAAGGGGCACGGTACTATGAGAGTAATACAGGTTTCCTTGGCTCCCGTCTTTCATAGTTGGGTTGTTTGTATCTATCAGTGGAAAAGGAACAAAACCATTGTGATTCTTATAAGGAGACAACACAAAACTCCCTAAATATAATATTTTATAACACCCCCACAATCTGTGACTCTCCAGGGTAAATCGCTTTCTCAACATTGGATTAGAGCTGATACTATGAAGCTAAAGAGACTAAACACACTTTCTGTCACATCCATAGTTGGGCACTTTTCCGTGATCGTCAGAACTGTCCGAGGATTATTAGAGGTGATAGTTCCCCCCAATTAGAAGGGACACCTGTGGATATTGGGGTCTTTACCTGCTACATTTCTCATGGGATTTACTTGGTGAAGTGCTGGAATCACTTTCCAACAAAGGGTTAAATGGCGTCTGTAACTTCAATGTCTTTCTATGAAGCTTCTTCTCTGAACTTTCTTCCTTTGTTTTCTGCCATATTTCTATTACTCTCCGGAATCAGGAATGTATTAAGTTCTATGGAGACTGCGGAGAAAAAATAATTTCGAATTCTGTGTTTCCAAGATTCTTCTTGTGGGAATTGGCTGCCATATCCCCTGTGCAATATATTTCTAGTATTATTGGTTTATAATACAGTAATTCAATGGACATGAGATGGTTGTTTGTTTATCTCTCTTTTCTCTTGTTTTCTTGTGTTATGTATTATTTTTATGTAACGTACGTGCATTTGTTCTGACATTTGACATCTGATGGATCTTATGTCACGAATTTGACAGGATCTTCTCCTGAATTTTTTAATAGCATTTACAGGTGGAACCAGTCCTGAAAGCAGAAAATCCAGCAAGTATTTACAATATATTCATGCAAATTCCCTGAAGTGTCATCAATTGTATCTAGTAAAACGCTTAAGTTCTTGTTACTCGAATCCAGTAGTTTGGAGAGGCTTGACTCGAGTACCAAGTATAATGCAAGTCAATGAGAAACTCAAAAAGTTTTCAAGAAGACTCAAACAAGAGGGCAGGAAAATCGCTGAAATGGATTAAAAGAGCGCTCAAATGGAATAGGAACAGCTTTGAGAAGATACCTGGACACATCTCGTACTTCCAGGTCACAGTCTGACCAGGAGTGACCTATGAAGTGTCTTTCTCACAACAAGGCTCAAAATGTTGTCTTATATTAACCCAATGACACGATGCGGCCAGCCAGTCACAGTAAAGCCAACATGGCTATGGCATTACCTTATATGGCAGGCAATAATACAGAAATAATATTTCAGGAGTATAAAGATCTAAATAAGAAATGTAAAAAAGAAATCAAGCTAGCAAACTTATCCAAAGAGAAACAAATTGCCAGCGACATTAAACTAAATCTCAAAAAATGTTATAAATCCATTGTGATGAAACAGCTTTTTTTCTTAATTAACCAAACATCTATTTTCAGCAAGCCGGGAAGAATAGACTTATCCATTTGTTGACTTTTAAATTTTTGTGTTTCTTTCTTCTTGGTCAAAAACACAGTCTTTTGTTTATATAAGCCTGTAATATTGACTTGTAAGTTGACATTTGATGTAACATTTTGTGCACACAGGATAACTGAATAATGATGTTTGCTGATATGTTGATTACACATTGTCCAGGCCAGATAGCTTGTTGGCTTGCAAAACAGAGACGGAAAAACTATGCAAATGAATTAAATAATCAAATTATGCAAGTTGATTTCATCACTATTCTTCCCCTTTACCTGTGAATGCTGGCTTGAATGACACTTGTTAACAATAAAAAGAGGTTACTTGCCTCTGTAACATGAGACAAATATTCAGCCAAGACATCCAAAGAACCAAAGACTCTCTTTACAGGAGAGCAATAAAGACATCATAGCTTCATCACAAGGGAAACAGAATTGTCATTCTACAGGATGCCAGCTTAGGGGAACATGGCCCCTGTTGAAAGAATGCAGGTTTGCTCCATTGACCATCACTGAACCATGAATACATTTAGGGAAGTCAGGATTTGGACCCTCCGGTCACTTGAGCCTCATGGATACATTTCTGAAAGTCAGGAATGGAACTCACTAGTCATCTGGCTCCATAGAGATTTTCGGAGAAGCCAGGTTTTGAATCTCGGGTTAACTGGCCTTGTACCTCAATAGACTGTCATCTTCCTAAGCTTAAGAATGCTGTTAGAGAAATCAGCGCAAATAGGGTCTTATCCAATGCAAAGAGAATTGATATAATCAAATTCTACTAATCAGATGGAGCTTTTGATAAAGCATATAAAGTTATCCGCTGCAGCAGAACCACGGGTCAGCAAGTGACCATGCTGTAGATGAATGAACGGGTAAATGTGGATATAATCTGTGCTGCTGAATAGATGTAAGTCCAGATGTATTTAAATTTAAGAAAGAATTATACTGCCTCTGCACAAATCCCTGGACAGACCGCACATGGAGTACTATGTACAGTTATGGGCACTTGTGCTCAGGAAGAATATAATGGAACTAGAGTGAGTACAAAGGAGGGCAACAAAATTAATAAAGTGTACGGGGGAACTACAATACCCAGAGAGATTAGCAAAATTAGGATTATTTAGTCTAGAAAAAAGATGACTGAGGTGCGATCTAATAAACATGTATAAGTATATAAGAGGACAATACAAATATCTCTCCAAGGATCTGATTATACCAAGGAAGGTGACGGTCACAAGGGGGCATTCTCTGCGTCTGGAGGAGAGAAGGTTTTTTCACCAACATAGAAGAGGATTCTTTACTGTTAGGGCAGTGAGAATCTGGAATTTCTTGCCTGAGGAGGTGGTGATGGCGAACTCAGTCGAGGGGTTCAGAAGAGCCCTGGATGTGTTATATCACCTGATGGTTAAACTAACAAGGACAAGCTCTGGGAAGTGGGAGCTCTGCTGACTGCAACCCCTAATCCTATCACACACACTAGAAATAGCCGTGGAGCGTACCTAACTCTACCTAGACGCCTCTTCACAGACTAAGAGCTAACTAGCCCTAGAGATAGAAAATAAAGCCTACCTTGCCTCAGAGAAATTCCCCAAAGAAAAAGGCAGCCCCCCACATATATTGACTGTGAGTTAAGATGAAAGTTACAAACACAGAAATGAAACAGGTTTCAGCAAAGGGAGGCCAGACTTACTAAACAGACTGAGGATAGGAAAGGTAACTTTGCGGTCAGCACAAAAAACTACAAAAGACCACACAGAGTGTGCAAAAAGACCTCCGCACCGACTCACGGTGCGGAGGTGCCACTCTGCATCCCAGAGCTTCCAGCTAGCTAGGCAAAATCATGATAGCAAGCTGGACAAGAAAACAATGAACAAATAATTAACTAGCAGGGACTTAGCTTCTGCAGGAGTAGACAGGTCACCAGAAAGATCCAGGAGCGAACTGAACCAGTACAAGAACATTGACAGCTGGCATGGAGTAACGATCTGAGTGGAGTTAAATAGAACAGCCAGCCAAAGAATAAACTAAGTCACCTGTGGAAGGAACCTCAGAAGCAGCAGCTCCACTCACAGCCACCAGAGGGAGTCAATGGACAGAACTCGCCGAAGTACCATTCATGACCACAGGGGGGAGTTTGATAACAGAATTCACAACAGGATGTCTTCCTGGAGCATAACAATATTGTATCTTACAGTTATTAAGTTATTTAGAAGGAACGTTGATTTGGGGATTTATTCTGACGAAATGTCTTTCTTCGGCCTTGCTAACTATGTTAGGTGGTAAAGGTGCTTTATTCAACGCGTTTCGAAGTCTAGCGACTTCTTTATCAGGAAATACCACACGAATACAGAGTCAGAAGTAGGATACTGCCTTATATACAAAATTTGAAATAACGGCACCAATGGGATCACCTGATGAGCAAATATTTAAACATTGAAATTTCATGGTATTAACCAAATTTTCCGAATTTTTTTATTTTTTCATCTTTGCACTATGGAATAGGAAAATTTGGTTAATACCATGAAATTTCAATGCTTAAATATTTTACTCAAATATACATCAATTCTTGAATATATCATGTGCTATATCTGTGAACTCTGACATTGTCTGTTTGTCAGGTGATGTCAATGGCACCGTTATTTGAAATTTTGTATATATAAGACAGTATCCTAGTTGCTTAGACTTCAAAACACGTTGAATAAACCACCTCTCTTTATGTGAAATACATCTGGGCATACATCTATTCAGCAGCACAGATTATAGCCACATTAACATGCTCATTCATCTTCCTAGGCTTGTCATTACCTCCTCTCTGTGTGCATGCCACAGGTGGGGCCGTCGGCCCTGGAAGCTCTGAGGTAACAGCTGGGCAGGCCAGACAGGTGCTGGTAGTGGGGGACTCAATTATTAGGGGAACAGATTGCCCTATCTGTCACAAAGACAGGGATTGTCGAACGGTGTGCTGCCTACCTGGCGCTTGAGTCCGACACATCGCTGATCAGGTGGACAGATTACTGGGAGGGGCTGGTGAGGACCCAGTGGGCATGGTGCACATCGGCACAAATGACAAAGTTAGAGGTAGGTGGAAGGTCCTTAAAGATAATTTCAGGGAATTAGGCTGCAAGCTGAAAGCAAGGACCTCCAACGTGGTATTTTCCAAAATACTGCCTTTACCACGTGCCACACCAGAGAGGCAACGGGAGGTTAATAAGTGGCTCAAGAATTGGTGTAGGAAGGAGGGGTTTGGGTTCCTGCAGAACTGGGCCGACTTCTCAGTTGGCTACAGGCTCTACGCTAGGGATGGTCTGCACCTCAATGCGGAAGGTGCAGCTGTGCTGGGGGAGAAAATGGCTAGAAGGTTGGAGGAGTGTTTAAACTAGGAATTGGGGGGGAGGGTATTCATTTTATAGGAGGGGAAGATAGTGCAGACAGAGACCTGGGCACAAATAAGGAAGTTGGGGGTGGCGGTGGCATGGGGGTGGGGTTAGAGCAGTTAATAATTTAAGAAAGAATAGAGGTACAGAGAGGAACATCAAGTGCATGTATACTAATGCCAGAAGCCTCGCCAACAAAATGGACAAATTAGAACTAATGTTGTTGGAGCATAATTATGACATGGTAGGGATATCTGAAACATGGCTGGATGAGAGCCATGACTGGGCTGTTAACTTGCAGGGTTATAGTCTGTTCAGAAATGACCGTACAGATAAGCGAGGGGGAGGGGTGTGTCTATATGTAAAATCGTCCTTAAAACCCATCCTGCGTGATAATATAGGTGAATTTAATGAAAATGTAGAATCCCTGTGGGTGGAGATAAGGGGAGGGGGAAAAAATAATAATTTACTGATAGGGGTTTGTTATAAATCTCCAAAAATAATGGAAGCAATGGAGAATATCCTCGTAAAGCAAATAGATGAAGCTGCGACTCAAGGAGAAGTCATTATTATGGGGGACTTCAACTACCCTGAAATAGATTGGGGAACAGAAACCTGCAGTTCCAGCAAAGGTAATCAGTGTTTGACAACTATGAGAGACAATTACCTTTCACAACTGGTTCAGGACCAAACAAGAAGGGGGGCACTGCTAGACCTAATATTAACCAACAGGCCAGACCGCATAGCAAATATAAGGGTTGGGGGTCACTTGGGGAATAGCGATCACAAAATAATAAGTTTTCATGTATCCTTTAAAAAGATGTGTAATAGAGGGGTTACAAGGACACTAAACTTCAGGAAGGCAAATTTCCAACGGATGAGAGAGGATCTTGGTGCAATTAACTGGGACGATATCCTGAGACATAAAAATACACAAAGAAAATGGGAGACGTTTATTAGCATCCTGGATAGGACCTGTGCACAGTATATACCGTATGTGAATAAACATACTAGAAATAGGAGGAAACCAATATGGCTAAATAGAGCTGTAAGAGGCGCAATAAGGGACAAAAAGAAAGCATTTAGAGAATTAAAGGAAGTAGGTAGTGAGGAGGCATTAAATAAATACAAAAAATTAAATAAATTCTGTAAAAAGCAAATCAAGGCAGCAAAGATTGAGACAGAGAGACTCATTGCCAGAGAGAGTAAAAATAACCCCAAAATATTCTTTAACTACGTAAATAGTAAGAAACTAAAAAATGATACTGTTGGCCCCCTTAAAAATAGTCTGGGTGAAATGGTGGATGAGGATGAGGAAAAAGCCAATATGCTAAATGACTTTTTTCATCAGTATTTACAAAAAAAAATCCCATGGCAGACAAAATGACTAGTGATAAAAATTCCCAATTAAATGTCACCTGCTTAACCCAGCAGGAAGTGCGGCGGTGTCTAAAAATCACAAAATTGACAAATCTCCGGGCCCGGATGGGATACACCCTCGAGTACTGCAGGAATTAAGTACAGACATTGATAGACCATTATTTTTAATCTTTAACCCCTTAGCGACCGCCGATACGCCTTTTAACGGCGGCCGCTAAGGGTACTTAAACAACAGCGCCGTTAATTAACAGCGCTGTGGAAAAAGTGAATAGCGCCCCCCAGAGGCCGATTTTCTCCGGGGTCTCGGCTGCCGGGGGTAGCCGAGACCCCAGAGAACATGATTCGGGGGTTTTTTAACCCACCCCGCATTTGCGATCGCCGGTAATTAACCGTTTACCGGCGATCGCAAAAAAAAACAAAACGCGATCTCTTTTTAATTTCTCTGTCCTCCGATGTGATCGCACATCAGAGGACAGAGAAAAGGGGTCCCAGGTGGCCCCCCAATACTCACCTATCTCCCCCGATGCTCCTCGTGTCTCCCGGTGGGCGCCGCCATCTTCAAAATGGCGGGCGCATGCGCAGTGCGCCCGCCGGCCGGCCCCGCGAAAATCTTTGGGGTCTCGGCTGCCGGGGGTAGCCGAGACCCCAAAGAGCATGATCGGGGTCGGTTTTACCGACCCCTGTTTTGCGATCGCCGGTAATTAACTGTTTAAGTAAAGTGTAATTCTCTGTCCTCTGATGTAATCGCACATCAGAGGACAGAGAAATAGGGGGATTCGGGGACCCTACAATACTCACCTGTGTCCCTGGATCCTCTTGCTGCTCCTCCTGGCCGCCGGCAGAAGAAAATGGCAGGCGCATCTGTCTCCATCTGCCGGCCGGCAGGAGAACAGCAGTTGGGGCTAAAATTAGGGTTAGGGGTAGGGTTAGGGGTAGGGTTAGGGGTAGGGTTAGGGCTAGGGTTAGGGATAGGGTTAGGGCTAGGGCTAGGGTTAGGGCTAGGGTTAGGGTTGGGGCTAAATTTAGGGTTAGGGTTGGGGCTAAATTTAGGGTTAGGGTTGGGGCTAAATTTAGGGTTAGGGTTGGGGCTAAATTTAGGGTTAGGCTTCTTTCACACTTACGTCGGTACGGGGCCGTCGCAATGCGTCGGCCCGACATACCGACGCACGTTGTGAAAATTGTGCACAACGTGGGCAGCAGCTGTAGTTTTTCAACGCATCCGCTGCCCAATCTATGTCCTGGGGAGGAGGGGGCGGAGTTACGGCCACGCATGCGCGGTCAGAAATGGCGGATGCGACATACAAAAAAAGTTTCATTGAACGTTTTTTTGTGCCGACGGTCCGCCAAAACACAACTGATCCAGTGCACGACGGACGCGACGTGTGGCCATCCGTCACGATCCGTCGGCAATACAAGTCTATGGGCAAAAAACGCATCCTGCGGGCACATTTGCAGGATCCATTTCTTGTCCAAAACGACGGATTGCGACGGATGCCAAACGACGCAAGTGTGAAAGTAGCCTTAGGGCTAGGGTTAGGGTTGGGGCTAACGTTAGGGCTAGGGTTGGGGCTAAAGTTAGGGTTAGAGCTGGGATTAGGGTTAGGGTTTGGATTAGGGTTGGTATTAGGGTTAGGGTTGGCATTAGGGTTACGCTTGGGATTAGGGTTAGGTTTGGGATTAGGGTTAAGGTTAGGGTTGTGATTAGGGGTGTATTGGGATTAGGGTTAGGTTTGAGGTTAGGGTTGAGATTAGGATTAGGGGTGTGTTGGATTTAGGGTTTTGATTAGGGTTATGGTTAGGGTTGACATTAGGGTTGTTTTGGGGTAAGGGTTGTGATTATGGTTAGGGTTAGTGATTAGGATTATGGATCAGGTTGGGATTAGGGTTAGGGGTGTGTTGGGGTTAGGGTTGGAGCTAGAATTGGGGGGTTTCCACTGTTTAGGTACATCAGGGGGTCTCCAAACACGACAGCCAATTTTGCGCTCAAAAAGTCAAATGGTGCTCCCTCCCTTCTGAGCTCTGCCGTGCGCCCAAACAGTGGGTTACCCCCACATATGGGGCATCAGCGTACTCGGGATAAATTGGACAACAACTTCTGGGGTCCAATTTCTCTTGTTACCCTTGTGAAAATAAAAACTTGGGGGCTACAATATCTTTTTTGTGAAAAAATTTTTTTTTTTATTTTCACGACTCTGCATTCTAAACTTCTGTGAAGCACTTGGGCATTCAAAGTTCTCACCACACATCTAGATAAGTTCCTTGGGGGGTCTAGTTTCCAAAATGGGGTCACTTGTGGGGGGTTACTACAGTTTAGGTACATCAGGGGCTCTGCAATCGCAACATAATGCCCACAGACCATTCTATCAAAGTCTGCATTCCAAAAAGGCGCTCCTTCCCTTCCGAGCTCTGCCGTGCGCCCAAACAGTGGTTTACCCCCACATATGGCGCATCAGCGTACTCGGGATAAATTGGACAACAACTATTGCAGTCCAATTTCTCCTGTTACCCTTGTGAAAATAAAAACTTGGGGGCTAAAAAATCTTTTTTGTGGAAAAAAAAATATTTTTTATTTTCACGGCTCTGCATTATAAACTTCTGTAAAGCACTTGGGCATTCAAGGTTCTCACCACACATCTAGATAAGTTCCATGGGGGGTCTAGTTTCCAAAATGGGGTCATTTTTTGGGGGATTTCTACTGTTTAGGCACATCAGGGGCTCTCCAAACGCGACATGGCGTCCGATCTCAATTCCAGCCAATTCTACATTGAAAAAGTAAAACGGCACTACTTCTCTTCCAAGCTCTGCGGTGCGCCCTAACAGTGGTTTACCCCCACATATTGGGTATCAGCGTACTCAGGAGAAATTTCACAACAACTTTTGTGGTCTAATTTCTCCTGTTACCCTTGTGAAAATAAAAATTTGTGGGCAAAAAGATCATTTTTGTAGAAAAAATGCGATTTTTTTTTCACGGCTCTACATTATAAACTTCTGTGAAGCACATGGGGGTTCAAAGTGCTCACCACACATCTAGATATGTTCCTTAAGGGGTCTAGTTTCCAAAATGGGGTCAATTGTGGGGGGTTTCCACTGTTTAGGCACATCAGAGGCTCTCCAAACGCGACATGGCGTCCAATCTCAATTCCAGCCAATTCTACATTGAAAAAGTAAAACGGCGCTCCTTCACTTCCAAGCTCTGCGGTGCGCCCAAACAGTGGTTTACCCTCACATATGGGGTATCGACGTATTCAGGAGAAATCGCACAACAACTTTTGTGGTCTAATTTCTCCTGTTACCCTTGTGAAAATAAGAATTTGTGGGCGAAAAGATCATTTTTGTGTAAACAAAAGCGATTTTTAATTTTCATGGCTCTACGTTATAAACTTCTGTGAAGCACTTGGGGGTTCAAAGTGCTCACCACACATCTAGATAAGTTCCTTAAGGGGTCTAGTTTCCAAAATGGTGTCACTTGTGGGGAGTTTCCACTGTTTAGGCACATCAGGGGCTCTCTAAACGTGACATGGCGTCCGATCTCAATTCCAGCCAATTCTGCATTGAAAAAGTCAAACGGCGCTCCTTCACTTCTAAGTTCTGCGGTGCGCCCAAAAAGTGGTTTACCCCCACATATCGGATATTGGCGTATTCAGGAGAAATTGCATAACAAAATTTATGGTTACATTTCTGTTTTTACACTTGTGAAAATAAAAAAAATGGTTCTGAATTAAGATGTTTGCAAAAAAAAGTTAAATGTTCATTTTTTCCTTCCACATTGTTTCAGTTTCTGTGAAGCACGTAAAGGGTTAATAAACTTCTTGAATGTGGTTTTGAGAACCTTGAGGGGTGTAGTTTTTAGAATGGTGTCACACTTCGTTATTTTCTATCATATAGACCCCTCAAAATGACTTCAAATGTGATGTGGTCACAAAAAAAAATGGTGTTGTAAAAATGAGAAATTGCTGGTCAACTTTTAACCCTTATAACTCCCTAACAAAAAAAAATTTTGTTTCCAAAATTGTGCTGATGTAAAGTAGACATGTGGGAAATGTTATTTATTAACTATTTTTCGTGACATATTTCTCTGATTTAAGGGCATAAAAATACAAAATTTGAAAATTGCAAAATTTTAAAAATTTTCGCCATATTTCCGTTTTTTTTCATAAATAATCACAAGTAATATCGAAGAAATTTTACCACTGACATGAAGTACAATATGTCACGAAAAAACATTCTCAGAATCAGTGGGATCCGTTGAAGCGTTCTAGAGTTATAACCTCATAAAGTGACAGTGGTCAGAATTGCAAAAATTGGCCTGGTCATTAAGTACCAAATTGGCTCTGTCACTAAGGGGTTAAAGACTCCATAATAACAGGGTCTGTACCACAGGACTGGCGTATAGCAAATGTGGTGCCAATATTCAAAAAAGGGGACAAAAACTGAACTCGGTAATTATAGGCCAGTAAGCTTAACCTCTACTGTGGGTAAAATCCTGGAGGGCATTCTAAGGGATGCTATGCTGGAGTATCTGAAGAGGAATAACCTCATGACCCAGTATCAGTACGGGTTTACTAGGGACCGTTCATGTCAGACTAATCTGATCAGCTTCTATGAAGAGGTAAGTTCCGAACTGGACCAAGGGAACCCAGTGGATGTAGTGTATATGGACTTTTCAAAAGCTTTTGATACGGTGCCACACAAAAGTTTGATACATAAAATGAGAATAATGGGGATAGGGAAAAATATGTGTAAGTGGGTTGAGAGCTGGCTCAGGGATAGGAAACAAAGGGTGGTTATTAATGGAGCACACTCGGACTGGGTAGCGGTTAGCAGTGGGGTACCACAGGGGTCAGTATTGGGCCCTCTTCTTTTTAACATATTTATTAATGACCTTGTATGGGGCATTCAGAGTAGAATTTCAATATTTCCAGAAGACACCAAACTCTGCAGGGTAATCAATACAGGGGAGGACAATTTTATATTACAGGAGGATTTATGTAAACTAGAAGCTTGGGCTGATAAATGGCAAATGAGCTTTAATGGGGATAAATGTAAGGTCATGTACTTGGGTAGAAGTAATAAGATGTATAATTATGTGCTTAATTCTAAAACTCTGGGCAAAGCTGTCAATGAAAAAGGCATAGATGCTCATGAGGAGAACATAATTTTACCTCTATACAAGTCACTAGTTCGACCACACTTAGAATACTGTGCACAGTTCTGGTCTCCGGTGTATAAGAAAGACATAGCTGAACTGGAGCGGGTGCAGAGAAGAGCGACCAAGGTTATTAGAGGACTGGGGGGTCTGCAATACCAAGATAGGTTTTTACACTAGGGGCTATTTAGTTTGGAAAAACGAAGACTAAGGGGTGATCTTATTTTAATGTATAAATATATGAGGGGACAGTACAAAGACCTTTCTGATGATCTTTTTAATCATAGACCTGAAACAGGGACAAGGGGGCATCCTCTACGTTTGGAGGAAAAAAGGTGTAAGCATAATAACAGACGTTGATTCTTTACTGTAAGAGCAGTGAGACTATGGAACTCTCTGCCGTATGATGTTGTAATGAGTGATTCGTTATTTAAATTTAAGAGGGGACTGGATACCTTTCTGGAAAAGTATAATGTTACAGGGTATATACACTAGATTCCTTGATAGGGCGTTGATCCAGGGAACTAGTCTGATTGCCGTATGTGGAGTCGGGAAGGAATTTTTTTCCCCCAAGGTGGAGCTTACTCATGGTTTTTTTTTGCCTTTCTCTGGATCAACATGTTAGGGCATGTTAGGTTAGGCTATGGGTTGAACTTGATGGACTTACAGTCTTCCTTCAACCTTAATAACTATGTAACTATGAGTCAGCGGAAAGGTGAGATTAACCCCCAAACTGCTTGTGCTGTAACGATTTCCACTGTCCAACACCACCATTTTTTTGCAGAGACAGTGGAGGTTATATTTTTGTGCATCAGCTGTGTAGCTTATTAGGCTGCCTTATAAGGCTCCCTGATAGCTGCATAGCTGTTTGCACGCTGCTGTGCAAACCAACTGCTTTTTGAAAAACAAAAGTCCTGTTGCTCCTTTGTGCACAGTTCTCTTGTTTATTTGTCCACACTTTTGTGTGCAGCAGTCCTTTTTATTGCTGTAATACTTGTCCTGAGATCATTGTAGGGAGACTGAAATTGTACTACAGTCCTTGTATTTTTTCATATATCTTCCAGCCACTTTCTGCCACTTACATTGTGTTGTTTTATACACTGGGCCTGAGTTTTGGTTCAGTCTCCCCCCAAAAAAGTGAGATTCAAATTCTCACAAAGTGGATATACTTCAGTCCTGTTAGTTTGTCGTATATCAGCCAGCCACTTTCTGCCACTTGCATTGTGTTGTTTTATGCACAGGGCCTGAGTTTTGGTTCAGTCTCCCCCCCAAAAAAGGGAGATTTAAATTCTCAACAAGTTTATATACACCTTCTTCCTTGTTTTACAGTACCATATAACGGTTGTTATTTTGGTTAGATTTTCCAAAAAATGAGGAAGTCTGATGGAAGAGCCCGTGGGCGGTGGTTGCCAGCTGGTACTGATGGTGATGGTGGTGGTGCATCTGGTGGTAGTGGCAAAAGCACAATAGCACCTAAGGCTGGAGGTGTTGAACCAGCGTCATCGTCTGGCTACACAAGGCCTCGAAGGTCCCCTTATCTGGGAGTAGGAAAACAGCTTTTAAAGCCGGAGCAGCGGGAAAAAGTTTTGGCTTTCCTTGCTGACTCAGCCTCTAGCTCTTTCGCCTCCTCTTCAGAAAGTTCCAAATATAAAAGCAGCGAGTCGTCAGTGGATGCTCCAGGTCAGGAGCAAGATGTTTCCTTGTGTCCTTCACCCAAACCAAAAGTGAAGGATGCATCAGGCGACACTACAGGTTACTCCATGGAGCTCTTTACACATACCGTGCCTGGGTTAGAAAGGGAAATTGTTAACTACCCATTACAAGATGAATCGGGCATGGAGTGCACTGATGCACAGCCACAGCTAGATTATAATGCTGTTCCATTGACTCAGATCACTACATTGCCCTCGCAGTGTACTGAGCCAGAATCTGACCCTGATGAGACTATGTTGCCCATCCCCAACGCTATAGCACCTTACATGGTGACACAGAGGAAGGTGCACATGACATTGAAGAGGAGGTGATAGATGACCCAGTTGTTGACCCAGATTGGCAGCCATTGAGGGAAGAGGGTGCCGCTGCCAGTAGCTCAGAAGCGGAGGAGGATGATCCGCAGCAGCCATCTACATCGCAACAGCTGTCATCTGGCAGGCCCGTATCATGCCAAAAACGTTTGTCAAAAGCGTGGCCATCCGGTGAAAGTAGCACAGCGTACAATGCCTGAATAGGTATTCCATAGTAGGAAGAGTGTATTGTGGCAATTTTTTGTAAATCAAGTTTATTGATTTGCATGTAAATAACACAGTTATAATCGGATGTTTAAATGCAGTTATAGGCACATACAGGATTGTGAGATTGATACAAAAATGAACAGCTGTATACTAAAAGTTTCAACACTCAAACATTGATCAACAAATCATTAAAGTTGTAACTTTGTGAACAAGTTACCTCTGACTTAATCAGAGGCCTAATAGCTTGAAAAGATTGCTTATGATGTATACATCAGAGGCTCCCACTATTCAGCCAACGACCAGCTCCAGGTGGGGCCAAGCCGCCGGATGAAAGCAAGAGTGCCTAGGCGCGTCCGAGCACTCAATGTCAGTTATGGAATCTGTTGTGAATTCTGCTTTTGGGCTCCCTCCGGTGGTTGTAGATGGTATTGCAGTTGTCCCTGGGCTGCAGTCTTGGACAGGTGTATCTGCTAATTGCAATTCTGACTGGGCTATTTAGCTTTGCAGGACTCATTAGTCCATGCCAGTAGTCAATGTTTCTTTGGAAGTGTTGGATCTCTGCCTGGCCTCTCCTGCTTAGCTGCCAATTCAGCAAAGATAAGTGTCTGTTTCTTTTTCTGAAGCACACATGCTGTGTGCTTATTTTCAGTGCTGATCTTTTGTTTCTATTTGTCCAGCTTAGACTGTGTCAGTTGTTTTTCTCAGTCTGGTTGGATTCTCTGGAGTTGCAGATATAATCTCCACATCTTTAGTTAGGTGGTGGAGTTTTGTATTTTCTGCTGTGAATATTTTTGTAGTATTTTTTATGCTGACCGCTTAGTATCCTGTCCTGTCCTTTTCTATTTAGCTAGAAGTGGCCTCCTTTGCTATAGCCTGTTTTCTGCCTGCGTGTGTTATTTCCCCTCCTACTCACAGTCATTATTTGTGGGGGGCTTCCTATCCTTTGGGGGTCTACACTGAGGCAAGATAGTTTTCTTATTTCCATCTTTAGGGGTATTTAGTCTTTCGGCTGTGTCGAGGTGTCTAGGTTTTCTTAGGCACACCCCACGGCTACTTCTAGTTGCAATGATAAGATCAGGGTTTGCGGTCAGTATAGTTACCACCTACTCCAGTGAAGGTTTTCATGCTGCTCCAAGGCCACCTAATCATAACAGTACTACTGGCCAACAATGAGTTAAATGCATCTCAGAAGAAGGGAGGAAAGGTCTTGAGCCATTTTTTTTTCTTCAGTCTGTTTTGTCTTCTCCTCCCTCTTTATTTCTGGGTGGCTGAGGAGCCTTGTGCTAGCCTGAATGTTCAGGAATTAACTTCTCATGTAGACCAGCTTGCTGCTAGGGTACAGGGTATTTCTGATTATATTGTTCAGACTCCGGCTTTAGAACCGAAGATTCCTACTCCTGATTTGTTTTTGGTGACAGGTCCAAATTTTTGAGTTTTAAAAACAACTGTAAGCTGTTTTTTGCATTGAAACCTCGATCCTCCGGTGATTCCATTCAGCAGGTTAAAATCATCATCTCCCTGCTGCATGGTGATCCACAGGATTGGGCATTTTTCCTGGAATCTGGGGATCCGGCTTTGCTTAATGTAGACTCCTTCTTTCAGGCGTTAGGATTATTGTATGATGAACCTAATTCGGTGGATCAAGCTGAGAAGACCTTGTTGGCCCTGTCTCAGGGGCAAGAGGCGGCTGAATTGTATTGTCAGAAATTCAGAAAATGGTCTGTGATGACTAAATGGAATAATGATGCTTTGGTGGCAATTTTCAGAAAGGGTCTTTCTGAATCCGTTAAAGATGTTATGGTGGGGTTTCCCACACCCTCCAATCTGAGTGATTCTATGTCTCTGGCCATTCAGATTGACCGGCGCTTGCGGGAGCGCAGAACTGAGCGTGCTATGGCGTTATCCTCAGAGCAAATTCCTGAGCCTATGCAGTGTGATAGGATTCTGTCTTTTAATCAGAACGACAAGGTTTCAGACGTCTCAATAGGTTGTGTTATTATTGTGGTGACGCTTCCCATGTCATTTCTGTCTGCCCTAAGCGGACAAAGAGGATCGCCAGTTCATTTACCATCAGTACTGTACAACCTAAATTTCTGTTATCTGTGTCCTTGATCTGCTTATTATCATCATTTTCTGTCATGGCGTTTGTGGATTCAGGCGCCGCCTTGAACTTAATGGACTTTGACTTTGCTAGGCGTTGTGGTTTTCCCTTGCAGCCTCTGCAGAACCCTATTCCTTTAAGGGGCATTGATGCTACACCCTTGGCTAAAAATAAGCCCCAGTTTTGGACACAGGTGACCATGCGCATGGCGCCAGCCCATCAGGAAGATTGTCGATTTCTGGTGTTGCATAATTTGCATGATGCGATCGTGCTGGGTTTTCCGTGGTTACAGGTACATAATCCTGTTTTGGATTGGAAGTCCATGTCTGTGACTAGTTGGGGTTGTCAGGGGGTTCATAATGATGTTCCTCTGATGTCAATCGCCCCTTCTTCCTCTTCTGAAATTCTGGAGTTTTTGTCTGATTTTCAGGATGTATTCGATGAGCCCAAGTCCAGTTTCCTTCCACCGCACAGGGACTGCGATTGTGCTATTGACTTGATTCCAGGCTGTAAGTTTCCTAAAGGCCGACTTTTCAACCTGTCTGTACCTGAACATACCGCCATGCGGAGCTATATTAAGGAGTCTTTGGAGAAAGGGCATATTCGGCCATCTTCTTCACCGTTGGGAGCGGGGTTCTTTTTTGTTGCTAAAAAAGATGGTTCCTTAAGACCCTGTATTGATTATCGCCTCTTGAATAAGATCACGGTCAAGTTTCAATACCCTTTACCTTTGCTTCCCGATTTGTTTGCTAGGATTAAGGGAGCTAGTTGGTTTACGAAGATTGAACTTCGGGGGGCTTATAATCTTGTTCGTATAAAGCAGGGTGATGAATGGAAAACTGCGTTTAACACGCCCGAAGGACATTTTGAATACCTTGTGATGCCATTCGGACTCTCTAATGCTCCATCTGTTTTTCAGTCCTTCATGCATGATATCTTCCGGAATTATCTTGATAAATTCTTGATTGTATATTTGGATGATATTTTGATTTTTTCCGATGATTGGTAGTCTCATGTGCAGCAGGTCAGGATGGTATTTCAGATCCTTCGTGACAATGCCTTGTTTGTGAAAGGATCTAAGTGTCTTTTTGGGGTGCAGAAGGTTTCCTTTTTGGGCTTTATTTTTTCTCCCTCGTCTATAGAGATGGATCCGGTTAAGGTTCAGGCCATTCATGATTGGATTCAGCCCACATCCGTGAAGAGCCTTCAGAAATTTTTGGGTTTTGCTCATTTTTATCGCCGTTTCATGGCTAATTTTTCCAGCGTGGTTAAACCCTTGACTGATTTGACGAAGAAGGGCGCTGATGTGGCGAATTGGTCCCCTGCGGCTGTCTCTGCCTTTCAGGAACTTAAACGTTGTTTTACTTCTGCTCCAGTGTTGCGTCAACCGGATGTTTCTCTTCCGTTTCAGGTTGAGGTTGACGCTTCTGAGATTGGGGCAGGGGCCGTTTTGTCTCAGAGGGATCCTGTTGGTTCCTTAATGAAACCGTGTGCCTTCTTTTCCCGTAAGTTTTCGCCTGCTGAACGCAATTATGATGTCGGCAATCGGGAGTTGTTGGCTATGAAGTGGGAGTTTGAGGAGTGGCGACATTGGCTTGAGGGAGCTAAGCACCGTATTGTGGTCTTGACCGATCATAAGAATCTGATTTACCTCGAGTGTGCCAAACAGTTGAATCCTAGACAGGCTCGATGGTCCTTGTTTTTTTCTCGTTTTGATTTCGTGGTCTCGTACCTTCCGGGTTCTAAGAATATTAAGGCTGATGCCCTCTCTAGGAGTTTTTTTCCTGATTCTCCTGAGGTCTTGGAACCGGTCGGTATTCTGAAAGAAGGGGTGGTCCTTTCTGCCATTTCTCCTGATTTACGACGGGTTCTTCAGGAATTTCAGGCTGACAAACCTGACCGTTGTCCTGTGGGGAAACTGTTTGTTCCTGACAGATGGACTAGTAGAGTGATTTCTGAGGTTCACTGTTCCATGTTGGCTGGTCATCCTGGCATTTTTGGTACCAGAGACTTGGTTGGTAGGTCCTTTTGGTGGCCTTCTTTGTCGCGTGATGTGCGTTCTTTTGTGCAGTCCTGTGGGACTTGTGCGCCGGCCAAGCCTTGTTGCTCCCATGCTAGTGGGGTGCTTTTGCCATTGCCGGTCCCTGAGAGGCCCTGGACGCATATTTCTATGCATTTTATTTCCGATCTTCCTGTTTCCCAGAGGATGTCGGTTATCTGGGTTGTTTGTGACCGATTCTCTAAGATGGTTCATTTGGTGCCTTTGCCTAAATTGCCTTCTTCTTCTGATTTGGTTCCGTTGTTTTTTCAGCATGTGGTCCGTTTGCATGGTATTCCGGAGAATATTTTGTCCGACAGAGGTTCCCAGTTTGTTTCTAGGTTTTGGCGGGCCTTTTGTGCCAAGCTGGGCATTGATTTGTCTTTTTCTTCTGCATTTCATCCTCAGACAAACGGCCAGACCGAGTGAACTAATCTTGGAGACTTATTTGAGATGCTTTGTGTCTGCTGATCAGAATGATTGGGTGGCTTTTTTGCCATTGGCCGAGTTTGCCTTTAATAATCGGGCTAGTTCGGTTACTTTGGTTTCGCCTTTCTTTTGTAATTTTGGTTTTCATCCTCGTTTTTCTTCTGGGCAGGTTGAGCCTTCTGACTGTCCTGGTGTGGATTCTGTGGTTGACAGGTTGCAGCAGATTTGGGCTCATGTGGTGGACAATTTGGTGTTGTCTCAGGAGGAGGCTCAACGTTTTGCTAACCGTCGTCGGTGTGTTTGTTCCCGGCTTCGGGTTGGGGATCTGGTTTGGTTGTCTTCCCGTCATGCTCCTATGAAGGTTTCTTCTCCTAAGTTTAAGCCTCGGTTTATTGGTCCTTATAGGATTTCTGAGATTATTAATCCGGTGTCTTTTCGTCTGGCGCTTCCGGCTTCTTTTGCTATCCATAATGTCTTCCATAGATCTTTATTGCGGAAATATGTGGAGCCCGTTGTTCCCTCTGTTGATCCTCCGGCCCCTGTGTTGGTTGATGGGGAGTTGGAATATGTTGTTGAGAAGATTTTGGATTCCCGTTTTTCGAGGTGGAAGCATCAGTACCTTGTCAAATGGAAGGGTTATGGCCAGGAGGATAATTCTTGGGTTTTTGCCTCTGATGTCCATGCCACTGATTTGGTTCGTATCTTTCATCTGGCTCATCCTGATCGGCCTGGGGGCTCTGGTGAGGGTTCGGTGACCCCTCCTCAAGGGGGGGTACTGTTGTGAATTCTGCTTTTGGGCTCCCTCCGGTGGTTGTAGATCGTAATGCAGTTGTCCCTGGGCTGCAGTCTTGGACAGGTGTATCTGCTAATTGCAATTCTGACTGGGCTATTTAGCTTTGCAGGACTCATTAGTCCATGCCAGTAGTCAATGTTTCTTTGGAAGTGTTGGATCTCTGCCTGGCCTCTCCTGCTTAGCTGCCAATTCAGCAAAGATAAGTGTCTGTTTCTTTTTCTGAAGCACACATGCTGTGTGCTTATTTTCAGTGCTGATCTTTTGTTTCTATTTGTCCAGCTTAGACTGTGTCAGTTGTTTTTCTCAGTCTGGTTGGATTCTCTGGAGTTGCAGATATACTCTCCACATCTTTAGTTAGGTGGTGGAGTTTTGTATTTTCTGCTGTGGATATTTTTGTAGTATTTTTTATGCTGACCGCTTAGTATCCTGTCCTGTCCTTTTCTATTTAGCTAGAAGTGGCCTCCTTTGCTATAGCCTGTTTTCTGCCTGCGTGTGTCTTTTCCTCTCCTACTCACAGTCATTATTTGTGGGGGGCTGCCTATCCTTTGGGGGTCTACTCTGAGGCAAGATAGTTTTCCTATTTCCATCTTTAGGGGTATTTAGTCCTCCGGCTGTGTCGAGGCGTCTAGGTTTTGTTAGGCACACCCCACAGCTACTTCTAGTTGCAATGATAAGATCAGGGTTTGCAGTCAGTATAGTTACCACCTACTCCAGTGAAAGTTTTCATGCTGCTCCAAGGCCACCTAATCATAACAGGAATCTACATGAGGCCAGGCCAAGCAAAGAGAAAGTAGAAAAGAGAGGTGGAGAGAGAAGGAAGAGAATAAGAGAAGGGAGAGAAGAAGAGGAGAGAGAGAGAGAGAGAGAGAGAAGAAAAAAAAGGGGGGAGGTGAGGAAGGGTGGGTGAGGTAAGGGTAGGAAGAATCTGGTCTTCAGTCCCGACTAAATTGAGACTATTATTCTTTTATGCTAAGGTATGTCTGTTAATGTAATATTTACTGTCTAAAGGATTTATGACTATGGGCCGCAAGGGGACCAATAGGATCAATCAGTGTAGCCAAGTGTTCAGTTCCTCGGATTCTCTAAAAGCAATCCAGGGAGACCAAGTGTTAAACACTTTGTCTGCAGTTCTAGTATCCTGGCCAACCAATTGCTCCATCCTGTAAATGTGGTTTAGTTCAACCACAAAGTCAGCCCGTGAGGGGGATATTGACTGTTTCCAGAAACGAGGGATCACGTTACGTGCAGCTGTTAGGAAATGTCGTAGTAGACCTTTCTTGAATTTGGCGATGGAGAGGTCACATACAGACAACAGGGCCAATTACATGGTGGGTTAGACTCTGTGGAGAGATAATTTGTTATAAAGTGCGAAGATGCCCACCCAGAAGTCGTGAATAGGCGGGCAGGACCACCAGATGTGGGGGTAGGTACCACTGTCGTTCCAGCACCTCCAGCAAGTGTCGGGGGTGGTGGGGAACATAAGGTGAATACTAGACGGACATCTGTACCATCTGGCCATGAGTTTATAGCTTCTTTCTTGGTAATCTGAGCAAAGTGAAGATCTGAAGGTAAAGAGCAGACTCTTGAGGCGTTCCTCCAGAGTCAGTTGCGTGCTTAATTCATTGTCACATTTTAAGAAGACTGTAGGAGGGTCAAGTGAAGTTGGCTGACAGCCCTGGAACATTCTATATAGCAATGATATTGTGTGGGACAAGGGGCCCCCACCAAGGCACACGGACTCGAAAGAAGTTAACTGTCTAAAGATGTCAGCCCGCCTAGATAACAGTGAGATAGCTTTTGATTTGCTCATAGAAGAACCACGAGCCCTGCGGCGGCTCTCTGTTGTGAATTCTGTGGCAGAGCTCCCTCCTGTGGTCACAAGTGGTACTTCGGCTGATTCTCTCTGTGAGCTTCTGTTGGTGGAGGGAAGTGGTACTGCTGCTTCTGAGTTTCCTCCTTCAGGTGATTTGGTGAGGTTGTTAGGTGCTTCTCTACTTAACTCCACCTAATGCTTTGATCCTGGCTTCCTGTCAATGTTCCAGTGTTGGACTTGCTTTTCCCTGGATCATTCCTGTGGCCTGCTGCTCTGCATAGCTAAGTTCTTCTTTGCTATTTGTTTGCTATTTTTTCTGTCCAGCTTGTCTAATTTGTTGCTGGAAGCTCTGGGACGCAAAGGGTGTACCTCCGTGCCGTTAGTTCGGTACGGAGGGTCTTTTTGCCCCCTTTGTGTGGTTTTCTTTAGGGTTTTGTGTAGACCGCAAAGTTACCTTTTCTATCCTCGCTCTGTTAAGAAAGTCGGGCCTCACTTTGCTGAATCTATTTCATCTCTACGTTTGTCTTTTCATCTTAACTCACAGTCATTATATGTGGGGGGCTGCCTTTTCCTTTGGGGTATTTCTCTGAGGCAAGGTAGGCTTACTTTCTATCTTCAGGCTAGTTAGTTTCTCAGGCTGTGCCGAGTTGCATAGGCAGTGTTAGGCGCAATCCACGGCTGCCTCTAGTGTTGTTTGGAGAGGATTAGGGATTGCGGTCTGCAGAGTTCCCACGTCTCAGAGCTCGTTCTATGATTTTGGGTTATTGTCAGATCACTGTATGTGCTCTGACCGCTATGTCCATTGTGGTACTGAATTGCCTTTCATAACAGTACAGGAAGCCAAAAGTACTAATGATTCTCAATAGAGGGAAAAAAGAAGTTCTGAGACCATTTTTTTTTCTTTGCACTGTGTTTTGCCTTTTTTTTCCCCTAGACATTTGGGTGGTTCAGTATACAGGTGTAGCGATGGACATTAGAAGTCTGTCTTCATTTGTGGATCAGCTCTCGGCAAGTGTACAAAAGATTCAAGACACTATTGATCAGAAATCTATGTTAGAACCAAGAATTCCTATTCCTGATTTCTTTTTTGGAGATAGAACTAAGTTTCTGAGTTTCAAAAATAATTGTAAATTATTTCTGGCCTTGAAACCTCGCTCCTCTGGTGATCCAGTTCAACAGGTTTTGATTGTTATTTCTTTTTTGCGCGGCGACCCTCAGGACTGGGCGTTTTCTCTTGCGCCAGGAGATCCTGCATTGAGTAATATCGATGCATTTTTCCTGGCGCTCGGATTGCTGTACGATGAACCTAATTCAGTGGATCAGGCAGAGAAAAATTTGCTGGCTCTTTGTCAGGGTCAGGATGAGATAGAGGTATATTGTCAGAAATTTAGAAAGTGGTCCGTGCTCACTCAATGGAATGAATCTGCGCTGGCAGCTATGTTCAGAAAGGGTCTCTCTGAAGCCCTTAAGGATGTCATGGTGGGATTTCCTATGCCTGCTGGTTTGAATGAGTCTATGTCTTTGGCCATTCAGATCGGTCGACGCTTGCGTGAGCGTAAATCTGTGCACCATTTGGCGGTATTACCTGAGCTTAAACCTGAGCCTATGCAGTGCGATAGGACTTTGACCAGAGTTGAACGGCAAGAACACAGACGTCTGAATGGGCTGTGTTTCTACTGTGGTGATTCCACTCATGCTATCTCTGATTGTCCTAAGCGCACTAAGCGGTTCGCTAGGTCTGCCACCATTGGTACAGTACAGTCAAAATTCCTTCTGTCCATTACCTTGATATGCTCTTTGTCATCGTATTCTGTCATGGCATTTGTGGATTCAGGCGCTGCCCTGAATCTGATGGATTTGGATTATGCTAAACGTTGTGGGTTTCTCTTGGAGCCTTTGCGGTGTCCTATTCCATTAAGAGGAATTGATGCCACGCCTTTGGCCAAGAATAAGCCTCAATACTGGACCCAGCTGACCATGAGCATGGCTCCTGCACATCAGGAGGTTATTCGCTTTCTGGTGTTGCATAATCTGCATGATGTGGTCGTGTTGGGGTTGCCATGGCTACAAGCCCATAATCCAGTATTAGATTGGAAATCCATGTCGGTGTCCAGCTGGGGTTGTCAGGGGGTACATGGTGATGTTCCATTTCTGTCAATTTCGTCATCCACCCCTTCTGAGGTTCCAGAGTTCTTGTCTGATTACCGGGATGTATTTGATGAGCCCAAGTCCGATGCCCTACCTCCGCATAGGGATTGTGATTGTGCTATCAATTTGATTCCTGGTAGTAAATTCCCAAAAGGTCGACAGTTTAATTTATCCGTGCCTGAGCACGCCGCTATGCGCAGTTATGTGAAGGAATCCCTGGAGAAGGGGCATATTCGCCCGTCATCGTCACCATTAGGAGCAGGGTTCTTTTTTGTAGCCAAGAAGGATGGTTCGCTGAGCCCTTATTAGATTACCGCTTTCTAAATAAGATCACGGTTAAATTTCAGTACCCCTTGCCATTGTTATCTGATTTGTTTGCTCGGATTAAGGGGGCTAGTTGGTTCACCAAGATAGATCTTCGTGGTGCGTATAATCTGGTGCGTATCAGGCGAGGAGATGAATGGAAAACTGCATTTAATACGCCCGAGGGTCATTTTGAGTATCTAGTGATGCCATTCGGACTTGCCAATGCTCCATCAGTGTTTCAGTCCTTTATGCATGACATCTTCCGAGAGTACCTGGATAAATTCCTGATTGTGTACTTGGATGACATTTTGATCTTCTCGTATGATTGGGAGTCTCATGTGAAGCAGGTCAGAACAGTTTTTCAGGTCCTGCGTGCTAATTCTTTGTTTGTGAAGGGATCAAAGTGTCTCTTTGGTGTGCAGAAGGTTTCATTTTTGGGGTTCATCTTTTCCCCTTCTACTATCGAGATGGATCCTGTTAAGGTCCAAGCCATCCATGATTGGACTCAGCCGACATCTCTGAAAAGTCTGCAAAAGTTCCTGGGCTTTGCTAATTTTTATCGTCGCTTCATCTGCAATTTTTCTAGTATTGCCAAACCATTGACCGATTTGACCAAGAAAGGTGCTGATTTGGTCAATTGGTCTTCTGCTGCTGTGGAAGCTTTTCAAGAGTTGAAGCGTCGTTTTTCTTCTGCCCCTGTGTTGTGTCAACCAGATGTTTCTCTTCCGTTCCAGGTCGAGGTTGATGCTTCTGAGATTGGAGCAGGGGCTGTTTTGTCGCAGAGAGCTTCTGATTGCTCAGTGATGAAACCATGCGCTTTTTTTTCCAGGAAGTTTTCGCCTGCTGAGCGAAATTATGATGTGGGCAACCAAGAGTTGCTGGCCATGAAGTGGGCATTCGAGGAGTGGCGTCATTGGCTTGAAGGAGCTAAGCATCGCGTGGTGGTATTGACTGATCATAAGAACTTGACTTATCTTGAGTCTGCTAAGCGGTTGAATCCTAGACAGGCTCGTTGGTTGCTGTTTTTTGCCCGTTTTGACTTTGTGATTTCGTACCTTCCGGGCTCTAAAAATGTGAAGGCGGATGCTCTGTCTAGGAGTTTTGTGGCCGACTCTCCGGGTTTGTCTGAGCCGGCGGGTATCCTCAAGGAAGGAGTAATTGTGTCTGCCATCTCCCCTGATTTGCGGCGGGTGCTGCAAAAATTTCAGGCTAATAAACCTGATCGTTGTCCAGCGGAGAGACTGTTTGTCCCTGATAGGTGGACCAATAAAGTTATCTCTGAGGTTCATTGTTCGGTGTTGGCTGGTCATCCTGGAGTCTTTGGTAACAGAGAGTTAGTGGCTAGATCCTTTTGGTGGCCGTCTATGTCGCGGGATGTGCGTGCTTTTGTGCAGTCCTGTGGGATTTGTGCTCGGGCTAAGCCCTGCTGTTCTCGTGCCAGTGGGTTGCTTTTGCCCTTGCCGGTCCCGAAGAGGCCTTGGACACATATCTCTATGGATTTTATTTCTGATCTTCCCGTTTCTCAAAAGATGTCAGTCATTTGGGTGGTCTGTGATCGCTTTTCTAAGATGGTCCATCTGGTACCCTTGTCTAAATTGCCTTCCTCCTCTGATTTGGTGCCATTGTTCTTCCAGCATGTGGTTCGTTTACATGGCATTCCAGAGAATATCGTTTCTGACAGAGGTTCCCAGTTTGTTTCAAGGTTTTGGCAAGCCTTTTGTGGTAGGATGGGCATTGACTTGTCTTTTTCCTCGGCTTTCCATCCTCAGACTAATGGCCAGACCGAACGAACCAATCAGACCTTGGAAACATATCTGAGATGCTTTGTTTCTGCCGATCAGGATGACTGGGTGTCCTTTTTGCCTTTGGCTGAGTTCGCCCTTAATAATCGGGCCAGCTCGGCTACCTTGGTTTCGCCATTTTTCTGCAATTCTGGGTTCCATCCTCGTTTCTCTTCAGGACAGGTTGAGTCTTCGGACTGTCCTGGTGTGGATACTGTGGTGGACAGGTTGCAGCAGATTTGGACTCATGTAGTGGACAATTTGACCTTGTCCCAGGAGAAGGCTCAACGTTTCGCTAATCGCAGCCGCCGTGTGGGTCCCCGACTTCATGTTGGGGATCTGGTTTGGTTATCTTCTCGTCATATTCCTATGAAGGTTTCCTCTCCGAAGTTTAAACCTCGTTTCATTGGTCCGTATAGGATTTCTGAGGTTCTTAATCCTGTGTCTTTTCGTCTGACCCTTCCAGATTCTTTTTCCATACATAACGTATTCCATAGGTCATTGTTGCGGAGATACGTGGCACCTATGGTTCCATCTGTTGATCCTCCTGCCCCGGTTTTGGTGGAGGGGGAATTGGAGTATATTGTGGAGAAGATTTTGGATTCTCGTGTTTCTAGACGGAAACTCCAGTATCTGGTTAAATGGAAGGGTTATGCTCAGGAAGATAATTCCTGGGTTTTTGCCTCTGATGTCCATGCTCCCGATCTTGTTCGTGCCTTTCATGTGGCTCATCCTGGTCGGCCTGGGGGCTCTGGTGAGGGTTCGGTGACCCCTCCTCAAGGGGGGGGGGTACTGTTGTGAATTCTGTGGCAGAGCTCCCTCCTGTGGTCACAAGTGGTACTTCGGCTGATTCTCTCTGTGAGCTTCTGTTGGTGGAGGGAAGTGGTACTGCTGCTTCTGAGTTTCCTCCCTCAGGTGATCTGGTGAGGTCGTTAGGTGCTTCTCTACTTAACTCCACCTAATGCTTTGATCCTGGCTTCCTGTCAATGTTCCAGTGTTGGACTTGCTTTTCCCTGGATCATTCCTGTGGCCTGCTGCTCTGCATAGCTAAGTTCTTCTTTGCTATTTGTTTGCTATTTTTTCTGTCCAGCTTGTCTAATTTGTTGCTGGAAGCTCTGGGACGCAAAGGGTGTACCTCCGTGCCGTTAGTTCGGTACGGAGGGTCTTTTTGCCCCCTTTGCGTGGTTTTCTTTAGGGTTTTGTGTAGACCGCAAAGTTACCTTTTCTATCCTCGCTCTGTTAAGAAAGTCGGGCCTCACTTTGCTGAATCTATTTCATCTCTACGTTTGTCTTTTCATCTTAACTCACAGTCATTATATGTGGGGGGCTGCCTTTTCCTTTGGGGTATTTCTCTGAGGCAAGGTAGGCTTATTTTCTATCTTCAGGCTAGTTAGTTTCTCAGGCTGTGCCGAGTTGCATAGGCAGTGTTAGGCGCAATCCACGGCTGCCTCTAGTGTTGTTTGGAGAGGATTAGGGATTGCGGTCTGCAGAGTTCCCACGTCTCAGAGCTCGTTCTATGATTTTGGGTTATTGTCAGATCACTGTATGTGCTCTGACCGCTTTGTCCATTGTGGTACTGAATTGCCTTTCATAGCAGCTCTCCATCAGCAAAGATGGCCCCCAAGGTCTTAGTTGAGGTTTGGTCTCCGTAGTCATGGACCACCGGACAACTGTCTCTATGTTTGTGAAGGAACATGATCCTGTCCTGACCTGCTGGAAAGTCTGGATTTTCAAAAATTGGTGTCAGGGGGCCTGGTATAGAGGAAAAGTTTAATTTTTGGATGCCATGCTTAACGAACTGAGTTAGGTTTCTAGTAATGAAAGGCTGGTCATCTCCTCGGATTCCCCCAGTGCCCTCTCTCCAGAAGTGCGTCGCCGAGCTATGTCCCTAGAGTGTCATCTCAAGGCCTACCCATCTCTTACTTGACTTGTGATGGAACAGATCGAGAACGCAAGTTCCAAGAGAGGCATAGCTATAGAGCAAGAAATCCGGGAGGCCCAGTCCTCCGGACTGTTTATTCCTGCACAGGAGGTGGTATGCCAGCCGTGGACGTTTACCGGACCACACAAATCTTATTATCGCTGATTTGAGCCTGGAGAAGAAGGAGGCTGGAAGATACAGAGGGATGGTCTGGAAGAAATAAAGGAGGCGTGGTAAAAGATCCATTTTGATTGCATTAATTCTTCCAAGCCAAGATAAGTGCAGTTTGTTCCACTTCTCCAGGTCAAGCTCCGCGTTGTGTAGTGCAATTTTATGGTTAGCATCATACAGACGTGAGGACTTAGCGGTTAAGTGTATACCTAAATAGACAAAGGAGTCTGATCGCCATCTAAATGGGAACGAGGAGCATAACTGTGAAACTAAGGGGGCGGTAACGAAATATTTAGCATTTCAGATTTATGCATGTTAATTTTAAAATTACTTAGGGCCCCATAGCTGTTTAATTCTGATAAAATATTAGGTAGGCTTTTGATAGGGGAAGTGACATACATGAGTATGTCATCAGCGAATAATGCTAATTTGTGGTCTTCTAGTTGGAACTTCATTCCTGCTATGGAAGGGTTATTGCGAATTGCGACTGCCAAGTGTTCCATAGTTAACACATAGAGTAAAGGGGACAGCGGGCACCCCTGTCTCGTGCCGTTCCGTATGCAGAAAGAGTTGGACAATGAGCTGTTTACCCTGACCCGGCCAGAAGGGGACTCGTAGAGGGCTTTTATACTCCACAATGCTTTTTTTGTAGTCCAATACCTTTGAGCGTTTGGCACATAAATTCCCAGTCCACTCTATCGAATGCTTTTTCAGCATCTATCGATAGTAAACACAGAGGTTCACCTTTTTTGTTGGCTCTGTCAATCAGGGAGATAGATCTGATGGTATTGTCCCTAGCCTCCCTTCCGGGCACAAAGCCCACCTGGTCTTGGTTAATTAGGAGGGGCAGGAGGCAATTAAGTCTCTTTGATATAATTTTGGCATAGATTTTGACATCGATGTTTATAAGTGAGATGGGGCCGTAGTTGCTACAAAGCGAAGGGTCTTTACCCTGTTTTGGAATAACCGTAATATGGGTCATTAGGGCCTGGGGGGGAAAAGAGCCACCTAAGAGAATATAGTTACATGTTGTTAGAAAAGAGGGGCACAGCATATCTGAGAATAGCTTATAGAAGCCTGCTGAATAGCCATCTGGGCCAGGGCTCTTGCCCAGTTTCAAGTCTTGAATCACGGAAGTGACCTCATCTAGAGAAAAATCTCTCTCCAGATCCTCCAAGCACTCTGCAGAAATTGTGGGTAATTTGTTGAGTTTGATATATGCATTAATTTTCTCTTGGAATGAGTGGGTGGGGAGGTCTTTGAAACGGCCCATTATGTTATATAGAGAGCTGTAGTAATCAGAGAAGCTAGACAAAATTTCTTTGGGGCTGTGGACTGTTTTACCCTTGGCGTCTTTAATGTGTGGTATGAATGTTTGTGGGCCCCGTGGATGTAGAGCTCTCACTAAGTATTTGCCGCTCTTGTTCCCCAGGAGGTAGAATCTACTTCTAATTCGTTCTCTAAGACAACGTGACCTCTGGTCCAGAATTGTTAGTAGTTTCTGTCTAGCTGTGGACAGACTCATCAGAGTAAGAGGGGACAGGTCCTGCTTGTGCTGCGTCTAGTTTGTGGATCTGTGAAGAGAGGTCAGCTATGTTGGCCAGGCGTTCTTTTTTAAGACGGGCTCCCTGAGAGATGAGTGTACCCCGCAGGACGCTCTTAAGGGCCTCCCATTGCATTGAAGGGGATGTTGAATCCCCTGTATGGTTTGCCACAAAATCTGTGATTGCACCCTTCACTGCCGACACATAGATCGGGTCCTATAGTAGACTTTCATTTAGTCGCCAGGAAAAGCTAGATCTTGTGGAGGGATCCAGCCATATTGAGAAGTATATGGGTGCGTGGTCGGACCACAATACAGACCCTATATCTGCCTTCACCTCAAAATCCAACAAACACAGAGATAAAAAAAATAGTCAATTCTACTGTATGTGGAATGTATATGGGAGTAGAAACTGTAGTCTTTTGTGCCCGGGTGAAGAGCCCTCCACACATCAATCAACCGCAAATCATATAATTGTTTCCTCACTTTTTTAATTGAAGAAGGTAGGTACGAGGTCCTGCCCGACGAGACATCAACCACAGGGTCCATTGGAAGGTTGAAGTTGCCCCCGAGGATTATCGAAAGAGTGCCTGCAAATTTCTCCAGGAGTCGTCTGCACGTGCCTCCGAATCTTTGCTGGCCCTGGTTGGGAAAATATACGTTTGCCAATATAATTACACGTGATCCCCACGCCACTTTCAGGAAGACATATCGGCCCTCCGTGACGATTGATGAATCGAGAATCTCAGGGAGGAAAGTTTTATGAAAGCCTATTGATACTCCTTTGGATTTAGAATGAGGGTTCGTGCTATGGAACCACTTGGGGTAATAGTGTGAGGTACAGTTAGGGGTCACGCCAGTTTTAAAATGTGTTTCCTGGAGCATTAAGATTGATATATGTCGTTTATGGTTGGAGTACATGAGTTGACTCCTTTTCTCTGGAGTGTTCATCCCTTTAACATTGTGAGAGCAGAAATTAATTCCAGCCATGTCAAAGTTGAGTATCTAGGGCATGATAGTATGGACTTTGAGACCAGATCCTAGGAAATTTTAGGTGTGGATGTTGGAACAGGCGTGTTATAGGGAGTTGGAGGGGAGGGTGGATGAAAGGGGGCAGGGGAAGGAAAAAGAGGAAGAAGAAATAGTAAGAAAACTGAGAGTAAAAGAGAAGAACTAAGTGTATGTTGAGTGAGTACCTGAGGTGTGTAGTCATGGTGCGGTTATCCGGTGGGAAACCACCCAGAGAACTACCGGTGGGGTGAGAAGAAGCCGCAGAGGGGGGACGGGGGAAGGGGGGAGAGGGGAGGGGAGGACAGAGGGGGGAGAGGGGGGGAGGAGGAAGGGAAGAAGGGGTGGGAGAAAAAGGGGGAAGATTAATAGATAAACCAACAATTCACTAAAGGTACCTTCACACATAACGATATTGTTAACAATATCGTTGCTATTTGTGACGTAGCAACGATATCGTTAATGAAATCGTTATGTGTGACAGCGACCAACGATCAGGCCCCTGCTGGGAGATCGTTGGTCGCTGAATAAAGTCCAGAACTTTATTTCGTCGCTGGACTCCTGCTGACATCGCTGGATCGGCGTGTGTGACACCGATCCAGCGATGTCTTCACTGGTAACCAGGGTAAACATCGGGTAACTAAGCGCAGGGCCGCGCTTAGTAACCCGATGTTTACCCTGGTTACCATGCTAAAAGTAAAAAAAAACAAACACTAGATACTTACCTACCGCTGTCTGTCCTCCAGCGCTGTGCTCTGCACTCCTCCTGTACTGGCTGTGAGCCGGAAAGCAGAGCGGTGACGTCACCGCTCTGCTTTCCGGCTCACAGCCAGTACAGGAGGAGAGCAGAGAAGCAGAGCGCAGCGCTGGAGGACAGACAGCGGTAGGTAAGTATCTAGTGTTTGTTTTTTTTTACTTTTAGCATGGTAACCAGGGTAAACATCGGGTTACTAAGCGCGGCCCTGCGCTTAGTTACCCGATGTTTACCCTGGTTACCGGCATCGTTGGTCGCTGGAGAGCGGTCTGTGTGACAGCTCTCCAGCGACCAAACAGCGACGCTGCAGCGATACGGATCGTTGTCGGTATCGCTGCAGCGTCGCTAAGTGTGAAGGGGCCTTAACACTATCTCAGAGTCTAGTAGTCAGGGCTATAAACTATTAAGAAGTTGTGCATGACAAGGCGCGTACAGTTCAAAACCAAATCGGTGTGTGAATCAGTGGAACTTATAACAAACTATGAAAGTGTAAAAGAGAACATCACAGGAGAAGACAGCGTTTGGCGAAGGCTCCTCTCAAGTTGGGTCCGGGGGGAACCAGTCTTCTTACACTGCTTAGAATGCTGTGCTTTTAGCCATCTTGGAGGAATGTCTGGAAGTTGGGGCGAGCGCGGCCAGTCCGGGAGGTCAGTCATTGGTAGCTCAAAGGTTCCTAGTAAGTTGGCCAGGTCACCCAGATTGCAGAAGATGGCCGTCTTCCCGCCTTTAAAGGCAATCAGCTGGAATGGGAATCCCCATCTATAAGTAATGTCTCTGTCCTTGAGAAGAGACAATAAGGGGCGTAATGCTCTCCTGAGCTGTAACGTGCGCCTAGATAGATCGGACAGTAGTAAAATTTGAGTTCCACAGTAGTCGATGGTTCCCACTCCGCCTGGCTGCCAACATGATGGCCTCCTTGGTTCTATAATAATGAACTCTACAGATGACCTCCCTAGGTCTCGATTCTGATGTCAGTTTGGGTTCCAGGGATCTGTGTATACGGTCGAACTCAATTGAGCCGCCTTCCTCACCATCGAGAAGGTCAAGGAATATTTTGTGTACAGTAGAATCCAAGTCTGGGGGATTTACGGATTCAGGGAGGCCGCGTATTCTAATATTGTTACGTCTGTTGCGATTTTCTAAGTCCTCCATTCCTGTCGCAAACTCCTCCAGTCTCTGAGCGTGGCTAGCTATAACCTCCCTGTGGGTTTATAATTCTTGTAAAATAATGTCCTGGGACTTTTCTACCTCTTCCACCCGAGTTGTGAATTCTGATTTGAGAGCTTTTAGCTCTTTTTTGTAGGAGTTTTCAATACGGCAGGCGAAAGCCTCCAAGTCTGATTTAGTAGGGAGAGATCTGATGAATTTGCTAAGCTCGTTAACGGACACATCATCTGGGAGTTCGCCATTATCATCCCCTTCATTGGTCATTCTGTCGGGGGAGCCCTGGTGGGTTGGTGGGTCATGTGTGTTAGAGCTATCCCTTGAGGACTTGGTGGAGGATTTGGATCTTGTGTTCCTGTGTTGGCCATTTGTATTGAGAAAACGATCCATGTTGCCAGGGAGAGGGTCAGAATCTGGAGGCAGTCCAGAACGCTTTTTGGTCTTGCCCATACACACCTGCGAGACTTTAATTGCTAATAGGTGGTTGCGGGGGGGATTTGGAGGGCATGTGTGTCTACATTAGACAGGCAGACCTCTCAGCAGCAGGTTCCTTTCCCCTATAGGAATCCTGGGTTCAGTGGGGGGTTAGGCCCGAGGTTTTGTGGCCTGTGAACGGGTCAATAAATACAGTCTTAATTGTGGTTAGGAGGCTATTCCTTTATGGGGACCCCGTGTTTGGTGCCAATAATGGGGGGAGAGGGAAGCCACCCAAGTCCTGAGCTGGCCCCGCACCGTACCCTCCACTCGAGTCCAGTGAGACAATGGGGACGCGAGGGGACGGTAGAGACAGGCAGCAGGGGCGACCAGAGGGCAGACTGCACCCCGAGATGGTAACTGATAGCGAGACAGCAGGATGGGCACTGCCGAGATCAGCGTCTACCCCCCGCGCCTCCGGCACTCCCACACCCCCTAGGCCTGCTGTGCCGCGGTCTCCCTCCCTGCCTCGCGTCCCAGTACCTGTAACGTGGGCCCGACCTCCTCTGTACTCCGTCCACCTCCAGAGACCCGCAGCAAGGCAGCAGCAGCGTCCCCTCTTCTGGACACCGCAGGCGCTCCTCCGCCCCGGGTTCCTTCCAGCCGGTGGGACCGCGCACAGGATGGACACCGGCTCCGCTGCGTTCAGGTGTGCGTTCTCCTCCGCAGCTGTTCCGGGCGTCGCTATCGCCGGCTGCAGCGGTGATCTCGGCGGTGGAGCGGGGAGGGCACTGAGGCAATCACCGCCGAGCACAGGTCCTCGCCACTGCGGTGCTTAGTGGTGCAGCGTCGTGCTGAAGCAGGGTCCTCCGCTGTGAGCCAAGCGGCTCTGACGCTGTGGCCGGTCTCCTCCGTTCCAGGCGCCGTCCCACCGGTCGGTGCGAATTTAGCAGGGGGCCGCCACAGGGATGGAGGATGGGGAAGGTGGGAAAGTTGCTGTCCACGCGTCTGAGCGCCGGTCTTCCCCCGACGGTCTCCTCCACCTCTTGCTGGTACCGGGTCATCTGTCGAGGTCTTGAGGAGCGGGAGTAAGCCTCACCGATGCCCCGCTGTGTGGGTTCCTCTATTTGGAGGTCCGTGAGAAGCGGGAGATTGCACGCCGCCTTCGGACCTCAGGCCTGTGTGTAGGCCTCCGGGGTTCCCCACATCTGCAACTCAGAGATACGGCCAATATGGCTAAGATCAGTGTGGCAATTTTTTAACCAAGATCCGAATGATCAGTCAAAAGTTATCTGTAAGAAATGCTCAAAGACCTTTAGCAGAGGGAAGAATCTTCAAAATTTAAATACAACGTGCATGCTTAGACATTTAACCAGCATGCACTTGCAAGCCTGGACTAACTACCAAACATCCCCTACCATTGGTGCACCTGCTCAGAATGAAGGTAGTCAGCAACGCTACATTGCTTCCCTCACTGTAAGCCCACTGGTTAGGACACCACCAGCAGCAAATGTGGAGGTATTGTCGCAAGGCCAAAGCAGTCAGGGAATCACAAGGTTATTGGTAGGAAAAACTGTATGTAGGCCAACATCAAGAATACCATCACCAACCCTCTCTCAATCCGCCATGTCCACCACCACCACCGCTAGTTCCACCATATGCAGCTCTCCAGTCCATCTCCAGTTAGGAAAAGAAAGTACTCATCCTCTCATCTGCGTACACAGGGTTTGAATGCCCACATTGCTATACTAATCTCGTTAGAGATGATGCCCTACTGGTTGGTTGAAAGCGAAGCTTTCAAAGACCTGATGGCCTACGCAGTACCACGCTATGACCTACCCAGTCGGCATTTCTTTGCGAGAAAAGCCATCCCAGCCCTCCACCAGCATGTCAAAGACCGCATTGTCCATGCAGTGAGGCAGTCAGTGGAAAGGTGCAACTTACAACAGATGCATGGACCAGTATTCATGGCCAGGGACGTTACATGTCCATCATGGCGCACTGGGTTAATGTAGTGGATGCAGGGTCCACAGGGGACAGCCATAGTGGGCCAATTCTGCCTAGCCCACGGTCTAGGAAACAGTTGGCTGTAGGCGTTCGCCACCCCTCCTCCTCTTCCAGAAGCAAAAGCTCGTCCACAGAGCTCAGTCTCACGACCACTCCATCCGCAGCTGCCAGTGTTGCACACGAGGTGTCCCATTATCGAACAGCTAGTGGTAAGGGTCAGCAGGCTGTGTTACAAATGAGGTGTTTGGGCGACAGACACACCGTGGAAGTACTGGCCGAATACTTGCAGCAAGAAACTAAGTCATGGCTGGGCATTGTACATCTTGAGGCAGGCAAGGTAGTCCGTGATAACGGAAGGAATTTTATGGCTGCCATAGCCCTTTCAGAACTGAAACACATACCTTGCCTGGCTCACACCTTGAACCTGGTGGTGCAGTGCTTCCTCAAAAATTATCTGGAGTTACCAGCCCTGCTCCTGAAGGTGCGAAGACTTTGCTCGCACATCCGCCGGTCACCCATACACTCCAGCCGTATGCTGAACCATCAGCGATCGCTGAATCTTCCCTAGCACCGCCTAATAATCGACATTGAAACAAGGTGGAACTCCACACTGCACATGGTTCAGAGGCTGTGCGAACAGAGGCATGCGGTAATTAATTTGTGGGAGGATAGACATACACGGGCAGGCACTTGGATGGCAGACATGGAGTTGTCTGGTGTGCAGTGGTCGAAGATACAAGACCTCTGTCAAGTCCTTCAGTGTTTTGAGGAATGCACACGGCTGGTAAGTGCAGACGATGCCATCATAAGCATGAGCATCCCACTAATGCGTCTGCTGATGCAAAGTTTGACGCACATTAAGGAGCTGGTGTCTACAGCCGAGGAAGAGGGAAGCCTTGATGACAGTCAGCCATTGTCTGCTCAGGGAACTCTCCTGGACGAGGTGGCAAGCGAAGAGGAGGAGGATGATGGGGATGAATATTTATGGGAGGAGGATGCTTCTCAGGGGGCAATAGAAACTGGTGGCGTTGCAAGGTCAGGTACAGGGTTTTTGCCGGACACAAGTGATGTTGATTTGCAAGAAAGTGCTCCTCAACCCAGCACAAGAAGTGAATTGACACCTGGAACATTGGCCCACATGGCTGAGTATGCCCTGCGTATCCTAAAAAGGAACCCCCGCATTATCAAAATGATGACCGATGACTATTACTGGTTGGCCTGCCTCCTGGATCCACAATATAAAGGAAAATTACAAAATATCATGCCACATGAGAACCTTGAGCAAATATTGGCTACCAAACAAGCAATTCTTTTAGACCGCTTGGTTCAGGCATTCCCAGCACACAGCGGCGGTGATGGTTCTCACACGAGCCGTAGAGGGCAACATGGCAAAGGTGTTAGAGGTGCACAAATCCGAAATGGCATTGGACAGAGGGGTTTTATGACCAGGTTGTGGAGTTATTTCGCAATGACCGCTGAAACGACAGGTACTGCTGCATCGATTCAAAAGTGACAGGAGACAGCATTTGTCCAGTATGGTTACGAACTACTTTTCCTCCCTTATCAATGTTCTCCCTCACAGGTCATTCCCCTTTGATTACTGGGCATCTAAAATAGACACCTGGCCTGAATTGGCAGAATATGCATTACAGGAGCTCGCTTGCCCTGCTGCTAGTGTGCTATCAGAAAGAGTCTTTAGTGCTGCTGGTTCAATACTGACCGAAAAAAGGACACGTCTGGCTACCCGGAATGTTGATGATCTAACCTTCATTAAAATGCACCAATCATGGATTTCAAATTATTTTGCCCCACCTTCCCCTGCTGACACGTAGCTTGCCTGAAAAATGTCTTGCTTTTGGCCTCCTCTTACTGACTTCTCCAATTCCTCCATTTGCAGGTGCTGAATGTCCACCATAGGCCATTTTTATATCTCCCTAAATGGGCTGACTCCCCCCACAGGGCCGTGGTCACCACCTGGCGCAAGCACCCGTGCGAGTGCCGTTTGCCTGGACAGGTGGATGGGCCCACTCTTGGGCGATGGCACTGGCACAGGGTCCCTCATAGTACTCATAGTACAATGAAGTGTCTCTGACGGTGGTGGTGCACAACCAACGTCAGACACACCATCATAATATGAGGGGCCCTGTGCCAGTACCGCCGCCCACGAGAGAGTGTTCCCCCCAGCTCGAACAGTGCTCTACCTCTTGCAATACTTACCTCTCCCTGCTCCACCACTGTGTAGTCTGTGCTGTTAAATCCTTCAATGGCACTGCCAACACAAATTTGTTTAAATGATAGATGATAGTTAAAATATACAGGGGCTCTGGCCTCCATTTAGACCAGTTAATACTTTGCGCCTACTACCACTGTCTGCTACTCAGCAGAGGAGCCCACCCCTGTACCTAGCTATGCCACCTGTTTATTTATGAAAATTGTTTGGCAGACATTTAGCCCACTTTATTATTTGGGCATACTAACTTAGTCTGCTACTCATTACAATTTTCCGACACTGAGCAAAGCAATGTCACCTGTTTAGTCCTGATACCAATTTTGAACTGCATTTAGCCTACTTTATTATTTGGGCCTATATCTTTGTTGCCTCCTCATCCTGCCCATTGCCCAGCCACTGCTAGATGAGTCTGCTGGTACATTGACCCAGACCACTACATTCCCCTTGCACTCTACACAGCCAGAATCTGACCCTGCTGAAAGTCAGGTTCCCCTTCCCGCATACTACATCACCTTACATGGGGACAAAGAGGAAGGTGCAGATGAAAGTGCAGGTTCCTTCATCAGGTGGGGGCATACTCTTTGGTGACGTCACTGGCACAGGGCCCCTCATAGTACGCAAAAGTGTCTCTGCCAGTGGAAGGCACCACCGCCGACCACCCGCCGTCAAACACACCGCCATACTATGAGGGGCCCTGTGCCAGTGCCAACGAGTGAGCCCCCCCTGCTTGCTCAGGATCACAGCACTTGCAAAGTTGAAATACTTACCTCTCCCTGCTCCACCGCCGTGACGTATTCCGCATTTCCTGGGCCCACGAAAATCTTGAGCCAGCCCTACCCCCCCAACTTTAGCCAAATGACCCCCAGTTTTCAATGCCTAACTATTATTATAAAGTAAATTAAGATTGACAAGCTTAAGTAATAAGAATTGATGTTTTTGGCATTAAAATGGGCACTGTAGGTGTTTTCCTGTCCTCCACTCACTGCCGACTTTGATTCCCCATTGACTTGCATTGGGTTTCGTGTTTCAGTCGGCCCCTGACTTTTCGCAATAATCGGCCAATTTCACCCGACCTGACTTTTGACAAAACCCGACTCGATCGGAAAAAAGTAAAAGTCCCTCAACTCTAATATTGAGTATTTTGCTGGGACTATTCTATGTATTATTTGCCTGTTTTGTGGTTAAATAAAATATTTCCACACTGTTTTACCCTCACCCTGTGCTGTCTGAGTAGTATTACGCCCATGGTAAAAGGAGAGTGTGCATTCGTTAGGATGATCCCTCGTCCATGCAGTTTTGGCTCGCGAACCAGAGCACCCGTTGACCCCCATTGTCTCTACATTAATCAATGCCAAGGAGAAAAAAAAAAGATAATTTCAGCCCCTTAAAAATGATAATAACAAGATAATTGTTATAGAAGACAAAGAAAAGGCTGAGATATTAAACAGGCACTTCTCATCCATGTTCACCAATGAACCGTCTGTTTCAGTTATCATTCAACAAGGCAAAAATCCAAGTTCACCATCTGAAATAATAGTTAAACACGAAAAGAAGTACTCGTGTGTCTGAGCAATTTGAACATTGGAGGATGGCTGATGTGGTACTGATATTTAAGGCTACGTTCACATTAGCGTCGCGTCGCTGTTGCGTCGGCGACGCAGCGGCGACGCGCCCCTATGTTTAACATAGGGGACGCGTGCGTCTTTTTGCACGCGTTTTCCGACACGTGCGTCGTTTTAGACGCTAGCGTCGGACGCAAGAAAACGCTACAAGTTGCATTTTTCTTGCGTCCGATTTCGTCAAAAAACGACGCACGCGTCGCAAAACGCGCGCGTTTTTGCGCGCGTTTGCGAGCGTTTTTCCTTGCGTCGCACGTTGCGTCGCCGACGCAGGGCGGCGCAACGCTAGTGTGAACGTAGCCTAAGAAAGGTAAGAAGGTGGATCCAGGTAACTACCGTCTGGTAAGTCTGACATCAATAGTGTGCAAAGTTTTTTAGGGCATTATAAGAGACGACCTGCAGAGATATATTGCAGAGAATAATATAACTGACATCCAGTATGGACGCATGAAGGATAAGTCGTGTCTAACTAACATGATGTTTTCTATGAGGAGGTGAGTGCAAATCTGGATGTTGGTAATGATGTGATTTATCTGGACTTTGCAAAGACATTTGATTCTGTACCACATAACGGCCTTATACTGAAGCTACAGAAGCAAGGACTGGGGGAACTATATGCGGATGGGTAAGGAATTGGCTAAATGACAGGAAACAAAGAGTTATTATCTCTAAATGGGATATAGCCAGCAGTGGATCTGTGCTAGGACAAATTCTTTTTAACCTCTTTATTAATAACCTTGCAGATGGGATTGAGAGTAAAGTGTGAGTCTTTGCTGACGACACCAAACTATGTAGGATATTAACCCCTTCAGGACCTCCGTCGTACTATTACTGTGGAGGTCGGATCCCCTGCTTTGATGTGGGCTCTGGCGCTGAGCCCACCTCATAGCCGGGACATGTCAGCTATTTTGAACAGCGTAACGAGAAAAAAATTTGAAACGCCAGAATTATGTTTTTGGTCGCCAAGACATTGCATTAAAATGCAATAACGGGCGATTAAAAGAATGTATCTGCACCAATATGGTATCATTAAAAACATCAGCTTGGCACGCAAAAAATAAGCCCTCACCTGACCCCAGATCACAGAAAATGGAGACACTACGGGTATTGGAAAATTGCCCATTTTTTTTTTGCAAAGTTTGAAATTTTTTTTTACCACTTAGATAAAACGTAACCTAGACATATTTGGTGTCTATGAACTCGCAATGACCTGGAGAGTCACAATGGCAGGTCAGTTTTAGCATTTAGTGAACCTAGCAAAAAAGTCAAAGAACAAGTGTGGGATGGCACTATTTTTTGCAATTTCACCGCACTTGGAATTTTTTTCCTGTTTTCTAGTACACGACATGCTAAAACCAATGATGTCGTTCAAAAGTGCAACTTGTCCCGCAAAAAAACAAGCCCTCACATGGCCATATTGACAGAAAAATAAAAAAGTTATGGCTCTGAGAAGGAGGGGAGTGAAAAACGAGAACGCAAAAACGGAAACCGGCAAGGTCATGAAGGGGTTAAAATCTGACCTTGATATTACAATATTAAAAAATGATCTGGATAAGATCAAATGAGGTTTAATATTGATAAATGTAGTAATGCACCCAGCACGGCAGACACTATAACAGCTTTTATAAACTGGCTGGATGATTTCCTCAGAACAAGTAACACTGTGGGTTATAGGTAAATTAGTGACAAAATGAACAATTGGTGGAGAAAGGTTGAACTTGATGGAACTAGGTCGTTATTCAGCCCATGTAACTATGTTTATTGTCTAACAGCCGTGAAACATACGGGCGGGTTCTTGAGCGTAGCGCCAAAGCACACGATACTCGATCAATGCCGAGCGCGCTCACTCATCACTAGTATCTCCATTATTGTGCTGGAGCCAGGAGAGGAATCATCACATTGTGGGAGAACTTCTCTGGGCTTCTGTCCGCTCATCCTGCAGGTGTCTGAGAACTTGGGAACCAGCGAAGCCGAATTCTGTCTACAGCTGTTACGTCACTGTTCACACCACACAGAGACCCCAAAAGCGTCTTCATGCTGAAGGGGTTAATGTCCCCCCCACTGATGGGGAATCTCCAGCACCTACCTCCACCTGCAGAGCCGCACTCCACATATATGGCTGTTCTGTGCGCGCACAGGACCTGTGATGAGGTCACAGGAGGGGAGGAGTCAGTGGTCACATGATCAGGGGCCTCAGTGAATGATATCCGCAGTGTAGACCCTACATGGAAACTTCTCCTCAGTCAGTGACGTTCCCGCCATTATTCCCCCTCACTACTGGCACAATTACCCCGCGCCGCCTTTTCTGCACAGTGTTATGTGTGGACTGTAACGTGTGATTTCTCTGGAGACAAATAGACCCCACACATGAGGAATTATCACCAGTTACCGGACGTCTACTACAGCTCTGGCAACAATTAAGAGACCACCACATCAAAACCCTGTCATGGGCAGCCCAATCTCCAGACCTGAACGCCATTGAAAAGCTCTGGAATGTAATCAGGAGGATGACGGATAGTCACAAGCCATCAAACAAAGAAGAACTGCTTACATTATTGCGCCAGAAGCAGTGTGAAAGACTGGTGTAAAGCTGCCAAGACGCATGAAAGCTGTGATTAAAATCATGGTTATTCCACAAAATATTGATTTCTGAACTCTTAATGAGTTAAAACATTAGCATTGTTGTTTCTACATGATTATGAACTTGTCTTCTTTGCATTATTTGAGATTTGAAAGCACTGGGTTATTTTTGTAATTTTGACCATTTTTGTTTGTCAGAAAAAAATACAAAATTTATTGCTTGGAACTTCAGAGACGTTGTCAGAAGTTTATAGAACAAAAGAACAATTTACATTTTACTCAAAAATATACCTATAAAGAGAAAAATCTGACAAACTGAACATTTTGCAGTGGTCTCTTAATTTTTGCCAGAGCTGTATATGGCGGCATATGATTGTGCTATCGACTCCATACTAGGAGATAAAATGCTGAAATCTCATTTATTTAACCCCTTCCAGTGAGGATGGCCTTAACAGACTATATTCAAAAGAGTCTGGCTAAGGCCGGCGTCACACTAAGGAGTTTTACGGACGTATGAGAGGTGCAGAAAATACGGATTGCACACGGTACAATGATTCTCTATGGCCCAGCTCCTATCTGCCGTATTTTACTGATCCGTATTATACGGTCTTTTACGGCCATAGAAAATCACAGCATGCTGCGTTTGTCAGCGTATTGCGCCAAAAAATCGCCAATGAAAGTCTATGGGGTGAGAAAAATACGGATTACACACGGACCAACAGTGTGACTTGCGAGAAATACGCAGCGGTGTTCTATAGAAAAGCCGGCAATTCAGCTCGGTGTACAGTAAAATCACACTGACAGCTTACAATAGAATAGGTAGAATAAATGTGTACACATATATATATATTAATATTTCATACAGCGCTAGATAGCAGAAAAGCCGGTAATTCAATTGCCGACTTTTCCTATCTCCTTCTCAAACCCGACATGATATGAGACATGGTTTACATACAGTAAACCATCTGATATCCCTTCTTTTATTACATATTCCTCTTTAGTAATGGAAGAAGTGTCTTGGTGTAAAATTTGGGGGCTCTAGCTATTAAATTAAAGGGTTAAATCGTGGAAAAAATTGGCGTGGGCTCCCGCGCAATTTTCTCCGCCAGAGTGGGAAAGCCAGTGACTGAGGGCAGATACTAATAGCCTGGAGAGGGACCATGGTTATTGGCCCCCCCCCCATCTAAAAACATCTGCCCCCAGCCACCCCAGAAAAGGCACATCTGGAAGAAGTGCCTATTCTGGCACTTAGCCTCTCTCTTCCCACTCCTGAGTAGAGGTGGGATATGGGGAAATGAAGGGTTAATGTCACCTTGCTATTGTAAGGTGACATTAAGCCAGATTAATAATGGAGAGGCGTCAAATATGACACCTATCCATTATTAATCCAATAGTACGAAATGGTTAATAAAACACACACATTATTACAAAGTATTTTAATGAAATAAAGACACATGGTGTTTTAATATTTTATTATACTCTTAATCCACCTGAAGACCCTTGTCACCTGGAGCAAAGTAAAAAAAAAACAAACAACAATATTCCATACCTTCCATCGTTCAGTCTTGTCCCACACTGTAAATCCATCTGAAGAGGTTAAATCATTTTACACCCAGGAGCTCTGCTAATGCAGCTGTGCTCATGGCTGTAAAAACCCGGGGAATGAATGTAATGTACTGTAGTTACCTCAAGTCACGGTGATGCGCTCTCTGCTGGATGTCCTCATATGAACTCGAGCATGGGAAAATATTCTGAAAAGTTCTCAGGCTCGAGTTCATATGAGGACATCCAGCAGAGGGCGCATGTGTGTTTTATTAACCATTTCATACTATTGGATTAATAATGGATAGGTGTCATAACTCCAAAATCTACTCTTAAAGGTCACATCTAGGATGCTTGCTTCTAAATTCATAGGTTCTTATAAAATGATTAACATTTTGAATCCTGTGACGGTTACTTCACATTGCCTCTAGGATCAATAATTTCTTCCATGCATCCCTGTGACACCCCAGGTAACTGGATGTTACAGTGGCATTGCTTTCCTCATGGGGAGAGTGATGCCATGCTTGGAAATGAGGAAGGATCCCTTTAACAGGTAACCAGCACATACAACACTGTTCTGACTCCAGGCCAGAAGGGGGAGCTCTGAACTCAGTTTCAGGGGAGCTTCCCTAAATATATATATTCTGGCCTTGGGGAGGAGTTAGATTGTGAGAGGAGAGTGAGGAGAGAGGAAGCAGACAGAGAGTCTGAGAGAGGAAAGCTGGGGCCATGCAGACCCGTGTATCTGCAGCTCCTGGAAGTTGAGAGAAAAGCAGAGCAGTCTGTAGGAGACTGACAGGGAAGAGAAGCAAAGGAGAGTAAAGAGCTGGAGGGAAGCTGCAACTGAGCTTCCTCCACTCTAAAGTGCAGAATTCCGGGAGCTGGAAGACCGAAGTTGTGGGGGTAACTCTATGCCCCATGGCAGAACCGGCAGACAGGAGATTGCAGGTCGCCTTTCCACCATTAACAACCGAATTCACAGTAACAGATAGAGCCCAGAGTCATCCTGAGAGACCCTGTAAAAAGGCTTGAGTTACCTGCCATGTGGGTAGAGTCCTACCATCAAGGGGGACAGAGACAATATGAGGACCTTCTGTGAGGCCTAAGGCAGCAAGGGACTAAAACACAGCACAGAAGAGAAGGTTTCCAACCCCAACCGGCTAGGGGGATTACTGAGTTTTTTTCAAGCCCGCTGGACCATACCAGTACCTGTGATCCGGTGCCCTGGACTGTGGCTGCCTTATTCCGGTAAAGAGACTGCAACCATGTGTCCTCTGATTCTTACTACACCATCTTTATCTATCAGACCAGGAGAACTGGGGATCCAGCTTCATCTATGGGAAACCCTACCATCACTGCTGCCATACCATCACCCCAGTAGACCACTTTACGCAGCGTCGGTCACCCCTGACAGCATACCACAGAAGACCACCCCATTAATGATGACCGGACCGGGTACCGAGTACCTCTACGCTCTAGCGGGGAGCTCCAAAATTTGGCGTCACGAACAGGATGGACTGACCCAGAAAACTTTGTCTTGTGCATCTCAGAGAATGTGCTTCATTGAGAGACCATTGAACTGTTAATTGCCACCATTAACGCCACCATTGCAGCGCCATGTGGCGTGCAGGAGGAGTGAGGTGTGTTATCGTGGGTGGAGCTTGAAAAATGATGCAAAAGTTATGGCTGCCCCTCACCGATACTATTATGTCTGAGAGATCTGTCTGTCAACAAGAGAAGTCCGCCTCCTAGTCTGGGATGGCCGGAAGCACAGAAGAAGGACCCGCCCAGAGAAGAGAATGCAGGAAGAGCAGCAGGAAGGTGTGTAACACCCCAGGTTCCTGGTTGTTATAGTGGCATAGATTTCCTCACGGGGAGAGTGATGTCATGATTGGAAGCGAATAACAAGCAGATAAACACACACCGCTAAAGGAGTACCTCATAATAAACATGAAGCATAAATATATATATATATATATATATATACACACACAAATATAGAGGCAATCCAAAACCGAAATGTTAGGACCATCAGGATCCACTGAAATCAATAAGAAACACCACAGAGAGAACAGTGGAAAAATGTCCACACTAATTTGCAACTATCAAAACTATTTTATTACTAATACACAAAGGCACAGGACAGGGATAGAACTAGAACAAGTGGTGAACCATATCACAGCATAAATGGTGGGCAACGCCCCCTGAGGAAGGAAGTTTTTACTTCCAAAACGCACATCAGGGAGGGCGGGAGATTGCATGTGTCCCTGTCACACACCACTAGGTATGTTATGAAAGCGTGCTGTCTCTATTTCTACTGATATTTAACAACATATGTTAAGCATTCACTGCCGTGACAACTGGGTACTATGTGCGGTCTCACACTGTTTATGCTGTGATATGGTTCACCACTTGTCCTAGTTCTATGATTGGTAGCGAGGAAGGATCCCTTTATCAGGTATTCACAAACATGCAATATGTTCTTACTCCAGGCTAGAAGGGGAGCTCTGATCCAGTTTGTGGGTGGCTACCTTAGATATATTCTGGCTGGAGGGTATGTAGTCAGTCAGTCTGTGAGAGAGACAGAGGAAAGGGGCTGGGCAGATGAGAAGATCTGCAGCTCCTCTAAGGAAAGTGTAGGGCCTTGCAGCCACATGAGGTGCTGCAGCTCCTGGAAAGGAGAGAGAAAAGGACGGAACAAGCTGTAGAGAGCGTGAAGGAGGAAAAGGAGCAAAGGAGAGTTGAGAGCTGGAGAGAAGCTGCGACTGAGCTTCCTCCACGCTGAGCGCAGATACCAGTAGCCAGAAGACCAAGGTTGTGGGGTTAACTCTATGCCCCATGGCAGAAAACGGCGGATAGCAGATTGCAAGTCACCTGTCCACCATTAACACCCAAAGACACAGTAGCAGATAGAGCCTGGGTCATGATAGAGATCCTGTAAAAAGGGTTGAGTTACCTATAATGCAGGTAGTGTCCAACCTAAAGGGAACAGAGAGAACACGTGAGGACCTTGTGTGAGGCCTAAGGCAGCAAGGGACTACAACACAGCGCTAGAAGGAAGGCTTCCAAAAAAACCTGGTTAGGGGGATTCCAGAGTCGCTTCCAAGCCGACCGGACCATACCAGCACCTGTGATCTGGTATCCTGCACTGTGGCTGTCTACCATCAGTAAACCAGGTAAAGAGACTGCAACCCTGTATCTTCTGTTTATTTTCCGGCACCGCACCATCCTTGCCAAACATATCGGGAGCCCTGGGGACCCAGCTTCACCTGTGGGAAGCCTTACCATCCGTGCTGCCATAACCTCACCCCAGAGGACCCCTTTAAGCAGCATCGGTCATCTCTGACCGAGTACCACAGGTGGCATCACAAACTTTTATTATTTCACATACCCCTTTAAAGACCTTTTCCTTTAACATGGGCACTCAGGGCCATGGACCGGGTCACCATCGCCATGACACATCCCTTTACGTACCGGACCCGGTACCGAGTATCCCACGACCCTGGCGGGCATTCCAACTTGGCGTCATGAACAGGATGGACTGACCCCTTTAAAATGGGTCTTGTGCGCCTCAGACTGAGCTTAACTGTGAGACTATTGGAATGTAAACTGCGACCAAAACTGCATCCATTACATCACCATGTGGCACACAGGAGGAGAAAGGCGTGTTGTCGCGTGTGGCTCCTGGAGGAATGGCGTGAAAACCACGGCCACCCCTCATCAACACTACTATGTGAGAGAAGTATGCCCATCAATGAGAGAAGTCTGCCTCCTGGTCTGGGATGGCGGGAAGAAGAGAAAGAACTGCCCACAAAGACAGGCGTGGTAGAGTGGAACCGTAGGAAACTAGACCGAGTGGGAAATGCCAGAAAGCAGCATGGCGGAGGGAGGTGAGCGAGCACTGGAGCGTGGGGTGGAGCAAGAGGGCTACCCAAGACAGGACCCGCAAAAACTTTACCAGCCACCGATGTTGGATCTGGACCGCCTGCGGAAAGAAGTGGAGGAACTTACCCAGCAGCTCGTGTGGATGCAGCTGGAGGCTGTGGCCGGGTGGAAAGAGGCTTTCCTCGGGAACCTTACCAAATGACCGCCAGCAAACTTGTCCAGCCCGCAGCAAGAAAGAAGATCCAGAGCGTAGGAAGAGAAGGTAAGGGGTGTGACCCTTACCCCAGTGGCAGAAGGCCAAACGGCTAGCCCTAGTCACTCCCATCGCTGTACACACCCGATCAGGGTTTTGGGTCCCTCGGTGAAATGTTACCACACGCCCAAGGTACCCCGGCCTCAAGTCCCGCTGCAACCCCTGCACCAGACAACACCCTGGTGGGCCCCTTACTGACCCAGCCGACTCCAAGGCCCAGAGTGATAGACCATCGACTAAACTGGGACAGGGGGACGGCAGCCTGGGCCAGATGAGAGCTCCGTTAGTTCCAGCCAGCAGGCCCTAGTTTAACTATACCAAACTCCTGGTATTTGAAGAGGGACCTACAGTAGCAGACATGATAGTGCTCCAAGGAGAAATACCCATTATAACCTGGCGGGAGCACTGCAGACATCTAGAAAAGCAGGAGATGCAGCAGTCCCCGGCCCGGCAGGCACAAGAGGAAGTAGACAGTTAACTAAATGTTGCTAAGAGTTTAAAACGACTGCTAAAGTTTAAAAGTTCGTTTGTTTAAAGAAACACTGAGGCCATGGACAGTGAATGGTCCACAAACTTTCCTGTAAATAGTTGGCACCTCCTTTAGGCAACTCCTTAGGTGCTTTTTACGGGTTTTACATATGACCAAAGAAGAGACCGTTCATTATTTACAGTGAATAAACTGTTTATTAATGTTTATCTTAAAGAGTGTATTTGTCTTAAAGTGACCTGAAGAAAACCGTTTGGCGTGGCCGAAGACAAGGTCTGGATGTTACGCCTTGTAGCCCGCCCAAAACCTATGTTGGGGGTTTATGGCTGTTCCATTAACCCCTTCATGACCTTGGGATTTTTCATTTTTCCGTGTTCGTTTTTCACTCCCCTCCTTCCTAGAGCCATAACTTTTTTATTTTTCCGTCAATTTGGCCATGTGAGGGCTTATTTTTTGCGGGATGAGCTGTACTTTTGAACGACATCATTGGTTTTAGCATGTCGTGTACTAGAAAACGGGAAAAAAATTCCAAGTGCGGTGAAATTGCAAAAAAAGTGCAATCCCACACTTGTTTTTTGATTGGCTTTTTTGCTAGGTTCACTAAATGCTAAAACTGACCGGACATTATGATTCTCCAGGTTAGTACAAGTTCATAGACACCTAAAATGACTAGGTTATTTTTTACCTAAGTGGTGAAAAAAAATTCCAAACTTTGCTAAAAAAAAAAAAAAATGCGCCATTTTCCAATACTCGTAGCGTCTCCATTTTTCATGATCTGGGGTCGTTTGAGGGCTTATTTTTTGCGTGCCGAGATGACGTTTTTAATGATAGCATTTTGGTGCAGATACGTTCTTTTGATCACCCGTTATTGCATTTTAATGCAATGTCGCAGCGACCAAAAAAATGTAATTCTGGCGTTTCGAATTTTTTTCTCGCTACGCTGTTTAGCGATCAGGTTAATGCTTTTTTTTAATTGATAGATCGGGCGATTCTGAGCGCGGCGATACCAAATATGTGTAGATTTGAATTTTTTTTTATTGATTTATTTTGATTGGGGCGAAAGGGGGGTGATTTAAACTTTTATATTTTTTTTACATTTTTTTTACTTTTTTTTTTTACTTTTGCCATGCTTCAATAGCCTTTTTGGGAGGCTAGAAGCAGGCACAGCACGATCGCCTCTGCTACATAGCAGCGATCTGCTGTTCGCTGCTATATAGCAGAATTGCAGGTGTGCTGTGAGCGCCGACCACAGGGTGGCGCTCACAGCTACCGGCGATCAGTAACCATAGAGGTCTCAAGGACCTCTATGCTTACAATGGAGAAGCATCGCCAACCTCCGATCACGTGACGGGGGTCGGCGATGACGTCATTTCCGGCCGCCCGGCCGGATGCGGTAGTTAAATGCCGCTGTCTGCGTTTGACAGCGGCATTTAACTAGTTAATAGGCGCGGGCAGATCGCGATTCTGCTCGCGCCTATTACGGGCACATGTCAGCTGTTCAAAACAGCTGACATGTCCCGGCTTTGGTGTGGGCTCACCGCCGGAGCCCGCATCAAAGCGGGGCTTCTGACCTCGGACGTACTATCCCGCCCGAGGTCAGAAAGGGGTTAAAAATGTAAAGTTTATTATTGAATATAATCAAAAACCAAGCAAAACACTAAATTAATTTCAATTTTAAAATGCCACCAGGCCACTCAAAAGTTGAGCTACTTATACCTAACAAGGTATTGATACAGGATAGGGTGTGGGAGTATTTACTTCACCCTAGTCGCCCCTATTTGAACCCTACCTTCCAACGGAGGTTGACACCCTCTTGGACACAATATGGCGCCCCCGCTCCCCAGCGGCTCACCCTGATAGCCCTAGAATTCCCTTAACAAATTATAGTGTTGAACTCAATCTCGACAAAAACACTGCAAAAAATCACCTCAAATCAGCTGTAATCTGTAAACCAGTCTAAAGAGCAGTCCAACAATTAGGGGACTATAAACTCGGATGATTGGCAAATTATTACCAGTTTCAGCCACCAACAAAATTCACTGCCAGGTGCAAATAACCAATATTGATAGTCTGGCTCTACTAAGGGGTTAATAGGGCAATCATATTTTGATAGCTATTGCTCCCCCTCATAAATCACTGGAGAAGTACCCTACCTACCAGCGGAGGTTGGCATCCTCTTGGACTCAATGTGGCGCCCCAGCTCCTCGGCAGCTAACCCTGGGAGCCCTGAAAGTGTTGGCATATGCAACAGATTAGGACTTATTATAAGTGAAAGGAGGACTTTATACTAACCAGACAGCAGATGGCGATAGTGTGTAAAGTTATATACTTGCTGTAATGTGGGGAGGGAAGCCCTCAATTGTTGGTTGTTTTCTTACTTCATGTTTTTTTTTTCTTCTTGAATGTGTTATGTCTTCAGTACACGGACTGTGTGACACTGAATTGTATCTCATGTTTATCCAGTATGAAGTAAATACTGTTTACTCAAGATATCTTGCTGATTGAAGCTCTCGTAAGTACAGCGGTAACTGCAAGAAGACGCACTCTGCAACAGGTTATGGGCCCAGACACTACAGGTCTGCACTGCAAGCCCAGGCAGCAGGATCCTGGTGAAACGTTTAACAGCAAAAGGACGTACAGTGAAATTCAAAGACAATGAGTGTGCAATTATTGCAGGAAACAAGGTGATAACCAAAGTCAAGGCAGATGAACAATTATATCATTTTGACACACCAAAAGGAACAGATAAAGGTATGTACACATGATCACAAAAACTGTATTCACATGTGGCATAGAAGTCTAGGACATAGACAACCTGAGAGTATAAGGGAACTACAGAGAAAAGAATTGACTAAAGATTTAAAGATATCAGATTGCTCAATTACCATAAAATGTGAATGTTGTATAAAATCCAAAGCCACAAGGATATCTATTCCAAAAGAAAGTGAGATGAAAAGCGAAAGACCACTTGATTTGGTGAATACTGACGTATGTGGACCCATGAAAGTGACTACATCAGGAGGCAATAGATACATGTTGACTTTTATAGACGATTACTCAAGATACACAGTCACATACTTAATTAAAAACAAAAGTGAAGTTTTTGATAAACTTGCAGACTATGTCACAAAATTAAGTAACAAATTACAAAGGAAGCCAATTGTCATCAGAAGCGATAATGGAGGTGAATTTACAGGTCACAGAATCGAAGACTACTTAAGACAAAATGGAATAGAACACCAGAAAACAGTTCCATACACACCTGAACAAAATGGAGTAGCAGAAAGAAAAAACAGAACTCTAACAGAAATGATAAGATGTATGCTGACGGATTCCAAACTACCAGAGAAATATTGGGGTGAGGCAGCAATGACAGCTACATATCTACAGAACCAACTTTTTTCCAGAAAACTGACGAAAGCTCCATATGAACTGTGGCAAGGTATGAAACCAAGTGTCAATCATTTAAAAGTTTTTGGATGTAAAGTTTTTATATTCATTCCAACAGAAAAACATTCCAAACTTCAAAACAGATCCATGGAAGGAATATTTGTTGGATATAGTGAAAATTGCAAGGGATATAGAATCCTAGATCTCAAAACAGACAGAGTTACGGTGAGTAACAGTGTGACATTCATTGAAGACTTAAATGAAGACATTATGATTTCAGTTGAAACAAAAAATGAGAAAACCAATAGTGACACAACTGAAGAAATATCTGATGAGAAAGAAGCAGAAGTTAATGAAGAACAAAATACTGAAAGTGAAGAATCACAACTACAAACAGACACAGAACCAAGACGTTCAATGAGAGAGAACAAAGTAAAACCACCAAAACGTCTCTCATACAAGACAAGCACAAGAAAAATCTATGAGCCTACCTCTTGGGAAGACATATCTAAACTTCCTGTAGAAGAAGCTAATAAATGGATAGAAGCAACAGAAACGGAAATTAATTCCATGCAAGATTCAAATACATGGACACTAACAGATTTACCAGAAGGAAAAAACCATAGGATGTAAATGGATTTTTAAAGTTAAATACCAAACAGATGGCACAGCTGAAAGATACCGAGCAAGACTCGTAGCTAAAGGGTATTCTCAAAAATATGGAGAAGACTATGATGAGACATTTGCTCCAGTTGTCAAACACACTACAATAAGAACTTTACTTACAGTTGCAGCAATGAAACAGTTGCAACTGAGACATCTGGATATAAAGACAGCTTTTCTGAATGGAGATTTAACAGAAGACATTTATTTGGAACAACCTCCAGGATTCAAAGATGAAAGAAATCCAAACAAAGTTTGTAAACTACAGAAAAGCATATATGGTTTAAAGCAAGCAGCTAAAGCGTGGAATGACAAAATCACGGAAGTACTTACAAATGAAAAATTTCAAAGAAGCAAAGCTGATCCATGCTTATAGACAAAAAGGCTGATTAATAGATGGATTTATATACTCATATATGTAGACGACATTTTAATTTGTTTTGAACAAGAAAGGGATAACGAAAACATTCTAAAAATCCTGAAGCAACATTTCGAAATCAAAGACTTGGGAAATGTAAAACATTATCTAGGAATAGAGGTAGAAAGAGAAGAAGACGGAAGTTTCCTTCAGAATCAAAATCACATGATTCAAGACATAACAGAAAAATTTGGATCAAAGGATGCAAAAACAGTAAAGTCTCCAATGGAAACTAATTATCTCAAAGAGATGAACAGTGAAAAAAAATATGCTACCAAATAATGAAGAATACAGAACAGCAATAGAAAAACTACTGTATCTAGCGACCGTTACAAGACCAGACATCGCAGCAGTAGTAGGAATCCTGAGTAGAAAGGTATCAAAAGCAAATAAAGCTGATTGGAATGCCGTGAAGAGAGTAATGCGTTATTTGAAAAGAACTAGCAATGTTAAGCTGAAATTACCCACAAGTGATGATTGCATTTTAACAGGATATGTTGATGCAGATTGGGCTGGAGATCCAACTGACAGAAGATCTACCAGTGGACATATTTTTTTCCTCTCAGGTGGACCAATAAGTTGGACAAGTAAGAAACAGTCAATTGTGACACTATCTTCAACAGAAGCAGAATATGTTGCCGCAGCACATGCGAGTCAAGAAGTACTGTGGTTAAGACAATTGTTGACAGAATTAGGACAACCATAGTTACATAGTTATTAAGTTTGAAGGAAGACTATAAGTCCATCTAGTTCAACCCATGGCCTAACCTAACATGCTCTAACATGTTGATCCAGAGGAAGGCAAAAAAAAAAACCATGTGGCAAAGAGTAAGCTCCACATTGGGGAAAAAATTTCCTTCCCGACTCCTCATACGGCAATCAGACTAGTTCCCTGGATCAACACCCTATCAAGGAATCTAGTGTATATACCCTGTAACATTATACTTTTCCAGAAAGGTATCCAGTCTCCTCTTAAATTTAAGTAATGAATCACTCATTACAACATCATACGGCAGAGAGTTCCATAGTCTCACTGCTCTTACAGTAAAGAATCCGCGTCTGTTATTATGCTTAAACCTTTTTTCCTCCAAACGCAGAGGATGCCTCCTTGTCCCTGTTTCAGGTCTATGATTAAAAAGATCATCAGAAAGGTCTTTGTACTGTCCCCTCATATATTTATACATTAAAATAAGATCACCCCTTAGCCTTCGTTTTTCCAAATTAAATAGCCCCAAGTGTAATAACCTATCTTGGTATTGCAGACCCCCCAGTCCTCTAATAACCTTGGTCACTCTTCTCTGCACCCGCTCTAGTTCAGCTATGTCTTTCTTATACACTGGAGACCAGAACTGTGCACAGTATTCTAAGTGTGGTCGAACTAGTGACTTGTATAGAGGTAAAATTATGTTCTCCTCATGAGCATCTATGCCTCTTTTAATGCATCCCATTATTTTATTTGCCTTTGTAGCAGCTGCCTGACACTGGCCTCTGAATATGAGTTTGTCATCCAGCCATACACCCAGGTCTTTTTCATTGACGGTTTTGCCCAGAGTTTTAGAATTAAGCACATAGTTATACATCTTATTACTTCTACCCAAGTGCATGACCTTACATTTATCCCCATTAAAGCTCATTTGCCATTTATCAGCCCAAGCTTCTAGTTTACATAAATCATCCTGTAATATAAAATTGTCCTCCTCTGTATTGATTACCCTGCAGAGTTTAGTGTCATCTGCAAATATTGAAATTCTACTCTGAATGCCCCCTACAAGGTCATTAATAAATATGTTAAAAAGAAGAGGGCCCAATACTGACCCCTGTGGTACCCCACTGCTAACCGCTACCCAGTCCGAGTGTGCTCCATTAATAACCACTTTTTATTTCCTATCCCTGAGCCAGCTCTCAACCCACTTGCACATATTTTCCCCTATCCCCATTATTCTAATTTTATGTATCAACCTTTTGTGTGGGACCATATCAAAAGCTTTTGAAAAGTCCATATACAGTACATCCACTGGGTTCCCTTGGTCCAATCCGCAACTTACCTCTTCATAGAAACTGATCAAATTAGTCTGACATGAATGGTCCCTAGTAAACCCGTGCTGATACTGGGTCATGAGGTTATTCCTGTTCAGATACTCCAGTATAGCATCCCTTAGAATGCCCTCCAGGATTTTACCCACAGTAGAGGTTAAGCTTACTGGCCTATAATTTCCGAGTTCAGTTTTTGTCCCCTTTTTGAATATTGGCACCACATTTGCTATACGCCAGTCTTGTGGTACAGACCCTGTTATTATGGAGTCTTTAAAGATTAAAAATAATGGTCTATCGATGACTGTACTTAATTCCTGCAGTACTCGAGGGTGTATCCCACCCGGGCCCGGAGATTTGTAAATTTTAGTGATTTTTAGACGCCGCCGCACTTCCTGCTGGGTTAAGCAGGTGATATTTAATTGGGAATTTTTATCACTAGTCATTTTGTCCTCCATGGGATTTTCTTGTGTAAATACTGATGAAAAAAAGTCATTTAGCATATTGGCTTTTTCCTCATCCTCATCCACCACTTCACCCAGACTATTTTTAAGGGGGCCAACACTATCATTTTTTAGTTTCTTACTATTTATGTAGTTAAAGAATATTTTGGGATTATTTTTACTCTCTCTGGCAATGAGTCTCTCTGTCTCAATCTTAGCTGCCTTGATTTGCTTTTTACAGAATTTATTTAATTTTTTGTATTTATTTAATGCCTCCTCACTACCTACTTCCTTTAATTCTCTAAATGCTTTCTTTTTGTCACTTATTGCGCCCCTTACAGCTCTATTTAGCCATATTGGTTTCCTCCTATTTCTAGTATGTTTATTCCCATACGGTATATACTGTGCACAGGTCCTATCCAGGATGCTAATAAACGTCTCCCATTTTCTTTGTGTATTTTTATGTCTCAGGATATCGTCCCAGTTAATTGCACCAAGATCCTCTCTCATGCATTGGAAATTTGCCCTCCTGAAGTTTAGTGTCCTTGTAACCCCTCTATTACACATCTTTTTAAAGGATACATGAAAACGTATTATTTTGTGATCGCTTTTTCCCAAGTGACCTTCAACCCTTACATTTGCTATGCGGTCTGGCCTGTTGGTTAATATTAGGTCTAGCAGTGCTCCCCTTCTTGTTGGGTCCTGAACCAGTTGTGAAAGGTAATTGTCTCTCATAGTTGTCAAAAACTGATTACCTTTGCTGGAACTGCAGGTTTCTGTTCCCCAATCTATTTCAGGGTAGTTGAAGTCCCCCATAATAATGACTTCTCCTTGAGTCGCAGCTTCATCTATTTGCTTTACAAGCATATTCTCCATTGCTTCCATTATTTTTGGAGATTTATAACAAACCCCTATCAGTAATTTATTATTTTTTCCCCCTCCCCTTATCTCCACCCACAGGGATTCTACATTTTCATTAAATTCACCTATATTATCACGCAGGATGGGTTTTAAGGACGATTTTACATACAGACACACCTCTCCCCCTCGCTTATCTGTACGGTCATTTCTGAACAGGCTATAGCCTTGCAAGTTAACAGCCCAGTCATGGCTCTCGTCCAGCCGTGTCTCAGATATCCCCACCATGTCATAATTATGCCCCAACAACATTAGTTCTAATTCGTCCATTTTGTTGGCGAGGCTTCTGGCATTAGTAAACATGCACTTGATGTTCCTCTCTGTACCTCTATTCTTTCTTAAATTATTAACTGTTCTAACCCCACCCCCCATGCCACGGCCACCCCCAACTTCCTTATTTGTGCCCAGGTCTCAATCTGCACTATCTTCCCCTCCTATAAAATGAATACCCTCCCCCCCAATTCCTAGTTTAAACACTCCTCCAACCTTCTAGCCATTTTCTCCCCCAGCACAGCTGCACCTTCCCCAATGAGATGCAGCCCGTCCCTAGCGTAGAGCCTGTAGCCAACTGAGAAGTCGGCCCAGTTCTGCAGGAACCCAAACCCCTCTTTCCTACACCAATTCTTTAGCCACTTATTAACCTCCCTAATCTCCCGTTGCCTCTCTGGCGTGGCACGTGGTACAGGCAGTGTTTCGGAAAATACCACGTTGGAGGTCCTTGCTTTCAGCTTGCGGCCTAATTCCCTGAAATCATCTTTAACCCCTTTCTGACCTCGGACGGGATAGTACGTCCGAGGTCAGATCCCCTGATTTGATGCAGGGCTCCGCGGTGAGCCCGCATCAAAGCCGGGACATGTCAGCTGTTTTGAACAGCTGACATGTGCCCGTAATAGGCGCGGGCAGAATCGCGATCTGCCCGCACCTATTAACTAGTTAAATGCCGCTGTCAAACGCAGACAGCGGCATTTAACTACCGCTTCCGGCCGGGCGGCCGGAAATGACGTCATCGCCGACCCCCGTCACATGATCGGGGGTCGGCGATGCATCAGGATGGTAACCATAGAGGTCCTAGAGACCTCTATGGTTACTGATCACCGGTGGCTGTGAGCGCCACCCTGTGGTCGGCGCTCACAGCACACCTCTATTTCTGCTACATAGCAGCGATCAGCAGATCGCTGCTATGTAGCAGAGGCGATCGTGCTGTGCCTGCTTCTAGCCTCCCATGGAGGCTATTGAAGCATGGCAAAAGTAAAAAAAAAAAGTTAAAAAAAATGTGAAAAAAATAAAAAAAATATAAAAGTTTAAATCACCCCCCTTTCGCCCCAATCAAAATAAATCAATAAAAAAAAAAAAAAAATCAAATCTACACATATTTGGTATCGCCGCGCTCAGAATCGCCCGATCTATCAATTAAAAAAAAGCATTAACCTGATCGCTAAACGGCGTAGCCAGAAAAAAATTAAAAACGCCAGAATTAAGTTTTTTAGGTCGCCGCGACATTGCATTAAAATGCAATAACGGGCGATCAAAAGAACGTATCTGCACCAAAATGCTATCATTAAAAACGTCATCTAAGCACGCAAAAAATAAGCCCTCAACCGACCCCAGATCACGAAAAATGGAGACGCTACGAGTATCGGAAAATGGCGCCATTTTTTTTTTTTTTTAGCAAAGTTTGGAATTTTTTTTCACCACTTAGATAAAAATAACCTAGTCATGTTAGGTGTCTATGAACTTGTACTGACCTGGAAAATCATAATGGCAGGTCAGTTTTAGCATTTAGTGAACCTAGCAAAAAAGCCAAACAAAAAACAAGTGTGGGATTGCACTTTTTTTGCAATTTCACCGCACTTGGAATTTTTTTCCCGTTTTCTAGTACACGACATGCTAAAACCAATGATGTCGTTCAAAAGTAAAACTCGTCCCGCAAAAAATAAGCCCTCACATGGCCAAATTGACAGAAAAATAAAAAAGTTATGGCTCTGGGAAGGAGGGGAGTGAAAAATGAACACGGAAAAACGAAAAATCCCAAGGTCATGAAGGGGTTAAGGACCTTCCAAAAAGGTACCAACAAAACTGAAAGAGGACAGTCTAGGATGTCTAGTAATGGCTGGAGCAGGGCCGCCCAACCCCCACAACAAGGCCTGAGCGGAGGCCAGCATGACAAGGGGTTGGAGGTGGGTTTTAGGGGATTGAGAGGAGGGCCTAGGTATGGGGGTAATATGGGATAGGTGGGGGTGGAGCCTGTCAGTTCCCGCTCTTCAGGACTCAGGAGCAGACATCCCTTACCATGTCTGCGGTGGACCGGGTCTTGGAGAGCCTCAGGGCTGCGGCTGCTTCGCACCCTGATGGCTGGCTGGAGGCGCAGGTAGCGGCGATCATCGGCGGGAGTCAAGCGGCGGCAGCAGCGTCCCCGCCGGAGCGGCCGGCCTGGAGATGTAGGCCCCCGGAGAGACTCTCCCCAGATATGGCTCCCAGGGGCCCCCGCAGGCGCAGGAGCCCCTCCAGGGACACTCCAGGCCGGGCGCCGGTGAGTAGCGGTGCCAGCAGGCCCTGGCCTGGGAGGAATCCTATTGCCGGGCGGGCCCTTGCGGCGGTGACTGGGCCTCAGCCTCACGCCAGTAGGGGGGCGGAGCCAGCTCACGCCAGGCAGCGTGGAAGGCGCAGCAGTACGGGGGGCCGCAGCGGCGATGCTCCTGTCGCACGGCCTGTCCCTAGGAAATACAGCAGCGACGGAGCCAGCGGGGGGGCGGACGGCCTGTGTCTGCCCAGTGACGCGCCGGTTCTGTCGCCGGTAGCTGGGCATTATCCGGCCCAGCGGGACAATGGCGGCAGCTCAGCAGCGGTACCTGTTTGGATGGCTGGAGCACAGTGGGCCTCGGCCGGAGGCTCAGGATTGTCCGGAGGCAGGATTCCACCCCATTCCTCAGCGGCGGCAGTGGACTGTGCGCAGGATGCACAGCGAGTGCAGCAGGGGTCGAGTCAGGAGATCGGGCAGCAGGGACGTCTGGAGACTGGCAGTTCGGCTGGAGGGGTCACAGCCTCCTCGCAGCCTGGTGAGTACATGTCCATGTCTAGTCCATTTATGCAAAATGTTTCCGTACCGGTGGCTGGTGGTACGCTGGGTAGTATGGCTGCTGCGGATGTGGCGAATGGGGCTGCCGTTGCGGGGGGCAGGGGTACAGGAGTTGTTACATAGCGTACAGGCATTGTTGTCTAGGTTGGATAGGGGTTTAGTGGAGCAGAGGCAGCTAGCAGCTTGGGTAGCCCCTTGCGGGCCACCGGTTGGTGTTGTGGCGACAACTCAAGTGCAGGTGCCGCCTGTTTCGGTGTCGGTGCAGACGGAAAAGGAAAAGGAATGCAGGGTGCATCTTGATGACAGTGCTCACGGGGAAGTCTACGTTTGTTTTGAAGGCCCTTTGGGGGCCCATCTTAAAAAGGAAGTGAAAGAAAAAATAGGTAAATATGAATATGTTGAAATTTTCTCGTTGCTTCCGTTAGAGAAGTTTAATTTGGATAAGAGCAAAAAAGAGGAAAGTAAGAAAGAGGATGAGGAGAAACGGAGATGGCGTCTGATACCGCAGACATTTTCAAACTGGCTGCAGGCGTTTGCGATTTTAGCTAGTGTAATTGCTGAAAAGTCTCCGGAGAACACCGGTGGGTTGTTCTGTTATATGGATTCCATTGGTGAGGCTTATCGGGTTTACGGTGGGCAGGCTATGCTCAGGTATGATGAGCAGTTTCGGCAGCGGAAAGCTATCCGGCCTGCTATAAGGTGGGATCAGAAGGATATTGGTTTATGGCTGAGGGTCATGGCGCAGTACAAATTTGGGCATTCCTTTCATGGGGGATCCGGATTCTCGGGTCAGGCTAACCAGGCCAGTGGTTCAGGTTCCGGGGCCCAGTCGGGGAGCTCGGGAGAGCGGAAGTCAGGATTGTGTTGGCAGTTCAATGAGGGGCAATGCAAGTTTGGGGCCAGCTGCAAATTTAAGCATCTCTGCTCCCATTGTAGCGGTTCTTCGCATGGGCCCGTTAAATGTTTTAAAAAAGGTAAGCCCAAGTCAGGGGCTGGTAATTCCCAAGGGGGTGACTCCAGTGAGGCTGGAAAAGGTGGCCCTTTATCTAAATAGATACCCAGATAAGGAGAAGGCCGAGTTGATATTTTCAGGTTTTAAGGATGGTTTCGTGATACCAGCTCCTAGTTTTGAGGTGCCACAAGGGGTTAAAAATTTGCATTCTGCCTTGTTGCACAGTTTAGTGGTCACTGAAAAGTTGGAAAAGGAGGTGTTGTTGGGTCGTATGGCGGGCCCGTTTGAGGTATCTCCGTTGCCGGACTTAGTCGTGTCTCTGCTTGGGGTCGTGCCCAAAAAAGAGCCAGGAAAATTTTGTCTGATTCACCATTTGTCCTACCCGCGGGGGTTGTCCGTCAACGATGGTATAGCATCGGAGCTTTGCTCGGTGGGATATGTATCTTTTTATGAAGCGGTGGCTTGGGTGCGCAAGGCGGGAAAAGGGGCGCTGTTGGCAAAAACTGACATCGAATCAACTTTTCGATTGTTGCCGGTTCACCCCTCCAGCGTGAGGCTGTTAGGTTGTTTTTGGAAGGGGGTTTTTTTGTTGACAGGTGTTTACCGATGGCTTGTTCCTTGTCCTGTGCTTTATTTGAATCGTTTAGTTCATTTTTGGAGTAGGTGGTTCGTGATGTGTCCGGTTGTGATTCGGTTATACATTACCTGGACGATTTTATGTGCGTCGGCCCAGCTGGGTCCGATCGTTGCCGGAGGTTGCTGAGTGCGGTTCAGTGGGTGGCTGATCTTTTCGGAGTCCCGTTGGCGCCGGGAAAGACTGAAGGCCCAGACACGTGTCTTTTGTTTTTGGGCATTGTGATCGACACGGTGCGGTGGGAGTTTCGTTTGCCGATTGAGAAGGTGGAGGGTCTTCGGGCTGAGGTGGCCAGGGCCTGTCGTTTAAAGAAGTTGTCGCTGCGTGAGGTGCAGTCATTGCTGGGGAAGCTTAATTTTGCCTGTCGGGTTTTGCCAATGGGTATAGTTTTTTCCAGGAGGTTAGCGAGTGCTACGGCTGGAGTGCGTGCCCCTCATCTTTTTGTCAGATTGTCGGCAGAAGTGAGGGAGGATTTGGTGGTTTGGAACTGGTTTTTGATGGACTATAACGGACTTTCTTTGATCATGGATGAGGTGATGGATAGTGACACTCTGGAGTTGTTTACGGACGCCGCCGTGGGAATTGGCTTTGGAGCATATTTTCGGGGGCAGTGGTGTGCGGAACTTTGGCCTGAGGCTTGGATTGGTGCCGGCCTGGTCAAGAATATTGCCTTGTTGGAGATTTTTCCCATCCTTGTGGCGGTCCATTTATGGCAAAAAGACTTCCTGAATAGGCGGGTGCGCTTTAATTGTGACAACATGGGTGTCGTTTGTGCTATCAACGGGCTTTCTGCGTCATCGCCTCCTCTGGTTCGCGTGTTGAGACAGTTGGTTTTGTCATGCTTAGCGTTGAATGCGCAAGTGACGGCATTCCATGTGCCAGGTGTTTACAATGCCATTGCTGATTCTCTTTCTCGTTCGCAGTCCGATTGTTGGCCACGGAGGCGGAAGTCGTCGGCTTGAGATGCCCGCCGGAGCTTTGGCAGGTGGTATTCGAGACGCTGAAGGTTTAATTAGGTCGTCTTTGGCGCCTAAGACTTTGGAGGCTTATCAGGCGGTTTGGGATTCCTGGGAGGGGTTTTTGGGGGCGGGGAATTACGGGGCGAGCTCAAACGAGCAGTTGGGGGCATTGTTATCCTGGCTAAGTGTGTGGGCAGGTGAAGGTTGGTCCGCTGCTAAGGTGTCGCGTACTTTGGCGGCATTAGCTTTTGGTTTTAAATTAAGGGGGCAAAAGATCTGTCTAAGGTCTTTCTGGTGAAGCAGGCGGTTAAGGGTTTTCGTAGGCGTCGGGGTCAGGGTGATACTAGGCGCCCGGTTTTGTTTGGTTTGTTGGAACGTTTGGGGGAGATTTTGCCCTCCGTATGCTCGTCGGTTTTTGAATGCAGTCTCTTTAGGTTGGCTTTTTCGCTCGCATTTTTTGGGGCGCTTAGACTGGGGGAGTTGGTTGCTCCCAGTAAATATGTTATGGGGGCATTTTAGCGAGGGACGTGCTATTGTCTGCTGATAGAGTTGAGTTTTGGATACATAGGTCAAAAACGGATCAGGAAGGGCGGGGTCAGAGAGTGGTATTGGGAAAGGTTGCGAGTTCGGTTATGTGTCCGGTTAATTGTTTAGCTAATTTTGGTAGGTGCAGGCCGGCGGGGGATGGGGTTCTACTGTGCCATGCTGACGGTATGTTTCTGTCCAGACATCAATTTACGGTGGTTTTCAGGAAGGCGTTGAGGTTTTTGGGGCTGGACAGTGCGTGCTTCGCTCCTCACTCTTTTCGTATCGGGGCGGCAACGGAGGCCGCTTTGGGTGGTTTGGGTAGTGAGGAAATTCGCCGTATTGGGCTGTGGCAGTCCAATAGGTATCGCAGTTATGTTAGGCCGCACCGGGTTACCGTGGAGCAGTAAAGCCTCATGATCGGGGGTATTTGCTTGATGTGATGGTTGTTTAAGTGTTGTTTTTTGTTGTTTCAGGGTCTTCGCCGGTTTTGGTGTGGATCTTCGGTCACTTGTTCGTTCACTGGAAAGCCTTGCGTGCGGAGAGAGGGGAGACAACTGGGTTTCGAGCGAGCGGTGGCCGTGGTTCGGTGGTTGGGTTTCCGGCGTATGCTCTGGAGTGGTGTCTTGAAAGAGTTGCACAACAGTGTGAATTTGGACAGGGCACAGGATATTTTGGTGTTGCACGCTGGGGGGAACGACCTCGGGGTCCGTCCGTTCAGGAAATTAATTAGGGACATCAAGCAGGATTTGCTGCGATTGTGGGTGTTGTATCCCGGCCTTACTGTTGTTTGGTCGGAAATCGTGCCGCGTTCTCGTTGGCGGAACATGCGATCTTGTGTTAAAATTAACAAGGCCAGGGTGAAAGTGAACAGGACGGTGTCGGCGTTTGTGTCTTGGAACGGGGGCGTGGCGGTGCGACATTTCGAGTTAGAAAAGGGTGAAGGTGGTTATTGGTTGGGGGACGGTGTGCATTTGAATGCGGTTGGTAGTGATCTGTGGGCTTTAGGCCTGCAGGAAGGTATCGAAAGGGCCATGGCTTTTCATTTTGGGGGGGTCTCGGGCCTTTGAGGTGGTCATCGGCCCTCATTGTGGCGGCTGGGGGGAGTCCTTGGAGTTGGTGGAAATTGGTTCGGGGGATCCATCAGCATATGGGTCCCCTGTTTTCGGAGTTTAACAGGTTTTGGATCTGGTGAATTGTGGTGGGGACTTTCGGCTGGAGTGGCCGAATCCCCGTGAAGTTTTCGTGAACAGTGAAACCCTTGGGGTTTATTGGTGCTCCCGAGCCAGGGTGGCAACGGCTGGGAGTAATTATGTGTTTACGGTTATGTTCACAGTTATGTTTGGGATATTCGCCAGATCCTTTGTAGCTTCAAGGACTCCTCCTAGTTCAGGATAATGTTTACATTGTGGTTAATTGTTATTTATTTATGTGTTAAATAAAAGGCTGCTGTGGCCAAATTATTCCAAAGATAATTCTTGTCTTGTGTTTTTTGGGAATGGGTTTGGGGGAAGGTATCGGAGAAAATGGAGGTGATCCAAGATAAGGGGGTCACCCGGTATACCCAGGGCTCGACAATACCATTGTCAAGTAATGGCTGGAGCAGGGCCGCCCAACCCCCACAACAAGGCCTGAGCGGAGGCCAGCATGACAAGGGGTTGGAGGTGGGTTTTAGGGGATTGAGAGGAGGGCCTAGGTATGGGGGGTAATATGGGATAGGTGGGGGTGGAGCCTGTCAGTTCCCGCTCTTCAGGACTCAGGAGCATCCCGCCCTCCCGCCCCTTTGTTTTAGGTACGATAGGTGGTTTAATTCGGGGTTCTTATGTTAATGGGTCATTGCGGCTGTGGCGGCTGGGGGGAGTCCTTGGAGTTGGTGGAAATTGGTTCGGGGGATCCATCGGCATATGGGTCCCCTGTTTTCGGAGTTTAACAGGTTTTGGATCTGGTGAATTGTGGTGGGGACTTTCGGCTGGGGTGGCCGAATCCCCGTGAAGTTTTCGTGAACAGTGAAACCCTTGGGGTTTATTGGTGCTCCCGAGCCAGGGTGGTAACGGCTGGGAGTAATTATGTGTTTACGGTTATGTTCACAGTTATGTTTGGGATATTCGCCAGATCCTTTGTAGCTTCAAAGACTCCTCCTAGTTCAGGATAATGTTTACATTGTGGTTAATTGTTATTTATTTATGTGTTAAATAAAAGGCTGCTGTGGCCAAATTATTCCAAAGATAATTCTTGTCTTGTGTTTTTTGGGAATGGGTTTGGGGGAAGGTATCGGAGAAAATGGAGGTGATCCAAGATAAGGGGGTCACCCGGTATACCCAGGGCTCGACAATACCATTGTCATGTTCTTGCTCAGATGGAAAGAGTCAATCCAAGAACCAAGCATATTGATGTGAAATATCATTTCTTGAGAGATCATCAGGAACAAGGAGTCTTGAAGTTAGAGTACTGTCCTACTGAAGAAATGACAGCAGACATCGTCACAAAGGCTTTGAATGCTGATAAACATCAGAGACTAATAAAAAAGTTGGGTTTGATTGAATAAGTCATTACTGTTGAGAAAGGGTGTTGGCATATGCAACAGATTAGGACTTATATTATAAGTGAAAGGAGGACTTTATACTAACCAGACAGCAGATGGCGATAATGTGTAAAGTTATATACTTGCTGTAATGTGGGGAGGGAAGCTCTCAATTGTTGGTTGTTTTCTTACTTCCTGTTTTTTTTTTTTTCTTCTTGAATGTGTTATGTCTTCAGTGCACGGACTGTGTGACACTGAATTGTATCTCATGTTTATCCAGTATGAAGTAAATACTGTTTACTCAAGATATCTTGCTGATTGAAGCTCTCGTAAGTACAGCGGTGACTGCGAGAAGACGCCCTCTGCAACAGAAAGTCCCTTAACAACTTGTAGTATTAAACTCAGTCTCAAAACAAAAAGATTGCAGAAAAATTACCTCAGATCAGCTGGAATCTGTAAACCAGTCTAACGAGCAGACCAACAATTATGGGACTATGAATTGGGACAATTGACAATTTATTACCAGTATCAGCCACCAACAAAATTCATTGCGAAGCAAAACAACACACCCTCATATCGAATAATGAGATCCCTTCATGAACAAATATAGGTACACCAATCGAGGACTATGAAGACACTGGATCAAAAATTGTAAATATAAAAAAAATATATAAACTTTATTACAAAAGATTAAAAATACATATAAGCCATATAACAGACTGGTGAGGCGTAACAAACAACAAGTACAGGGTCATAGCAGAAGCTCTAGAACAATAGGACTCCCCTACCCATACCATATATAAGATGATTACCGTATATAAATATACCATATGTAACTGGCTCCTAGATTATGCTGGTAATCCAGCTAACCCACAGTGTATATAGTCTAAAGAGACCCACTACCGGTAAGCGTGGGCCTAAATACTAAATCACTATATATATAATAGGTAACCATTAGGAATCATATATACCTGTAGACATGATGGAGCCCAGGGAAGAGGAGTCATACAGACTAGGCACACCTCGACGCGCGTTTCGCTGCAGGAGCAGCTTCGTCAGGAGGTACCGTGGACTGTCTGCTAAAACGCTTAAATAATAAACCCTAATCCACAAATGCCTTGCACCTGTGTAACGGCGCATCGGCGCCATGTTGCGGCGTCACTGAGGGGACGGCGCTCAGTGTGCGCGTCATCCGGTCACATGCTCCAGTCATGTGACCGGGCATGTAACCAGGACGACAGAGCACCACAAGAGAACACCTCCCCACGGCAGCACCACAGCGCATGCGCGCCGTGCGCTCTCAAGTGTCAGCGGGGAAATGTATGTATAAGGGCAGAGTCTAACAAATAGACTATGGATACAAATAACGGCGCTGCCCATAATGCTACCCCTAACCTAGATATAAACGCATGAGCCACCCTCTCTAAATCTAACAAGCCCTACGGCAAACCGACCCAGGATAGTAACACATAAATAGTAAAACACCCTAAATAGGTGAAAATTAACCCCCGGATACCCAACAAGGCTAAGGCAAGAACAGGAAACACAACATATATATTGTACAAAGATCCGAGCGTATGTTATAAAGATATAATAATAATATAAACAAGAGGCGCTGGGAATATGGATGATTGCATAGATCTTTTCTTGACTGCCACTATTGGTCCTGGGGAGGAGCCACATCGTCCATTATTTCCAAAAAAGCCAACAATAGAGGTGCACATCATAGAAATACCAGGAAATGTAGGACATAATAGTAACTAAAGTAGGAACAAAAAAGATGTGGTTATACAAGACCTATAAACATTACAAGCCCCTATATACAATATATTAATTTCCTGAGATGGAGAGACAAGAGAGGGTGGGGGGAGACAAAGGGAACAGGGAAGCGGACCTAGAAACTAAACGATAAAGACAGATATACGTGAACATCACAATAACAGCAGACAAGAAAATAATAAAATTCGCGCTAGCCCAGGAAGGATTTGAAGCTAATATATTCATTAAGCCCTTTGGGGGCCATCGTGTCCAAATCTACCATCCACCTTGTTTCTTTTTTCAGTAGTTCCTTTTTATAGTTGCCTCCCCTGATGGCTAGTTGTACCCGATCAATCCCTCTTACTTTGAATGTTTTGGGGTTACTATTATGATATTTTCTAAAATGCTTGGGTATGGTCTTTAAAGCATCCACATCCACTGCTGTGGCTCCGTTCTTAATATCCCGTACGTGCTCTAGAACTCGCACACGTAATTCCCGTGTGGTCATGCCAATATATATGAGATTACATGCGCATTTGGCATAATAGATCACGTTATCTGTTCTACAATTAATGAAGTGGGTGATGGAAAATACCTTGTTACCACTACTATTTTCAAATGTGAAAGTTCTCTCCAAAAATTGACATGCGGAGCAGTGTCCACATTGGAACGATCCCCATCTCAAACCAGTCCTCTCAGAAAAAAATGTTTTTTGGGGTGCAACATAATGGCTCTTAGTCAGCATATCTTTTAAGTTTCTTGACCTGCGCCAGGTCACGGATAACTAGACGGATAATTAGAAATGTGTGGTGCTACATCCTCGTCAGCCAGAAGCACGGGCCAATATTTGCGCAAGACACCTGATATTGCTCTCCACTCCGAATTGAAGGAGGTGATAAACCTGACCGATATATTATCCTGACGTTTTGTTAAGGTCTTATGTCCAGGTTGGGCCAAAAGTGCGTCACGTGACGCAAACTTTGCCCTCCTGTATCCTGCACGTATCGCCTTATGATTATATCCTCTCTGTTGCAAATTTGTCTTGAGGGTCCTGGCTTGTTGCTCAAATGTATAGTCATCAGAGCAAATACGCCTAATGCGTAAAAATTGACTGATAGGTACAGACCTAAATGTTTGGGGATGGTGCGAAGATGTTGCATGTACCAAGGCATTAGTGGCAGTGGACTTACGAAACACATCAGTGGAGATAAATCCTTCACCATCCTTCACAAGAGTCACATCCAGAAATTCCACTGTCTCTCTACTGTATTTCCATGTCAAATTGATGTTCAATCGGTTGTCATTCAACCTGTTTAAGAAGGAATTAAGAGAGACCTCAGTACCTTGCCAGATAAATAATACATCATCTATATAGCGAGACCATGAGATCACGGCGTCAATACCCTCTAAATTCTGTACAACCTCCCGTTCCCACAGCCCCAGGAAAAAATTTGCGCACAAGTCGCCCCCATCGCAGTTCCCTGGAGCTGTAGGAAATAACGGTCCTTGAAAACGAAAAAATTATGGGTGAGGGAAAAATGTAACAAATCCAAAATAAAAACACAAAGTTGATCATTAGTATGGGCCATGGTAAGAAAAAATCTGGACGCCGCGATCCCATGGTCATGCCATATAGATGTGTAGAGTGACTCAACGTCACATGTCACTAAGTACATATCATCCTCCAGTTGTATGCCATTCAGGCGATTGAGGATGTCTGTCGTGTCTCCTATGAAGGATGGCAGTGTCTCCACACACTGCTGGAGGTAGAAATCAATGTATCTACAGATCTTCTCAGTGAGGCTCCCTATGCCTGACACTATAACTTGTTGTTTGTTACGCCTCACCAGTCTGTTATATGGCTTATATGTATTTTTAATCTTTTGTAATAAAGTTTATATATTTTTTTTTTATTTTTACAATTTTTGATCAAGTGTCTTCATAGTCCTCGATTGGTGTACCAAAATTCATTGCGAAGTATAAATAACCAATATTGATAGTCTAACGCTCTTAATGGATCTTGATCAGCTAGAAAAAAACTATAATAAAGAATCATAGTGCAACATATTCAGAAAAATATGATTATCTCAGAGATGTCTCCAGTTATGAGCCCCAAAGTGAAATATAATCATCGAAAATCAATGGACATAAACTCTCTGTATAGTGTGTTATGATAAGGTAATTCAGTACCACAATGGACATAGAGGTCAGAGCACATACAGTGACCTGACAATAACCCAAAAACATAGAACGAGCTTTGAGACGTGGGAACTCTGATGACCGCAATCCCTAATCCTCTCCAACCACACTAGAGGCAGCCGTGGATTGCGCCTAACGCTCCCTATGCAACTCGGCACAGCCTGAGAAACTAGCTAGCCTGAAGATAGAAAATAAGCCTACCTTGCCTCAGAGAAATACCCCAAAGGAAAAGGCAGCCCCCACATATAATGACTGTGAGTTAAGATGAAAAGACAAACGTAGAGATGAAATAGATTTAGCAAAGTGAGGCCCGACTTTTTGAACAGAGCGAGGATAGGAAAGGTAACTTTGCGGTCAACACAAAACCCTACAAAAACCACGCAAAGGGGCAAAAAGACCCTCCGTACCGAACTAACGGCATGGAGGTACATCCTCTGCGTTTCAGAGATTCCAGCAAGCAGTAAAAAAAACAAATAGACAAGCTGGACAGAAAAATACAGCAAACAAAATAGCAAAGCAAAACTTAGCTATGCAGAGCAGCAGGCCACAGGAACCATCCAGGAGGAAACAGGTCCAATACTAGAACATTGACTGGAGGCCAGGATAAAAGCACTAGGTGGAGTTAAATAGAGCAGCACCTAACGACTTCACCACATCACCTGAGGAAGGAAACTCAGAAGCCGCAGTACCACTTTCCTCCACCAACGGAAGCTCACAGAGAGAATCAGCCGAAGTACCACTTGTGACCACAGGAGGGAGCTCTGCCACAGAATTCACAACAGTACCCCCCCTTGAGGAGGGGTCACCGAACCCTCACCAGAGCCCCCAGGACGACCAGGATGAGCCATATGAAAGGCACGAACAAGATCGGGAGCATGGACATCAGAGGCAAAGACCCAGGAATTATCTTCCTGAGCATAACCCTTCCACTTAACCAGATACTGGAGTTTCCGTCTTGAAACATGAGAATCCAAAATCTTCTCCACAATATACTCCAACTCCCCCTCCACCAAACCCGGGGCAGGAGGATCAACAGATGGAACCATAGGTGCCACGTATCTCCGCAACAATGACCTATGGAATACGTTATGTATGGAAAAAGAATCTGGAAGGGTCAGACGAAAAGACACAGGATTAGGAACCTCAGAAATCCTATACGGACCAATGAAACGAGGTTTAAACTTAGGAGAGGAAACCTTCATAGGAATATGACGAGAAGATAACCAAACCAAATCCCCAACACGAAGTCGGGGACCCACACAGCGTCTGCGATTAGCGAAACGTTGAGCCTTCTCCTGGGACAAGGTCAAATTGTCCACTACATGAGTCCAAATCTGCTGCAACCTGTCCACCACAGTATCCACACCAGGACAGTCCGAAGACTCAACCTGCCCTGAAGAGAAACGAGGATGGAACCCAGAGTTGCAGAAAAACGGTGAAACCAAGGTAGCCGAGCTGGCCCGATTATTAGGGGCGAACTCAGCCAAAGGCAAAAAGGACACCCAGTCATCCTGATCAGCAGAAACAAAGCACCTCAGATATGTTTCCAAGGTCTGATTGGTTCGTTCGGTCTGGCCATTAGTCTGAGGATGGAAAGCCGAGGAAAAAGACAAATCAATGCCCATCCTACCACAAAAGGCTCGCCAAAACCTCGAAACAAACTGGGAACCTCTGTCAGAAACTATATTCTCTGGAATGCCATGTAAACGAACCACATGCTGGAGGAACAATGGCACCAAATCAGAGGAGGAAGGTAATTTAGACAAGGGTACCAAATGGACCATCTTAGAGAAGCGATCACAGACCACCCAAATGACTGACATCTTTTGAGAGACGGGAAGATCTGAAATAAAATCCATAGAGATATGTGTCCAAGGCCTCTTCGGGACCGGCAAGGGCAAAAGCAACCCACTGGCACGAGAACAGCAGGGCTTAGCCCGAGCACAAATCCCACAGGACTGCACAAAAGAACGCACATCCCGCGACAGAGATGGCCACCAAAAGGATCTAGCCACTAACTCTCTGGTACCAAAGATTCCAGGATGACCAGCCAACACCGAACAATGAACCTCAGAGATAACTTTATTCGTCCACCTATCAGGGACAAACAGTTTCTCCGCTGGGCAACGATCAGGTTTATTAGCCTGAAATTTTTGCAACACCCGCCGCAAATCAGGGGAGATGGCAGACACAATTACTCCCTCTTTGAGGATACCCGCCGGCTCAGATAATCCCGGAGAGTCGGGCACAAAACTCCTAGACAGAGCATCCGCCTTCACATTTTTAGAGCCCGGAAGGTACGAAATCACAAAGTCAAAACGGGCAAAAAACAGCGACCAACGAGCCTGTCTAGGATTCAACCGCTTGGCAGACTCGAGATAAGTCAAGTTCTTATGATCAGTCAAGACCACCACGCGATGCTTAGCTCCTTCAAGCCAATGACGCCACTCCTCGAATGCCCACTTCATGGCCAGCAACTCTCGATTGCCCACATCATAATTTCGCTCAGCAGGCGAAAACTTCATGGAAAAGAAGGCGCATGGTTTCATCACCGAGCAATCAGAACTTCTCTGCGACAAAACAGCCCCTGCTCCAATCTCAGAAGCATCAACCTCGACCTGGAACGGAAGCGAAACATCTGGTTGACACAACACAGGGGCAGAAGAAAAACGACGCTTCAACTCTTGAAAAGCTTCCACAGCAGCAGAAGACCAATTGACCACATCAGCACCCTTCTTGGTCAAATCGGTTAATGGTTTAGCAATACTAGAAAAATTGCAGATGAAGCGACGATAAAAATTAGCAAAGCCCAGGAACTTTTGCAGACTTTTCAGAGATGTCGGCTGAGTCCAATCCTGGATGGCTTGGACCTTAACAGGGTCCATCTCGATAGTAGAAGGGGAAAAGATGAACCCCAAAAATGAAACCTTCTGAACACCAAAGAGACACTTTGATCCCTTCACAAACAAAGAATTACCACGCAGGACCTGAAACACCGTTCTGACCTGCTTCACATGAGACTCCCAATCATCCGAGAAGATCAAAATGTCATCCAAGTACACAATCAGGAATTTATCCAAGTACTCTCGGAAGATGTCATGCATAAAGGACTGAAACACTGATGGAGCATTGGCAAGTCCGAATGGCATTACTAGATACTCAAAATGGCCCTCGGGCGTATTAAATGCAGTTTTCCATTCATCGCCTCGCTTATTACGCATAAGATTATACGCACCACGAAGATCTATCTTGGTGAACCAACTAGCCCCCTTAATCCGAGCAAACAAATCAGATAACAATGGCAAGGGGTACTGAAATTTAACCGTGATCTTATTTAGAAGGCGGTAATCTATACAAGGTCTCAGCGAACCATCCTTCTTGGCTACAAAAAAGAACCCTGCTCCCAATGGCGACGATGACGGGCGAATATGCCCCTTCTCCAAGGACTCCTTCACATACCTCCGCATAGCGGCGTGCTCAGGCACAGATAAATTAAACAGTCGACCTTTTGGGAATTTACTACCAGGAATTAAATCGATAGCACAATCACAATCCCTATGCGGAGGTAGGGTATCGGACTTGGGCTCATCAAATACATCCCGGTAATCAGACAAGAACTCTGGAACCTCAGAAGGGGTGGATGACGAAATAGTCAGAAATGGGACATCACCATGAACCCCCTGACAACCCCAGCTGGACACAGACATGGATTTCCAATCTAATACTGGATTATGGACTTGTAGCCATGGCAACCCCAACACGACCACATCATGCAGATTATGCAACACCAGAAAGCTAATAACCTCCTGATGTGCAGGAGCCATGCACATGGTCAGCTGGGTCCAGTACTGAGGCTTATTCTTGGCCAAAGGCGTAGCATCAATTCCTCTCAATGGAATAGGATACTGCAAGGGCTCCAAGAAGAACCCACAACGCCTAGCATACTCCAAGTCCATCAAATTCAGGGCAGCGCCTGAATCCACAAATGCCATGACAGAATATGATGACAAAGAGCAGATCAAGGTAACGGACAGAAGAAATTTTGACTGTACTGTACCAATGGTGGCAGACCTAGCGAACCGCTTAGTGCGCTTAGGACAATCAGAGACAGCATGAGTGGAATCACCACAGTAGAAACACAGCCCATTCAGACGTCTGTGTTCTTGCCGTTCAACTCTGGTCAAAGTCCTATCGCACTGCATAGGCTCAGGTTTAAGCTCAGGTAATACCGCCAAATGGTGCACAGATTTACGCTCACGCAAGCGTCGACCGATCTGAATGGCCAAAGACATAGACTCATTCAGACCAGCAGGCATAGGAAATCCCACCATGACATCCTTAAGGGCTTCAGAGAGACCTTTTCTGAAAATAGCTGCGAGCGCACCTTCATTCCATTGAGTGAGTACGGACCACTTTCTAAATTTCTGACAATATACCTCTATCTCATCCTGACCCTGACACAGAGCCAGCAAATTTTTCTCTGCCTGATCCACTGAATTAGGCTCATCGTACAGCAATCCGAGCGCCAGGAAAAACGCATCAATATTACTTAATGCAGGATCTCCTGGCGCAAGGGAAAATGCCCAGTCTTGAGGGTCGCCACGCAAAAAAGAAATAATAATTCTCACTTGTTGAACTGGGTCACCAGAGGAGTGAGGTTTCAAAGCCAGAAATAGTTTACAATTATTTTTGAAACTCAGAAATTTAGTTCTATCTCCAAAAAACAAATCAGGAATAGGAATTCTCGGTTCTAACATAGAATTCTGAACCACAAAGTCTTGAATAGTTTGTACTCTTGCCGTGAGCTGATCCAGACATGAAGACAGACCTTTAATGTCCATCGCTACACCTGTGTACTGAACCACCCAAATGTCTAGGGGAAAAAAAAGGCAAAACACAGTGAAGAAAAAAAAATGGTCTCAGAACTCCTTTTTTCCCTCTATTGAGAATCATTAGTACTTTAGGCCTCCAGTACTGTTATGATAAGGTAATTCAGTACCACAATGGACATAGAGGTCAGAGCACATACAGTGACCTGACAATAACCCAAAAACATAGAACGAGCTCTGAGACGTGGGAACTCTGCTGACCGCAATCCCTAATCCTCTCCAACCACACTAGAGGCAGCCGTGGATTTCGCCTAATGCTCCCTATGCAACTCATAGTAACATAGTAACATAGTAACATAGTTAGTAACATAGTTAGTAAGGCCGAAAAAAGACATTTGTCCATCCAGTTCAGCCTATATTCCATCATAATAAATCCCCAGATCTACGTCCTTCTACAGAACCTAATAATTGTATGATACAATATTGTTCTGCTCCAGGAAGACATCCAGGCCTCTCTTGAACCCCTCGACTGAGTTCGCCATCACCACCTCCTCAGGCAAGCAATTCCAGATTCTCACTGCCCTAACAGTAAAGAATCCTCTTCTATGTTGGTGGAAAAACCTTCTCTCCTCCAGACGCAAAGAATGCCCCCTTGTGCCCGTCACCTTCCTTGGTATAAACAGATCCTCAGCGAGATATTTGTATTGTCCCCTTATATACTTATACATGGTTATTAGATCGCCCCTCAGTCGTCTTTTTTCTAGACTAAATAATCCTAATTTCGCTAATCTATCTGGGTATTGTAGTTCTCCCATCCCCTTTATTAATTTTGTTGCCCTCCTTTGTACTCTCTCTAGTTCCATTATATCCTTCCTGAGCACCGGTGCCCAAAACTGGACACAGTACTCCATGTGCGGTCTAACTAGGGATTTGTACAGAGGCAGTATAATGCTCTCATCATGTGTATCCAGACCTCTTTTAATGCACCCCATGATCCTGTTTGCCTTGGCAGCTGCTGCCTGGCACTGGCTGCTCCAGGTAAGTTTATCATTAACTAGGATCCCCAAGTCCTTTTCCCTGTCAGATTTACCCAGTGGTTTCCCGTTCAGTGTGTAATGGTGATATTGATTCCTTCTTCCCATGTGTATAACCTTACATTTATCATTGTTAAACCTCATCTGCCACCTTTCAGCCCAAGTTTCCAACTTATCCAGATCCATCTGTAGCAGAATACTATCTTCTCTTGTATTAACTGCTTTACATAGTTTTGTATCATCTGCAAATATCGATATTTTACTGTGTAAACCTTCTACCAGATCATTAATGAATATGTTGAAGAGAACAGGTCCCAATACCGACCCCTGCGGTACCCCACTGGTCACAGCGACCCAGTTAGAGACTATACCATTTATAACCACCCTCTGCTTTCTATCACTAAGCCAGTTACTAACCCATTTACACACATTTTCCCCCAGACCAAGCATTCTCATTTTGTGTACCAACCTCTTGTGCGGCACGGTATCAAACGCTTTGGAAAAATCGAGATATACCACGTCCAATGACTCACCGTGGTCCAGCCTATAGCTTACCTCTTCATAAAAACTGATTAGATTCGTTTGATAGGAGCGATTTCTCATAAACCCATGCTGATATGGAGTTAAACAGTTATTCTCATTGAGATAATCCAGAATAACATCCCTCAGAAACCCTTCAAATATTTTACCAACAATAGAGGTTAGACTTACTGGCCTATAATTTCCAGGTTCACTTTTAGACCCCTTTTTGAATATTGGCACCACATTTGCTGTGCGCCAGTCCTGTGGAACAGACCCCGTCGCTATAGAGTCCCTAAAAATAAGAAATAATGGTTTATCTATTACATTACTTAGTTCTCTTAGTACTCGTGGGTGTATGCCATCCGGACCCGGAGATTTATCTATTTTAATCTTATTTAGCCGGTTTCGCACCTCTTCTTGGGTTAGATTGGTGACCCTTGATATAGGGTTTTCATTGTTTCTTGGGATTTCATCTAGCATTTCATTTTGCACCGTGAATACCGTGGAGAAGAAGGTGTTTAATATGTTAGCTTTTTCCTCATCATCTACAACCATTCTTTCCTCACTATTTTTTAAGGGGCCTACATTTTCAGTTTTTATTCTTTTACTATTGATATAGTTGAAGAACAGTTTGGGATTAGTTTTACTCTCCTTAGCAATGTGCTTCTCTGTTTCCTTTTTGGCAGCTTTAATTAGTTTTTTAGATAAAGTATTTTTCTCCCTATAGTTTTTTAGAGCTTCAATGGTGCCATCCTGCTTTAGTAGTGCAAATGCTTTCTTTTTACTGTTAATTGCCTGTCTCACTTCTTTGTTTAGCCACATTGGGTTTTTCCTATTTCTAGTCCTTTTATTCCCACAAGGTATAAACCGCTTACAGTGCCTATTTAGGATGTTCTTAAACATTTTCCATTTATTATCTGTATTTTTATTTCTGAGGATATTGTCCCAGTCTACCAGATTAAGGGCATCTCTAAGCTGGTCAAACTTTGCCTTCCTAAAGTTCAGTGTTTTTGTGACTCCCTGACAAGTCCCCCTAGTGAAAGACAGGTGAAACTGTACAATATTGTCGTCGCTATTTCCTAGATGCCCGACCACCTGCAGATTTGTTATTCTGTCAGGTCTATTAGATAGTATTAGGTCTAAAAGTGCTGCTCCTCTGGTTGGATTCTGCACCAATTGTGAAAGATAATTTTTCTTGGTTATTAGCAGAAACCTGTTGCCTTTATGGGTTTCACAGGTTTCTGTTTCCCAGTTAATATCCGGGTAGTTAAAGTCCCCCATAACCAGGACCTCATTATGGGTTGCAGCTTCATCTATCTGCTTTAGAAGTAGACTTTCCATGGTTTCTGTTATATTTGGGGGTTTGTAACAGACCCCAATGAGAATTTTGTTACCATTTTTCCCTCCATGAATTTCGACCCATATGGACTCGACATCCTCATTCCCTTCGCTAATATCCTCCCTTAAAGTGGACTTTAGACAAGACTTTACATAGAGACAAACCCCTCCTCCTCTCCGATTTTTACGATCCTTTCTAAACAGACTGTAACCCTGTAAGTTAACTGCCCAGTCATAGCTTTCATCTAACCATGTCTCGGTTATTCCCACTATGTCAAAGTTACCTGTAGATATTTATGCTTCTAGTTCTTCCATCTTGTTTGTCAGGCTTCTGGCGTTTGCGAGCATGCAGTTTAGAGGATTTTGTTTTGTTCCAATCTCCTCGCTGTGGATTATTTTAGAAATGTTCTTACCTCCCTTCTGAGTATGTTTTCCTGGGTCTTCTTTGTTCGAGTCTAATGTTTTTCTTCCCGTCCCCTCTTCTTCTAGTTTAACGCCCTCCTGATGAGTGTAGCGAGTCTTCTGGCGAATGTGTGTTTCCCAGGTTTGTTGAGGTGTAGTCCGTCTCTGGCGAGGAGTCCATCGTACAAGTATTTCACACCGTGGTCCAGGAATCCGAATCCTAGTTGTCTGCACCATCGTCTTAGCCAGTTGTTCGCATGAAGGATCCTGTTCCATCTCCTGGTGCCATGCCCGTCTACTGGAAGGATAGAAGAAAAAACTACCTGTGCATCCAATTCCTTAACTTTCTTCCCCAACTCTTCAAAGTCCTTGCAGATTGTCGGTAGGTCCTTCCTTGCCGTGTCATTGGTGCCAACATGTATCAGAAGAAATGGGTGGACGTCCTTGGAGCAGCCTGAGAAACTAGCTAGCCTGAAGATAGAAAATAAGCCTACCTTGCCTAAGAGAAATACCTCAAAGGAAAAGGCAGCCCCCACATATAATGACTGTGAGTTAAGATGAAAAGACAAACGTAGAGATGAAATAGATTTAGCAAAGTGAGGCCCGACTTTCTGAACAGAGCGAGGATAGGAAAGGTAACTTTGCGGTCAACACAAAACCCTACAAAAACCACGCAAAGGGGCAAAAAGACCCTCCGTACCGAACTAACGGCACGGAGGTACACCCTCTGCGTCCCAGAGCTTCCAGCAAGCAGTAAAAAAACAAATAGACAAGCTGGACAGAAAAATACAGCAAACAAAATAGCAAAGCAAAACTTAGCTATGCAAAGCAGCAGGCCACAGGAACGATCCAGGAGGAAACAGGTCCAATACTAGAACATTGACTGGAGGCCAGGATAAAAGCACTAGGTGGAGTTAAATAGAGCAGCACCTAACGACTTCACCACATCACCTGAGGAAGGAAACTCAGAAGCCGCAGTACCACTTTCCTCCACCAACGGAAGCTCACAGAGAGAATCAGCCGAAGTACCACTTGTGACCACAGGAGGGAGCTCTGCCACAGAATTCACAACAATAGTGCAAACTGTTGTGAATTCTGTTGTCAGGCTCCCTCCTGTGGTCATGAATGGTACTTCGGCTGGTTCTGTCCATGGACTTCCTCTGGTGGGTGTTTCTGAGTTTCCTTTCACAGGTGATGAGGTTAATTCGTTAGCTGCTGCTCTATTTAACTCCACTTAGATCTTTGCTCCTCGCCACCTGTCAATGTTTCAGTATTGGTCTAGTTCACTCCTGGATCGTTCTTGTGACCTGTCTTCCCATCAGAAGCTAAGTTCCAGCTTGTATTTCTTTGGTTTGCTATTTTTCTGTCCAGCTTGCTATTTAATTTGTTGTCTTGCTTGCTGGAAGCTCTGGGACGCAGAGGGAGCGCCTCCACACCGTGAGTCGGTGCGGAGGTTCTTTTTGTGCCCTCTGCGTGGTCTTTTTGTAGGTTTTTGTGCTGACCACAAAGTAACCTTTCCTATCCTCGGTCTGTTCAGTAAGTCGGGCCTCACTTTGCTTAATCTATTTCATCTCTGTGTTTGTATTTTCATCTTTACTCCCAGTCATTATATGTGGGGGGCTGCCTTTTCCTTTGGGGAATTTCTCTGAGGCAAGGTAGGCTTTATTTTCCTTTCTTCAGGGCTAGCTAGTTTCTTAGGCTGTGCCGAGTTGCATAGGGAGTGTTAGGCGCAATCCACGGCTATTTCTAGTGTGGTTGATAGGTTTAGGGATTGCGGTCAGCAGAGTTCCCACGTCCCAGAGCTCGTCCTTTATTATCAGTAACTATCAGGTCATTCCGTGTGCTCTTAACCACCAGGTCCATTATTGTCCTGACCACCAGGTCATAACAGCAAACATATCCTTTCAGGCTAGGTCCTAGTCCCTCAATAATATATCGCTGGGTGTTAAATAAACCTTACATTGAAAGCATCATAACTAAAACTATATCTGAGATTGCATGTCCATCATAATTGAGGTATTTAACAGCATGCCTTTATAAGTGCAACCCTAAGGGAGCACATCCAAGATAAATAGTTATTGCAACATGCCCTTAACAGAGAAAATATCCTAAATCCATATACAAAGGATAAACATTTCTTGCACTATGCCCAAAGTAGGTCAACAGATATGATTATAAAACCCAGTCAATACTGGCAAACTTATCTGTTGTTATATCTTGAAAACATCAACCTCGCCTCATTTCCCTCCCATGATACAGTTCCTCAGGAGGCATATGGGATAATCTGTGTATATCTATAACATCAGAGATAAATGCAGCGCCTGGTTGCAGGTGTAGATACCTCAATGGCCCAGGTGCCTTTGCATAGGATGATGACTCAGCCACCGAAGAAGGGCATTGATGGCTATAGGCTAATAAAATAGCCTGGTGTCCAGCATACCATTGGGTTTTATAGTTATCTTAACATCCAGGAAGGCTAGTTCACACATATCATTTTCTGATGTAAACCTCAGACCAATGGGATTCACATTCAGTTCCCGCACGAAACTAAGGAATTCAGTTTCTGTCCCACTCTAAATGACGAAGACATCGTCTGTATACCGGTACCAAGCCGATATCTATCTGAGACCACCATCCATCTGTTCCGGAAAACACAATTGTTTCCTCCCACCATCCCAAAAGGAGATTTGCGTACGATGATGTATAAGAGCAACCCATCACGGTCCCCCTGAGCTGGTGGAAGTACTTGCCATCAAAAAGAAAATAGTTGTGGGTCAGGATGATTTCCATCAACTCCACCACCAGTTTATACAGCCCTCGTTCTCAAATAATATTCTAGTGCCTTGAGACCCATTATGTGTGGGATACTGCTATAGAGGGCCTCAACATCGATTGAGCCCAGAATGGTCCCCTTCTCCACCAAAACCCAATCGATTTTTGAAAGTAAGTCTGACATATATCGTACATAGGAGGGCAAAGATGTTACAAATGGACGCAAAACATTATCAATATACATACCCACATTCTGACTTAATGAGCCCACCCCAGACATTATAGGATGTCCTCTAAGAGGGATAAGCCCCTTATGAACCTTTGGGAGGGCACAGAATGTTGAAACATACGTAAATAATACCCTAATTTGTAATGTACTTGTTTTGCATGATGAATCTGTCATGTAATAGGGGCCAAGAAGGGCATAATATACAAGTGAGGGAATTTGGATCCATGGCTGAGAATATAAGGGCAATATTGCTCGCTGGTCATACCTTTGTGGATATGATGTCATTTGTCCTTGCACCATCAACCTGGGGGAATGTGTGGAACACTAAGATCTGTGTCCAAGAATATGATGGCTTAGGTGCTTTGGAGTTTGGTTGCGCCTGCGCAGTTACACCATTGTTAACCCCAACAAGATTTGATGGGCTAGGTGCTGGGATTCGGCTTTCTTGCTGAGCAGGCACTGATGTTTTAATATCTGACTGCGCGCAGCCTTACCACTATTGAATCCAGGCGGATTTGATTATGAATATATTCTCATAAAAATTCCCTATTCAGTAGATACTTTATTAATAAAAGAACCCCCTTAGGGGGTGACAAAATTCACCAACTAAAGAAAACGTGCTCAAAAAAACATTATAAAAAACTAAAAAACTAATGGGGTAAACTAGAAGTCCCTAGGTGTGTCACCTATACTCACACCTGCCTGGCTGCAGAGGTTGGCACCCTGGGGGAAACGTTATGGCACCCCCGCTCCATGATGGCTTCCCTAGGGGCCCTGATATACCCTGCAGCCACTGGGGAACCCTCTACCCAGATACTAGAGAGACCCCTATCAATAACATGGATCATGTATGATAAGGGAGACCCTAGACCCCAAGTTATTAAAAACAATTTGAACAGATAAGGCAGATTTGTGGTGTATATGGTGATTAATTATCTTATAATCCTGAGAGCAGTCTCCTCTTGATGTCAGTAGGGATCATATCACTATCCCATATATTATACTGACAATCACACAGGATTATTATTATAAACTAGATGGTGGCCCGATTCTAATACATCAGGTATTCTGGAATATGTATGCATGTATGTACGTCGCGCTGTGAGTGGGGGTTAAATATCGCTGATTGGTCACGCCCGGTTGGCCCATCAGCGAAGTGTGGTTCAAAACTGGCACCAATTCGCGGCCGGATTGCGCCTGTCGCTGATTGGTCGCAGCCGGCCGGGCACGAACAATGACCGAAGTGGTGTTTAAATACCGCGCCAATATCGATGAGCCAATATCGACAGCCGCAACCAATCAGCAAAGCGTGGTTTAAATCCCGCGTCAATTCGCGGCTGGACTGCGTCTGTCGCTGATTGGTCACAGCATATCGGGGGTTCGAAGTGCAGGATATAGTACAGCCACGTAGTATATAACACAGCCACGTAGTATATAGCACAGCCACGTAGTATGTAGTATATAGCACAGCCACATAGTATATAGCACATCCACGTAGTATATAGCACAGCCACGTAATATATAGCACAGCCACGTAGTATATAGCACAGCCACGTAGTATATAGCACAGCCAGGTAGTATATTGCAGCCGCATAGTATGTAGCAGCCACATAGTATATAGCAGCCACATACTATATAGCACAGCCACATGGTATATAGCAGCCATGCAGTATATAGAAGACGCATGGTATATAGCTCAGCCCACGTACTATATAACACAGACAGCCATGTAGTATATAGCAGAGCCACGTAGTATATAGCAGAGCCACGTAGTATATAGCAGAGCCACAAAGTATATAGCACAGCCACATAGTATATAGCAGCCACATAGTATGTAGCAGCTACATAGTATATAGCAGCCACATAGTATATAGCAGCCACATAGTATATAGCAGCCACATAGTATATAGCACAGCCACATGGTATATAGCAGCCACGTAGTATATAGCAGCCAGGTAGTATATGACACAGCCAACGCAGTAAATAACACAGCCCATGCAGTATATAACACTGCCCACATAGTATATATTAGTCACGCAGTATATAACACAGCCTATGTAGTATACAGCAGTGTGGGCACCATATCTCTGTTAAAAAAAAGAATTAAAATAAAAAATAGTTATATACTCACCCTTCGGCGGCCACCGAAGTTGTCCTGATGCGTGCGAGGCTACCGCCAGCTTCCATTGCATTGCGAAATTACCCAGATGACTTAGCAGTCTCGCGAGACCGCTAAGTCATCTCGGTAATTTCGCAATGCATCTCTGGGAACAGAAGCTGGTGGCAGCCTCGCCGCTCGCGCACATCGGTGGACGGCGGAAGGTGAGAATAGCACCATTTTTTTTAAATTAGTTTTAACATTATATCTTTTTACTATTGATGCTGCGTAGGCAGCATCAATAGTAAAAAGTTTGTCACACAGTGTTAATAGCAGCGTTAACAGACTGCGTTACATCGCGTTATGCCGCGGTGTAATGCAGTCGGTTTAACGGACTGCTAAAACGCTATGCGGGCGGCGGGTACTGACTGGGGGGGAGTGTGGAGGGGGCACTGACTGCAGGGGAGTAGGGAGCGGCCATTTCGCGGCCGGCTGCCCGCTGCCCGCGACCAATCAGCGACTTGGGATTTCCATGACAGACAGAAAAACAGACAGACAGACATTTTATATATAGATAGGGATTATGTATATAGATAGGGATTTTCATATAAAGCTGCATGATCCGGTCATCAGCCCGTGTGTATAAGTGCAATAGTCAAGTATCAAGCGCAGTTATCGTGTGCATAGAGGGTGTGGAGACAGATGGATAGTAGGGTGCAGATTCAGAGTAATATTTGGTAGGAGGGAACAGGACAAAGTTAGTTTACTGAGTAGTTGATGTGGTAGGCTTGTTTGAAGAGATGGGTTTTTAAAGCGCGCTTGAATAGGTCGGGGCTAGGTATCAATCTGATCGTCTGAGGAAGTGCATTCCAGAGATCTGGCGCAGCACGAGAGAAGTCTTGGAGATGGAGGTGCGAGGTTAGGATTACGGGGGATGTAAGTCTTAGGTCATTTGTAGAACGGAGGGCATGTGTAGGGCGATAGACAGAGATGAGAGAGGAGCTATAAGGCGCTGCAGAACTGTGGAGAGCTTTGTGGGTGAGAGAGATGAGTTTATACTGGACCCTGTAGCGAATGGGTAGCCAGTATAATGACAGGCACAAGATTGTTGTATTGGAGAAACGGCCGGACAGAAATATGACCCTGGCTGACGCATTCAAAAATGGATTGGAGAGGAGAAAATTTTATCAGAGGGAGACCGATCAGAAGAGAGTTGCAGGAGTGCATATGAGAATGAATATAAGAGCGACAGTAAGAGTCTTAGCAGTTTCAAAGGAGAGAAAAGGTCAGATTCTGGAGATGTTTTTAAGATGCAGGTGACAAGAGTGAGTGAGTGATCAGATATAGGGAGTAAAAGAAAGTTCGGTGTCGAATATGACCCCAAGACAGCGGGCATGCTGCTTGGGAGTTATGGTTGAACCTTCCAGGGTTATTTCGATGTTGGGTAGAATGAGGTTAGTAGAAGGGAGAAACACAAGAAGTTCAGTTTTGGAGAGATATAGTTTCAGATAGAGGGAGGACATGATGTTAGAGACAGCAGACAGACAATCCTTGGTATTTTGAATTAGGGTAGGGGTGATTTCAGGGGAAGAAGTGTATAATTGAGTGTCGTCAGCATAGAGATGGTACTGGAACCCAAATCTGCTGATTGTTTGTCCAATAGGGACAGTGTATAGAGAGAAGAGGAGGGGGCCTAGGACTGAACCTTGCAGAACCCCGATAGTAAGGGGACGAGGAGAGGAAGAAAAGCCGGCAAAAGATACAGTAAAAGAGCGGTCAGAGAGGTAGGAGGAGAACCAGGAAAGGGCTGTGTCCTTGAGGCCTATAGAGCGGAGCATAGTGAGAAGGAGCTGGTGATCCACAGTGTCAAATGCGGCAGAGAGATCCAGGAGAATCACCAGGGAGCAATGACCTTTGGATTTAGCTGTTATTAGATCATTAGAGACTTTAGTGAGGGCAGTTTCAGTAGAGTGTAAAGAGCGGAAACCAGATTGTAAGGGGTCAAGAAGAGAGTTATCCGAGAGATAGCGAATTAGATGGGAGTGGACCAAGCGTTCCAGGAGTTTAGAGATGAAGGAAAGGTTAGAGACAGGTCTGTAGTTAGCAGTGAAGTTCTGGTCCAGGGATGGCTTTTAAGTAAAGGGGTTATGATGGCATGTTTAAATGAGGAGGGAAAGATACCTGAAGAGAGAGAGAGGTTAAATATTTTAGTCAGGTGAGTGGTGACCACTGGTGAGAGATTCTGCAGGAGAGGTGAAGGAATGGGGTCACTATTTCAGGTTGTAGGCCGAGCAGAAGTGAGGAGCTTGGAAACGTCTTCTTCTGAAACAGGCTCAAAGATGTCTAGTGAGCTTGAGGTGCAGCAGGGAAGGGGATCCAGGCACTGAGGAGATTGGGCTGAGATATCCTGATGGATGTGGTTGATTTTTTCTAGGAAATAAGTGACCAGATCCTCACTGCTGAGGTTGGTGATGGGGGCCTGTAGTTTAGGTTTCAGGAGGGAGTTTAAGGTTTCAAAAAGTCATTTTGGGTTGTTGGATAGTGAGGTGATGAGGGTGGTGAAGTACGATTGTTTGGCCAGATGAAGGGCAGAGTTATAGGTTTTGAGCATGAACTTGAGCAGCGCTGAAGAAAGCTTGTTTGCATTGTGTGCCAGGGCTGCCGTTGTCTGTGTCAGGTCTTTCTGTGTGTAGAAGGTGCTGCTTCATCTAGGGCATTCTTCAGTGTATTATTGAAGTGTGACAAATAGTGTTGAGCATTCTGATACTGCAATATCGGGTATCGGTCGATATTCACTGTATCAGAGTTCCGATACTGAGTTCTGATACTTTTACAATATCGAATACCGGAATTGGAAGTTCCCATAATGCAATGAGCCAGTTTTATTCTATTCAGCCAATGAGGATCCTAAGAAGTGTGGGCACATCCTGTAAGGCATGTTAGCCATGTTAACTCATGGCATGGCTGCGATTGGCTGCTCAAATGATGTCATGATGCACTATAATGGAGTGTGGGCGGTGCGTGGGCAGAGACTGTGTCTGTGTGTACGGGCGGGGTCTGTGCGTGACCGACGGGGGTCTGTGCGGGCCTCTCGGGGGTCTGTGCGGGCCTGCCGGGGGTCTGCGCGGGCCTGCCGGGGGCTGTACGTGCCTCTCGGGGGTCTGTGCGGGCCTGCCAGGGGTCTGTACGGGCCTCTCGGGGGTCTGTGTGGGCCTGCCAGGGGTCTATATGGTCCTCTCTGGGGTCTGTGCGGGCCTCTCGGGGTCTAGGTGGGCCTGCCGGGGGTCTGTATGGGCCTCTCGGGGGTCTGTGCGGGGCTGCCGTGGGTCTTCGTGTCTGTGTGTAGGCATCTTCCGATGGGACTACAAGTCCCATTAGGCTTATGCCTGCTACAATGACAGTGATTGACACATTAGCCAATGATGGGACAGTAGTAGTCTCATCATCCGGCTAATGTGTTGAATGTAAAAAAAAACCCATACAATATACATACTACATACATACAACATACATTCAGGATACATACAACATACTACATACATACAACATACTACATACATGCATACAACATACATACAACATACATAAAACATACATACTACATACATTCATACAACATACTACATACATAGTGCATGCATACATACATACTACATACATAGTGCATGCATACATACATACTACATACATACAACATACATACTACATACATATATACATACTACATACATACATGCATACAACATACATACAACATACCACATACATACAACATAAATACAACCTACTGCATACATACAACATACCTACTACATACATTCAACATACATACTACATACATACTACATACATACAATACATTCATACATTACATACATATAGACATACAGTACATTAACATAGAGTACACTCACCATCACTTGTCACTTTGTTCCCCGAAGCCAGTGTCACCTGTGAAAAATATTAAAATAACAAACAATATACTCCCTGATCCACAGAAATCCACAAGTGTCCCACGACGATCTCCCGTGGAGAGCAGCAGCATCAGCTGATGCGACCGCTCTCTAGGGGCTCCAGGAATACAATGAAAGGAGGAAGGTATCCTTCCGCACTGTATTCCTACTCCACTGTAAAAAATAGTCACTAGTCTCACTTATGGCACTGCTGTGTGAGAAAGTTCCCATGCAGCTTTTGCTATAAAGTCAGACCAGTGAACTACAGTAACCTCTTAGTGATGCACTGCATGAGTCATTGTCAGTGTGTCACTGGAGGTCCTATAGAGCAGTGACATCACCAGATGTCACTGTTCTATAGGGGAGATCGTCGTGGGACACTCGTTATTAATTGGACTACGTCGGACAGGGAATATAAGGTTTATTATTTTACGTTTTTTGCAGGCGCTGAAGTATCGTAAGTATGGTTAGATTAAGAACAATAAAATACTTTTTTCTGGCTGTGTCTTTATTTTGCTTTTAACTCTTTCACTACTCTAGGATTAATAATGGATAGGCGTCTTATTGACGCCTCTCCATTATTAACCCGGCTTAATGTCACCTTACAATAGCAAGGTGACATTAACCCCTTATTACCCCATATCCCACCGCTACACGGGAGTGGGAAGAGAGGGGCTAAGTGCCAGAATTGGCGCATCTTACAGATATGTCATTTCTGTGGCGGCTGCAGGCTGGTATTTGTAGCCGGAGGGGGCCAATATCCATGGCCCCTCTCTAGGCTATGAATATCAGCCTGCAGCCATCTGCGTAGCCTTTCTGGCTATAAAATATAGGGGGACCCCACGTCAGTTTTTGGGGGGTCCCCCTATTTTAATAGCCAGTAAAGGCTACACAGACAGCTGCGGGCTGATATTCATAGCCTGGGAGGGGCCATGGGTATTAACCCCTTCCCAGGCTACAAATATTGGCCCCCAGCCGTCGGCTTTCCCCCTCTGGCGCAGAAAACTGCACGGGAGCCCACGCCATTTTTTTTCCCGTTTTTTTCTTTATGTTCATTAATCAACATCGGCCTATCTATGGATATATCTATCTATAGATACATCTATAGATACATAAATGTTTCTATCCATATATCTATCTGGCTAATTTCACATATCAGGTTTTTGCCGTCAGGCACAATCCGGCGAGTTTTGAAAAAAAAAGATCCGTTGTTCTTTTGCTTGATCCGTTTTTTCTCATAGAGTTGTATTAGCGCCGGATTGAGCCTGATGGCCACACATTTCATCCGTTTTTTGCCGGATCCATCAAAAAAGCTGTTTCCGCCGGACGGAAAACACATACAGAGGAACGTTTTTTCTGTCTGGCGAAAAAACGCACAGCGACGGATCCGGCAGGCCCGCACAGACCCCCGAGATTCCCACACAGACCCCCGGGAGGCCCGTACAGACCCCCGGCAGGCCCGTACAGACCCCGCCCGCACACACAGAAACACACAGTCTCCGCCCACGCACCGCCCACACTCTTCCCCCCTCCCGAACTGGATGTGCAAGGAAAGAAAGGGTTTATTTTCATTCCGATATTTGTGTCCCATTGACTTGCATTGGTTTCCGGTATCGGAATCAGCGATATCCGATATTTTTTTGGTATCGGTCCGATCCAATCTGATCCAATATTTCCCGATATCAGAAGGTATCGCTCAACACTAGTGACAATGCTAAGTTTGGACAGGAGAGGGAGGAGATGGGGGCTAAAGATGTGTGGAGATTGTCAATAAGCTGCTGGATATTAATGGTACGTGTATTTCGATAAGTGTGGTAAGTGGGGATGTCCTGGGTGAGGAAACAATACTTGACAGAGAAGGAAAGAAGGTTGTGGTCTAAAAGCGGGAGAGGGGAGTTAGTATACTTATATATTTTCTTTTTCTTTTATAGGTTCGTTCAAGAAAGTAAAAAGAAAAAAAAAAGTTTTTATAAAAATAATGAACAAAGAAAAACAAATTGGGGACACGAACTTGCTTCATAAAAATGGTTACTGCATGTATATAGAAAAATTGTAAATATATCTATTTATTAAAAAAAGTTTTAAAGGGAAGGTACCGCATTTGGAGATCATTAATAAATCAATGTAATGTAGCATAACATGCTGTTATAACCAAGCTTTGAATGCATGTGAAACGTATTTTGTGTGTTATATGACTTTAACCCCTTTACCCCCAAGGGTGGTTTGCACGTTATGGACCGGGCCAATTTTTACAATTCTGACCACTGTCCCTTTATGAGGTTATAACTCTGGAACGCTTCAACGGATCCCGGTGATTCTGACATTGTTTTCTCGTGACATATTGTACTTCATGATAGTGGTAAAATTTCTTTGATATTACCTGCGTTTATTTGTGAAAAAAACGGAAATATGGCGAAAATTTTGAAAATTTTGCAATTTTCCAACTTTGAATTTTTATGCAATTAAATCACAGAGATATGTCACACAAAATACTTACCGTATATACTCGAGTATAAGCCGACCCTAGTATAAGCCGACCCCCCTAATTTTGCCACAAAAAACTGGGAAAACTTATTGACTCGAGTATAAGCCTAGGGTGGAAATGCAGCATTTACCGGTGAATTTCAAAAATAAAAATAGATCATTCTTGCCCCATAGCTGTGCCATATAGTGCTCTGCACTGTTCATATTGCCCCATATCTGCCCCATATAGTGCTATGCACCGTTCATATTGCCCCATATCTGCCCCATATAGTGCTCTGCACTGTTCATATTGCCCCATATCTGCCCCATATAGTGCTCTGCACTGTTCATATTGCCCCATATCGTGCTCTGCACTGTTCATATTGCCCCATATCTGCCCCATATAGTGCTCTGCACCGTTCATATTGCCCCATATCTGCCCCATATAGTGCTCTGCACCGTTCATATTACCCCATATCTGCCCCATATAGTGCTCTGCACTGTTCATATTGCCCCATATCTGCCCCATATAGTGCTCTGCACCGTTCATATTGCACCATATCTGCCCCATATACTGCTCTGCACTGTTCATATTGCCCCATATCTGCCCCATATAGTGCTCTGCACTGTTCATATTGCTCCATATCTGCCCCATATAGTGCTCTGCACCGTTCATACTGCCCCATAGATGCTCGGTATAAATCTGTGCCGCCGCTGCTGCTGCTGCAATAAAAAAAAAAAAGCCATACTCACCTTTCTTGATTGAAGCTCCCAGCGTCCGGTCCCGGCGTCTCTCTGCTCTGACTGATCAGGCAGAGGGCGCCGCGCACACTATATGCGTCATCGCGCCCTCTGACCTGAACAGTCAGAGCGCAGAGACGCCGGGAAGATGGAGCGACGCCCGGCGGCTGGAACGTGGACAGGTGAATATTACATACTTACCTGGTCCCGACGTCCGGCTCCCCCTGCCGTCCCACGGTCTTCGGTGCCGCAGCCTCTTTCTCTATCAGCGGTCACCGGCACCGCTGATTAGAGAAATGAATAGGCGGCTCCACCCCTATGGGAGGTGGAGCTGCTTATTCATTTTTCTAATGAGCGGTCCCACGTGACCGCTGAAGAGGGGAAAAAGCTGCAGCACAGAAGACCGTGGGACGGCAGGGGGAGCGCCAGGATCACTGGGACTAGGTAAGTATGCCTCAGCGCCCTCTCCCCCTCACCCGCCGACCCCACCGCTACCGTGACTCGAGTATAAGCCGAGAGGGGCACTTTCAGCCCAAAAATTTGGGCTGAAAATCTCGGCGTATACTCGAGTATATACGGTAATAAGTAACATTTCCCACATGTCTACTTTACATCAGCACAATTTTGGAACCAAAATTTTTTTTGTTAGGGAGTTATAAGGGTTAAAAGTTGACCAGCAATTTCTCATTTTTACAACACCATTTTATTTTAGGGACCACATCTCATTTGAAGTCATTTTGAGGGGTCTATATGATAGAAAATACCCAAGTGTGACACCATTCTAAAAACTGCACCCCTCAAGGTTCTCAAAACCACATTCAAGAAGTTTATTAACCCTTCAGGTGTTTCACAGGAATTTTTGGAATGTTTAAATAAAAATTAACATTTAACTTTTTTTCACAAAAAATTTACTTCAGCTCCAATTTGTTTTATTTTACCAAGGGTTACAGGAGAAAAAGGACCCCAAACTTTGTTGTACAATTTGTCCTGAGTACGCCAATACCCCATAAGTGGAGGTAAACCACTGTTTGGGCGCATGACAGAGCTTGGAAGCGAAGGAGCGCCATTTGACTTATTAATGCAAAATTGACTGGAATTGAGATGGGACGCCATGTTGCGTTTGAAGAGCCACTGATGTGCCTAAACATTGAAACCCCCCACAAGTGACACCATTTTGGAAAGTAGACCCCCTAAGGAACTTATCTAGAGGTGTGGTGAGCACTTTGACCCACCAAGTGCTTCACAGAAGTTTATAATGCAGAACCGTAAAAATAAAAAATCATTTTTTTTTCACAAAAATTATCTTTTCGCCCCCAATTTTTTATTTTTCCAATGGTAAGAGAAGAAATTGGAACCAAAAAGTTGTTGTACAATTTGTCCTGAGTACGCTGATACCTTATATGTGGGGGTAAACCACTGTTTGGGCGCATGGGAGAGCTCGGAAGGGAAGGAGCACCGTTTGACTTTTCAATGCAAAACTCACAGGAATTGAGATGAGACGCCATGTTGCGTTTGGAGAGCCACTGATGTGCCTAAACATTGAAACCCCCCACAAGTGACACCATTTTGGAAAGTAGACCCCCTAAGGAACTTATCTAGATGTGTGGTGAGCACTTTGACCCACCAAGAGCTTCACAGAAGTTTATAATGCAGAGCCGTAAAAATAAAACAAAAATTTTTTTCCCACAAAAATTATTTTTTAGCCCCCAGTTTTGTATTTTCCCGAGGGTAACAGGAGAAATTGGACCCCAAAATTTGTTGTGCAATTTGTCCTGAGTGCGCTGATACCCCATATGTGGGGGGAAACCACCGTTTGGGCGCATGGGAGGGCTCGGAAGGGAAGGAGCGCCATTTGGAATACAGACTTAGATGGAATGGTCTGCAGGCGTCACATTGCGTTTGCAGAGCCCCTAATGTACCTAAACAGTAGAAACCCCCCACAAGTGACCCCATTTTGGAAACTAGACCCCCCACAAACTTATCTAGATGTGTTGTGAGAACTTTGAACCCCCAAGTGTTTCACTACAGTTTATAACGCAGAGCCGTGAAAATAAAAAATCTTTTTTTTCCCACAAAAATTATTTTTTAGCCCCCAGTTTTGCATTTTCCCAAGGGTAACAGGAGAAATTGGACCCCAAAAGTTGTTGTCCAAATTGTCCTGAGTACGCTGATACCCCATATGTTGGGGTAAACTCCTGTTTGGGCACACGGGAGAGCTTGGAAGGGAAGGAGCACTGTTTTACTTTTTCAACGCAGAATTGGCTGGAATTGAGATCGGACACCATGTCGCGTTTGGAGAGCCCTGATGTGCCTAAACAGTGGAAACCCCCCAAGTATAACTGAAACACTAATCCAAACACACCCCTAACCCTAATTCCAACGGTAACCCTAACCACACCTCTAACCCAGACACACCCCTAACCCTAATCCCAACCCTATTCCCAACCGCAAATGTAATCCAAACCCTAACCCTAACTTTAGCCCCAACCCTAACTGTAGCCTTAACCATAAATGTAGCCTTAACCCTAGCCCTAACCCTAACTCTAGCCCTAACCCTAGCCCTAACCATAGCTCTAGCCCTAACCCTAGCCCTAACCCTAGCCCTAACCCTAACCCTAGCCCTAACCCTAGCCCTAACCCTAGCCCTAACCCTAGCCCTAACCCTAACCCTAACCCTAGCCCTAACCCTAGCCCTAACCCTAGCCCTAGCCCTAACGGGAAAATGGAAATAAATAAATTTTTTTAATTTTTTGATTTTTCCCTAACTAAGGGGGTGATGAAGGGGGGTTTTATTTACTATTTATAGCTTTTTTTAGCGGATTTTTATGATTGGCAGCCGTCACACACTTAAAGACGCTTTTTATTGCAAAAAATATTTTTTGCGTTACCACATTTTGAGAGCTATAATTTTTCCATATTTGAGTCCACAGAGTCATGTGAGGTCTTGTTTTTTGCGGGACGAGTTGATGTTTTTATTGGTAACATTTTCGGGCACGTGACATTTTTTGATCGCTTTTTATTCCGATTTTTGTGAGGCAGAATTACCAAAAACCAGCTATTCATGAATTTCTTTTGGGGGAGGCGTTTATACCGTTCCGCGTTTGGTAAAATTGATAAAGCAGTTTTATTCTTCGGGTCAGTATGATTACAGCGACACCTCATTTATATCATTTTTTTATGTTTTGGCGCTTTTATACGATAAAAACTATTTTATAGAAAAAATTATTATTTTTGCATCGCTTTATTCTGAGGACTATAATTTTTTTATTTTTTTGCTGATGTTACTGTATGGCGGCTCGTTTTTTGCGGGACAAGATGACGCTTTCAGCGGTACCATTGTTATTTATATCCGTCTTTTTGATCGCGTGTTATTCCACTTTTTGTACGGCGGTATGATAATAAAGCGTTGTTTTTTTGTCTTGTTTTTTTTTTCTTACGGTGTCTACTGAAGGGGTTAACTAGTGGGACAGTTTTATAGGTCGGGTCGTTACGGACGCGGCGATACTAAATATGTGTACTTTTATTGTTTTGTTTTTTTTTATTTAGATTAAGAAATGTATTTATGGGAATAATTTTTTTTTTTTTTTTCATTATTTAGGATTTGTTTTTTAATTTTTTTTTACACACTTGTAAAAACTTTTTTGAACTTTTTGACTTTGTCCCAGGGGGGGGACAATACAGATCGGTGATCTGCCAGTTTGCACAGCACTCTGACAGATCACCGATCTGTCTCAAAGTGCTGCAGCATTACCAAGTGCCTGCTCTGAGCAGGCACTTGGTAAGCCACCTCCCTCCCTGCAGGACCCGGATCCGCGGCCATCTTGGATCCGGTACTTGCTGCAGGGGGGAAGGTAGGAGACCCCCGGAGCAACGCGATCACATCGCGTTGCTGCGGGGGTCTCAGGGAAACCCGCAGGGAGCCCCCTCCCTGCGCGATGCTTCCCTGCGCCACCGGCACATCGCGATCATGTTTGATCGCGGTGTTCCGGGGGTTAATGTGCCGGGGGCGGTCCGTGACCGCTCCTGGCACATAGTGCCGGATGTCAGCTGCGATAAGCAGCTGACACCCGGCTGCGATCGGCCGCGCTCCCCCCGTGAGCGCGGCCGATCGCCTATGACGTACTATTCCGTCCTTGGGAAGTAAAGCCCACCCTACATGGACAGAATAGTACGTCAAATGGCAGAAAGGGGTTAAGGCTATGTGCACGCGTTCAGGTTTTTTCGCTTTTTTTCACGATAAAAACGCTATAAAACCGCATAAAAAATTATTATTATTATTTATTGTTATAGCGCCATTTATTCCATGGCGCTTTACATGTGAGGAGGGGTATACATAATAAAAACAAGTACAATAATCTTAAACAATACAAGTCATAACTGGTATAGGAGGAATGAGGACCCTGCCCGCGAAGGCTCACAATCTACAAGGGATGGGTGAGGATACAGCATACACATGCATTCTATGAATTAAAATGCATTCTGCAATTTTTGTGCACATGATGCTTTTTTTCCGCGAAAAGAACACATCGCGGTAAAAAAAGCAGCATGTTCATTAATTTTGAGGATTTTTCGCGTTTTTCCTGCTATTTAATGCATTAGAGAAAAAACACGAAAAAAACGCATGCGGATTTCTGGCAGAAATGTCCGGTTTTTGTCAGAAAATTTCTGCAAGAAATTCTTACGTGTGCACATAAAAAAGGCCCTGGGGGCTGACATCTTGTGTTCACAGCAGTAGCACGCGTTGTCATAATACGGCACCCCATGGACATAGGAGATAATAGACCGGCGCTGACCCTATCTTTATCATTGCAGAAGCATTAGCAGTGAGCTGGGCACACCTCTGTGGGCTGCACAACTCACTGCTGTAGGTGTGACTAGCCGCCATTTTACTATAGCCCAGTGCTATCTGCCGAGCTCCACTTACTCTCTATCGCAGGACAGAAGCGCTCACTGGAGCCGGAGGATGGAGAGTGGGGAGAGCGGGTGATTTACCTCCGTGCTCCTCTGTACTCCAGGCCCTGCACTGTGCGTCCTGAGCAGACATCCTCTGCTCCGCTCACACACTGCCCTGTGTCCTCCTCCTGCTGTGTCTCCGCCTCCCCACTCACACACAGTCCCAGTGATCTCTGGTAAGCTGCACTCACAGCCTGCAGAAAGAGGGAGCTAACACCTGGAGAGAGAGCAGGACCGCTGACAGGACAGGGATTAAGGTGAGGGATGGCAAGAATGTTATTCACAAAATGGGGGAGAAGTAGCATGCCCACAGCAGGGATCATATGTCCTTCCACCATATATCTCCTCTGTGATCTCCCATAGTTCAGCACACTGCTCTCCTGAAATACTCTGTGCTGCTGTCACCCTGCTCCTTCCACCATATATCTCCCTCTGTGACCCCCCATAGACCAGCACACTGCTCTCCTGAAATACTCTGTGCTTATAACACCCTGCTCCTTTCCCCAAATATCTCCTCTGTGACCCCCCATAGACCAGCACACTGCTCTCCTGAAATACTCTGTGCTCTGAGACTACTGCTCCCATTGGGCTATGCCTGATGGGATAGTAATATCATCTGCCGTTATCTCTGCTCACAGTTGAAAAAAAAAAAGTTACATTACATACACATTCACATAAAAATAAAAAAAACATGATACTCACAGCTGCGCTGTGGTCCACTGCAGGGGGCGATCACTTCCTGTCAGTGTATCACCGGCTGTCTTTGAGAGCAATCATATCACTCTCCTGAAATACTCTGTGCTCCTGTCACCCTGCTCCCTCCACCATATATCTCTCTCTGTGACCCCCCATAGACCAGCACACTGCCATATGGATCACACATAATGTCGCCATATCTATTTATCACGATACTCCCATAAAGACCACACATTATACTGCCATATCTTTTTATTACATAATACTGCCATATAGATCGCACATGATGCCGCCATATATATTTTTTACATAGTACTGCCATATAGACCACACTGGGTAAATCTGACAGGGAGAAGGACTTGGGGATCCTAGTTAATGATAAACTTACCTGGAGCAGCCAGTGCCAGGCAGCAGCTGCCAAGGCAAACAGGATCATGGGGTGCATTAAAAGAGGTCTGGATACACATGATGAGAGCATTATACTGCCTCTGTACAAATCCCTAGTTAGACCGCACATGGAGTACTGTGTCCAGTTTTGGGCACCGGTGCTCAGGAAGGATATAATGGAACTAGAGAGAGTACAAAGGAGGGCAACAAAATTAATAAAGGGGATGGGAGAACTACAATACCCAGATAGATTAGCGAAATTAGGATTATTTAGTCTAGAAAAAAGACGACTGAGGGGCGATCTAATAACCATGTATAAGTATATAAGGGGACAATACAAATATCTCGCTGAGGATCTGTTTATACCAAGGAAGGTGACGGGCACAAGGGGGCATTCTTTACGTCTGGAGGAGAGAAGGTTTTTCCACCAACATAGAAGAGGATTCTTTACTGTTAGGGCAGTGAGAATCTGGAATTGCTTGCCTGAGGAGGTGGTGATGGCGAACTCAGTCGAGGGGTTCAAGAGAGGCCTGGATGTCTTCCTGGAGCAGAACAATATTGTATCATACAATTATTAGGTTCTGTAGAAGGACGTAGATCTGGGTATTTATTATGATGGAATATAGGCTGAACTGGATGGACAAATGTCTTTTTTCGGCCTTACTAACTATGTTACTATGTTACTATGTTACTATGTTACTTGATGCTGCCAAGTATCATGTGTGATGTGTTATGGCATTATGTGTAATCTGTATTGTGAAGGAACAAATTATGAAAGATTCTCCATTTTGTGCTTTGACTCCATTTTGTTGTTGGTTAAAGATAAATTCTGTTATTTACTTAGGTAGAAGGTTACAGCTGCTATGAAATAACTGTCCTGTTTCTCACGAAGATAACATTTTGTTATTCAGCTAGTCTATGGTTCATAATTGGTATAAAGACCTTGAGTATTCTAACTCGAGTGAGCCAGATAAGAGACTCGTGGGGGTATCGCTATACAAGACTGAGGCATCTGTTAATATGTTTTTCTATGCCAAAAAGACATGACTATATCTGTAGTTTCCATTTTTCCTGTATCCTCATGGGTTAAGTTTTTCCTGTATTCTTATAGGTTAAGAACTGTGAACGTGTTCTTATGCTGATTGGTTGAAGTATAATTTCTATGACTATGAAAAGTCAGACAATAAACAGGGGCCCAGAGATCTGCTCGATACCCCACACAGAGGCACGAGTCTCCGTCTGGTCATTTTCAGTTGCCGGCAACGCCCTGTAGATTAATTTGGAAATCACTGAGTCAACCGTGAAGGATCACTTTAGATCCTCCCTCAACAGTATGACGGTATTATATGTGATCTATGTGGCGGTATTATGTGAGAAGTATATAGCGGTATGTGAGAAGTATATGGCGGTATTATATGAGAACACTATAGCGGTATGTGTGATCTATATGACGGTATTATGTGAGAACTATATGGCGCCATTATGTGTGATCTATAAGGCGGTATTATGTGAGAACTATATGTTTATAGCCTAGGAAGGGGTTAATGCCCATGGATCTTCCTTGGCTATGAATATCACCCCACAGCTGTATAGTAAGCCTTTACTGGCTATTAAAATAGGGGGACCCCCAAAAAAGACGATGTGGGGTTCCCCTATAAATAATAACCAGAAAAGGCTATGCAGACAGCTGCGGGCTGATATTAATAGCCTAAGAAGGGGCCATGGATATTGCCCCCCTTCCCCGGTTACAAACACCAGCTCAAAGCCACCCCTGAAAAGGCGCATCTCTAAGATGCGCCAATTCCAGCACTTAGCCTCTCTCTTCCCACTGCCCTGTAGCGGTGGCATATGGAATAATATTTGTGCCGTTGATGTCACTTTTGTATTGTAAGGTGACATCAAGCCGGCTTAGTAATGGAGAGGTGTCAATAAGACACCTATTCATTACTAATCCTATAGTTGTTAAGGGGTTAAATAAACACACACACAGCCAGAGTAAAGTATTTTAATTAAATAAAACACTACACAGTTTCCCATCTTTATTATTCAGCTAATCCATGCAACACCCTCGATCTCCTGAAAAAAAAAAATAAATAAATAAACCAGTAGTATACTTCCCGTTCCCACACACATACATACACGCAGATGCACAGACACGCAGATATTCACAGCTCACACAGTCTCCGCCCACATATACTTCCTCCTCCCGATCTGCAGCATTTATCGCACGCAACTCCGCAGCAAAACCACTGATTTTTAAACCTGCAGCTTTGTTGCAGATTTGCCTAACTCAATGGTAGTCAATGGGTGCAGAAACACTGCAGATCCACAAAAAGAATTGACATGCTGCGGAAAATAAAACCCTTCAAATCGGCGTGTATTTTTCTGCAGCATGTGCACACCAATTCTCAATTTCCCATTGACTAACATTGGTTGTGCACTACACTGCGGATTTGATGCAATTCCGTGCGTCCAAAAACGCTGTCGAAAAGCATCAAAATTTGTAACGTGTGCACACAGCCCGTGTCTCACCCCTGCTGTTCCATGTGTATCTCTCCCCATCATGCTCCATATGTGTCTCACTCATCATTCTACATGTGTCTCTCCCAATCACACTCCAAGTGTCTCACCCCTGCTAGTCCATGTGTATCTCTCCCCATCACGCTCCATATGTATCTCACTCATCATTCTAAATGTGTCTCTCCCCATCACGCTCCATGTGTCTCACCCCTGCTGTTCCATGTGTATCTCTCCCCATCATGCTCCATATGTGTCTCACTCATCATTCTAAATGTCTCTCCCCATCACGCTCCATGTGTCTCACCCCTGCTATTCCATGTATATCTCTCTATCACACTCCATATGTGTCTCACTCATCATTCTACATGTGTCTCTCCCCATCACGCTCCATGTGTCTCACCCCTGCTATTCCATGTGTATCTCTCCCCATCACGCTCCATATGTATCTCACTCATCATTCTAAATGTATCTCTCCCCATCACGCTCCATGTGTCTCACCCCTGCTATTCCATGTGTATCTCTCTATCACACTCCATATGTGTCTCACTCATCATTCTAAATGTGTCTCTCCCCATCATGCTCCATGTGTCTCACCCCTGCTATTCCATGTATATCTCTCTATCACACTCCATATGTGTCTCACTCATCATTCTAAATATGTCTCTCCCCATCACGCTCCATGTGTCTCACCCCTGCTATTCCATGCGTATCTCTCTATCACACTCCATATGTGTCTCACTCATCATTCTAAATGTGTCTCTCCCCATCACGCTCCATGTGTCTCACCCCTGCTATTCCATGTGTATCTCTCCCCATCACGCTCCATATGTATCTCACTCATCATTCTAAATGTGTCTCTCCCCATCACGCTCCATGTGTCTCACCCCTGCTATTCCATGTGTATCTCTCCCCATCACGCTCCATATGTATCTCACTCATCATTCTAAATGTGTCTCTCCCCATCACGCTCCATGTGTCTCACCCCTGCTATTCCATGTGTATCTCTCTATCACACTCCATATGTGTCTCACTCATCATTCTAAATGTGTCTCTCCCCATCATGCTCCATGTGTCTCACCCCTGCTATTCCATGTATATCTCTCTATCACACTCCATATGTGTCTCACTCATCATTCTACATGTGTCTCTCCCCATCACTCTCCAAGTGTCTCACCCCTGCTATTCCATGTGTATCTCTCTATCACACTCCATATGTGTCTCACTCATCATTCTACATGTCTCGCTCTCTCCCATCAGTCTCTCTCAGCCATACTAATGTATCCCCTCCCTCCACAATGCCTGGCCATTTACTGCAGGCCTGGATCTCCTTATCTTACTGATGGATGAGTCACAGACAGCTCTGCTCAGACAATGCTGCTCCATACACACCACATGTCTTCACTCTTCCTCAGGTCCATGATGCTGCTGAGTCCACCATCTTCTGCTCCTCTGTAAACAAGCTGTACTTCTGATGCTGCAACTGCTGGTGATAGCAGATCACAGGGCAGTCACACACAAAATGGCGCTGCCCTGTGATGCTACTCTTCATTCTGCCCCAGTGATACTAGACCACCCAAAAGGGGAGGGAAATGGTGATGTCAGCAGTTACTGCCCAAATTTTCCAGCTAACAGTAAAGCTGGTAAGTCTTACTATAGCTGCTTGAGGTCTAAAATGGAAAATGCTCCCCCTGGTGGTAAATATAAATATGTAATAAAATATATATTTTTCACATAGAAATATTTGCAAACAGTGCAAACATTGCATTAATACATTTTAATTACTATTTTAAGCTTAATTTCACAAAAAAGCAAACTACAAGAAAACTGGTGGCACCTTCCCTTTAAAAAACATTTAAAAAAAATGTATGCAAAAAAGTATGTATTAATTCGCATGATGATGATAACGTTAATCTTCATATTACTAGTAGTTATTACATTTAGAAAAACAGGGAACAGAAGAGGGGTATTCAAGCAGCAGGGTCAATTACCTCCATTGAACAATCCAGTAGCAGGTTCACGCTGTAATCACAGCAGGAAAGGCAATTTTCCATCGCCCAGAAAAAAGAAAAACCAAATGCAGTCACGATCAGATACAGTCAGCGACAGCAAATCATCACCAAGCAGGATAGCCGGGAATAGCACAGCGGAGAAACACAATCCACCGGGAAACAAAGAGGAAACCAAAAGCAGACACGATCAAACACCAACCATGGACCGCAAATTCATCGCAAACAGGATTCTCCGGTATTACAACATTTCACATCAATGCCATCCATACTAGGCAATTAAATTGAAGTAGAACAAATATATAGCAAAATTTACACTGCAATTTAGAGTTACTATAATAATATACAGAGACCAGATAATTCATTAAAAACATACAAGATATTCAGATAAATTGTTTGAAATTATTTATACGATAATAAATAATTATAGGTTGCCAATATATTGTATTCATATTCTCACAGGAAATACTATATCGGGATGAGGAATATGAAATTAAAAACATTAGTTTTAAATATTAAAAAATTAAAATATTAGCAATATATAAAAAAATAAATAAAAAATGTATATAATAAAACAACCTCTGTAACCTCATTTAATCCATGGGGTTAGTATGGAGCCTATAGATCCAGTAGATTTCCTTTCTAATTAATTTTTGAACTCTATTAGGAGCATCCTGTCGGTTATGATCTGTTGGACTAATTTTTAAGTCATTATAATTTTTATCATGTACAATAATTAAATTCCCTCTAAAGTCCATGTAAAAGAAACCCCTTATGTTACATATATTATGTCTGTGGGAATTTAATCTGAAGTGTAGTGGTTAGTCTCTCCTGACCTTGGGTTGAAAGTGGCCGCCATCTACTTAGCATTTCCTGCAGCTGTCTATTGATCTGCACCCTCTCAAGCATTAGCTGCTCTACCTCTCTTAGGTACGCCCCGCAATATTCCAGGAGTAGTTGAATATTTTTAAGGCTCTCCCTTGCTCCGACCACAAAGAATGGAACCATCTCATCTTCACCAGCTACCTGGGCTTCGGCATCAGCCGGGAACCTCACACTCGCCACACCGGACTTATTCTCAATTTCCTGCATCACTTTTCCAAGTCTCCCAATGACTTTCCTCACCAGATTTCTAGACACTTGAACGATGTCTTGGACAAACTCTGTCCGACTTTGAGCTTTCCTTGCATGCTCCAGATATCAAGCGGCTTCCTTATTCCTCAACAGGATTATCTGTTTAGTGTGATGACAGTGTAGGTGCATGTCACTCAGGTTAGCCACCCGATTCACTGTGACTTCCTTATTCGACAGTATAACTAACTGCTTAAGAGTCTGGTGCCCAGTTCGCACTACACGCTTCCAACGCCTTCCTAAATGCCTCATGCACAGCCTCACTGGCACAAGCTTCTCGCATGTCTCATCTTCTTGGACATAGCGTTTGATCTTCTCGTCCTATGAGTCAGAGCTGTTTTTCAAGACGTCGACCTCCCTTGTGAGGCCATCTGCTTGGCACTTCCCCTGCTGGATTTCTTCCTCCCTGTAGACTACTTCTTTGGTCAGACTCTCCAGCTTACTCTCCTTCTTTGCCTTTAGATCGAGAGAGCAGGACAGTTTGTTCTGTAGAGTGAAGAGCTCGTTTTTTTGGTCATCCATGTGATTCTGGAGCTGGGCATTAGCCTCCTTCTCGATCTTGAGCTCTCGGAGAACTTTATCCCGCTCCCCTGCCAGGCAGCGATGCTTGTCCTCTCTCCAGATAAGCTCCTGCTGATGCTTCTCATGGGCCTCTCTGATGCATGCGTTCTTCTCCTCCAAGTCTGAGGACAGTTCCCAGATGGAACTTATTTTTGACTTCAAGGCTGGGATTTTCTCAGATTTCTGTTCTTCCAGATGCTTTAGTTCAGCCTGTAAATCTGCCACATTTTGCTTCCCATGAGAAAACTCTTTGGCCAGCTCCTGCGCTTTGTTGCAGCAGGTCATTTCCAGCTGAGACAAGCAGAGCGCAGCTTCTCCCTAGTGGAGCGGATGGTATGAAGCAGCTTTGCTCCCGGCTTCCTTCTCTCCAAGCCAGGGCAGGACTGGCCATCAGGCAGTTCTGGAAAATGCCAGAAGGGCCGTGGCAGTCGTGGGCCGCTCGCCAGCGCCGACTCACCCCCCCGCCAGCGCCGCCGCATTCAAATATATCGGCATCTATGACGCCGGTACAGTTGAATGCAATGATAGAGGAGGGAGCGTCTGCTGATGGTCCCTCTCCCATCATTCCCCGCTCTGCCTGGCGCTGACACTGCGGGTGCGCGATTACGTAATATCATCGCGCACCTGCTGTGTGTCGGGCGGGCAGACTGCAGCTGCTGAGACCGGAGCCAGGATCAGCGCTGGGCACGAGGAGAGGTGAGTGAGTGTTTTTTTTTTTTTTTATTGTGCTGCATTACATTCTATGGGGGCTGTGCTGCATTACATTCTATGGGGGCTGTGCTGCATTACATTCTATGGGGGCTGTGCTGCATTACATTATATGGGGCTGAGCTGCATTACATTATATGGGGGGCTGCATTACATTCTATGGGGGCTGTGCTGCATTACATTATATGGGGCTGAGCTGCATTACATTCTATGGGGGCTGAGCTGCATTACATTCTATGGGGGGCTGCATTAAATTCTTTGGGGGCTGTGCTGTATTACATTCTATGGGGCTCTGCTTTATTACATTCTATGGGGGGCTGTGCTGTATTCCATTCTATGGGGCCTGAGCTGCATTACATTCTATGGGGGCTGTGCTGCAATACATTCTATGGGGGCGGTGCTGCACTACATTCTATGGGGTCTGTGCTGTATTACATTCTATGGGGGCTGTGCTGTATTACCTTCTATGGGGGCTGTGCTGTATTACATTCTATGGGGGGCTGTGCTGTATTACATTCTATGGGGGCTGGCTGCATTACATTCTATGGGGGCTGGCTGCATTACATTCTATGGGGGCTGGCTGCATTACATTCTTTGGGTGGCTGGCTGTATGACATTCTATGGAAGCTGGCTGCATTACATTCTATGGGGGGCTGGCTGCATTACATTCTATAAGGCGCTGGCTGCATTACATTCTCTGGGGGCTGGCTGCATTACATTGTATGGGGGAGGGCTGTATTACATTATATGGGGTGCTGTATTATATTCTATGGAGGGGCTACATTATATTCTATGGGGGGCTGCATTATGCTCTATGAGGTGGCTACCATATATATGCAGGGGCTGCATTATACTATATGAGGGGGCTGCATTATATTCTCTGGGGGGTTACACTATACTCAGGGGGCTACAATATATTCTGTGGGGTGGCTGCATTATACTCTGGAGTGGCATAATGATGTATATAAGTGGGCTGCATTATACTGTATCGAGGACTATGGGGAATACATTATACTATATGAAGAACTATGGGGTACATTATACTATGGGAAGTGAATTGTACTACATGGATGACAATGGCGGGGCATTATACTATATGGAGCACTATGAGGAATGTATTATGCTATTTGGAGGACTGAGGAATGTATTATATTATTTGGAGGACTGAGGAGTGTATTCTACTATATGGAGGAATTGCAGTGTATTTTAATATATGGAGGTCTATGAGGAGTGTATTATACTATATGGAGGACTATGTAGAGTGTGTAATACTATATGGAGGACTGAGGAGTGTATTATACTATATGGAGGACTGAGGAGTGTATTATACTATATGGAGGACTGAGGAGTGTATTATACTATATGGAGGACTATGAGGTGTATTATACTAAGCAAGCAAAATGCTGCCTATTCATCGAGTGATTGGATTGTTTATGTGGGAACAGAAATCCTTGTTCTCAGCAGCACATCACCGGTGTAAACTGTAGTTGTGCTGCTGATAACATGATACTGTATGGGGACAGATTGATCTAATAGTGATTGTTCTGTTCCCTTCATTCTTTCTCAGTTGGTGTAAAGAGGCCGGGAAGCAAGCGAACGACTTGCAAACTTTTGGTGGCTGTAGGCAAAGTTTATGGAGTATCAGAATGAGGTTCCATATCCTTTGGTCGTCTCAATCACTTCATTATCTACGAGATCCAGTTATGTAGGTTAAGTAGTGGCTTTTCTTGGTACTGCAATTAAAATCAATAAATAGGACTGAGCTGTAATGCTGGATACAGCTGTAATTATGTTATATAGTTGTGTTACACTCCCCTCACTTCTTGTAACCTACAAGTGTACAAAGATATTATACACTCACTATGTGACAAGTGGGCCTGTGCACCTTCAAATGCCAGCGCTGAATTTTAGTCCAAGTCCGGCCCTGCTCCAAGCTGAGCCTTGGCTGCCAAGAGCTCAGACTCCAGATGATCCACCTGATCCAGCTGCACGGAGTTGGCGGCTTCCTTACTCGACACCTTCAACCTCTCGTTTGCCAGCTGTTGACAAACCTCATCGTGCTCTTTCTCCAAGCTTTGGACATGCGCTTCCACCTGGCCTAAGCTGTCGGCTCACACATTTCCTTTGTCATTTTGTCGATTTGATCCTCTCGTTGTTGGGTGGCAGCATTAGATTCGGACAGCTTCTCCTGCAGGCTCTCGGTTTTTTTCTCAGAGTTCTTCTCCACCTTCTATATTAGCTGTTGGATCCCTACCACCACCCTGGGTCATTTTTCTTTTCTCCACGTCATCGACTACCTCTGCGTTGGGGGTTGTCAGTGGTAAAGTGACTTCCTTATCGAGGACATTAACATGGTTTTCCGCTGACCCTGTTTCTTCTTCATGCCTCTTCTCCCAGGGTGTAGCCTTTCCTGCCTTTCAGCGACCACCATGTCCCCAGCGACAAAAAGAAGATCTGCCATTTGTCCACCTTAACGCATTCTTTTTCTCTTGCATCACAGTCTGAATGGGAGTCACCACTACTCACACTGTGACCCTGGAACAAGTCCCTACTTAAACATGTGTTGGACCCCGTTCCTGGAGCTATCCTGTTTTTAACGGTCACACTCTTGGTCTCCTCTGCCAAGTCCCCAAATTGGTCAGACCCACACTTTTCCCCGGTCACCCCTAACTCTGGGATATAGACTTTAGAGGGTGCTACCTCCTCCTCTTTATGCATCACATTAACAGGAACCCCTTTAGCCGCCTGCTGTGATGGGGCTCCTTTAAAGTCATTCCGGCTCCCCTCTAAGCAATCAGACGCTCCCCTTTCCTCCCAAAAACAATTCAAAGTCCTGACCGATTACAATAGGGTACGGCAAGCCCAGGACTACAGGGACGTCATGGCTGTTAAAAATTGTGAGTGTCTCAATGATTACCCTGGACACCGAATAATCCATAGGGACCCAGTGGATGCAGTAGATATAAATCTTCCTACCGGGGACCAGATAGATAGGAAGTGTGGTGCTCACCAGTGTCAGCGGGCTCACTGGGTCCAGAATTCCTGTCACGCACTCTACATTCACTTCCACAGTACAGCTCTGCGACATCTTGTCAGACGTAAAGTCAGTACATAATCCATGTTCGGACACTGATCCCACCAACAGTCCCTCGGCGCATACTGTTGTGAATTCCGCTCTTGGGCTCCCTCCGGTGGTTGTAAGTGGCACTTTTGTGAGTTCTGCTCTTGGGCTCCCTCTTGTGGTTTCAAGTGGTATGGCTGCTCCTTGGATTTAGCTGTCTTCAGCTGCTTCTACTGATTGTCTTTTCTGCTCGGCTATTTATGCCTGGCTTTTTCCTTCAGCCAGTGCCACTTGTAAATGGTTCCTGGTTGGATTCACATCTCTTTGGATTTCCCTGTTATCCTGATCAGTTCAGCAAAGCAAAGTTCTTGCTTGCTCTTTTCTGTCCACAGAATGTGGACTTATCCGTTCTGTGCTTTCTATGTTTGTCCAGCTTATCAGTATGAATTAATTCTGTGTTGCTGGAAGCTCTGGGAAGCAGATTTACCCTCCACACCTTTAGTCAGGTGTGGAGATTTTTGTAATCTCTGCGTGGATTTTTGTAGTGTTTTATACTGACCGCACAGTATTCCATTCTGTCCTATCTATCTAGCTAGACTGGCCTCCTGTGCTCATCCTGGTTTCATTCTGTGTATGTATTTTCCCTCTCCACTCACAGTCATTATTTGTGGGGGGCTAATCTATCCTTATGGGATTTTCTCTGAGGCAAGATAGTTTTCCTGCTTCTGTCTTTAGGGGTAGTTAGCTCTTAGGCTGTGACGAGATGCCTAGGGAGAGTTAGGAGCATTCCACGGCTACTTCTATCATCTGTCTGTGCCAGAGCATGCCGCCATGCGGAGCTATGTTAAGGAATCTTTGGAGAAAGGGCATATTCGGCCGTCTTCGTCACCATTGGGAGCGGGTTTCTTTTTTGTTGCTAAGAAGGATGGCTCCTTGAGACCCTGTGTAGATTATCGTCTTCTTAATAAGATCACGGTCAAATTCCAATACCCCTTGCCTTTGCTTACTGATTTGTTTGCTCAGATTAAGGGGGCTAGTTGGTTTACTAAGATTGACCTCCGAGGGGCATATAATCTTGTTCGTATTAAACAGGGTGACGAATGGAAAACTGCATTTAATACGCCCGAAGGCCATTTTGAATACCTTGTGATGCCATTTGGGCTCTCTAATTCTCCATCTGTGTTCCAGTCCTTCATGCATGATATTTTCCGCAATTATCTTGATAAATTCATGGTTGTATATTTGGATGATATTTTGATTTTTTCCGATGATTGGGAGTCTCATGTGAAGCAGGTCAGGATGGTGTTCCAGATCCTTCGTGATAATGCTTTGTTTGTGAAGGGGTCTAAGTGCCTATTCGGAGTTCAGAAGGTCTCTTTTTTGGGTTTTATTTTTTCTCCCTCGTCTATAGAAATGGATCCTGTTAAGGTCCAAGCTATTCATGACTGGATTCAACCCACATCTGTGAAGGGCCTTCAAAAATGTTTGGGCTTTGCTAATTTTTATCGCCGTTTCATTGCCAACTTTTCCAGTGTGGTTAAGCCCCTTACTGATTTGACGAAGAAAGGCGCTGATGTGACTAATTGGTCCTCTGCGGCTGTTGAGGCCTTTCAGGAGCTTAAACGCCGATTTACTTCTGCCCCTGTGTTGCGTCAGCCGGATGTTTCTCTTCCTTTTTAGGTTGAGGTCAACGCTTCTGAGATTGGGGCAGGGGCCGTTTTGTCTCAGAGGGAATCTGATGGTTCTTTGATTAAACTGTGTGCTTTTTTTTCCAGAAAGTTTTCGCCTGCGGAACGCAATTATGATGTCGGCAATCGGGAGTTGTTGGCTATGAAGTGGGCGTTTGAGGAGTGGCGACATTGGCTTGAGGGAGCTAAGCACCGCGTTGTGGTCCTGACTGATCATAAGAATCTGATTTACCTCGAGTCGGCCAAGCGGCTGAATCCTAGACAGGCTCGATGGTCCCTGTTTTTCTCCCGTTTTGATTTTGTGGTCTCGTATCTTCCGGGATCTAAGAATGTTAAGGCCGATGCCCTCTCTAGGAGTTTTTCGCCTGATTCTCCTGGAGTCCTTGAGCCGGTTGGCATTCTTAAGGAAGGGGTGATTATTTCTGCCATCTCCCCTGATTTGCGGCGGGTGCTCCGGGAATTTCAAGCTGATAGGCCTGACCGCTGTCCTGTGGGGAAGCTGTTTGTTCCTGATGGGTGGACAAGTAAGGTTATTTCTGAGGTTCATTGTTCTGTGTTGGCTGGTCATCCTGGGATTTTTGGTACCAGAGATTTGGTTGCTAGGTCCTTTTGGTGGCCTTCCTTGTCGCGCGATGTCCGTGCTTTTGTGCAGTCCTGTGGGACTTGCGCCCGAGCAAAGCCTTGCTGTTCCCACGCTAGTGGGTTGCTTTTGCCTTTGCCGGTCCCTGAGAGGCCCTGGACGCATATTTCCATGGATTTTATTTCGGATCTTCCTGTTTCCCAGAAGATGTCTGTTATCTGGGTTGTTTGTGACCGGTTCTCTAAAATGGTCCATCTGGTACCTTTGCCTAAGTTGCCTTCCTCCTCAGATCTGGTTCCATTGTTTTTTCAGCATGTGGTTCGTTTGCATGGCATTCCGGAGAATATTGTGTCTGACAGAGGTTCTCAGTTTGTCTCTAGGTTTTGGCGGGCCTTTTGTGCTAGGATGGGCATTGATTTGTCTTTTTCTTCGGCATTTCATCCTCATACTAATGGCCAAACTAAGCGAACTAATCAGACCTTGGGGACCTATCTGAGATGCTTTGTGTCTGCTGATCAGGATGATTGGGTGTCTTTCTTGCCGTTGGCCGAGTTTGCCCTTAATAATCGGGCTAGTTCGGCTACTTTGGTTTCACCTTTCTTTTGTAATTTTGGTTTTCATCCTCGTTTTTCCTCTGGGCAGGTTGAGCCTTCTGATTGTTCTGGTGTTGATTCTGTGGTGGACAGGCTGCAGCAGATTTGGACTCATGTGGTGGACAATTTGACGTTGTCTCAGGAAAGAGCTCAACGTTTTGCTAACCGTCGTCGGTGTGTTGGCCCCTGGCTTCGTGTGGGGGATTTGGTTTGGTTGTCTTCTCGTCATGTTCCTATGAAGGTTTCTTCCCCTAAGTTTAAGCCTCGGTTTATTGGTCCTTATAAAATTTCTGAAATTATTAATCCGGTGTCTTTTCGTTTGGCTCTTCCAGCCTCTTTTGCCATTCATAATGTTTTCCATAGATCTTTGTTGCGGAGATATGTGGTGCCCGTTGTTCCCTCGGTTGACCCTCCTGCCCCGGTGTTGGTTGAGGGAGAGTTGGAATATGAGGTTGAGAAGATTTTGGATTCTCGTTTATCGAGGCGGAGGCTTCAGTATCTTGTCAAGTGGAAGGGTTATAGCCATGAGGATAATTCTTGGGTTGTTGCCTCCGTTGTCCATGCCACCGATTTGGTTCGTGCTTTTCACTTGGCTCGTCCTGATCGGCCTGGGGGCTCTGGTGAGGGTTCGGTGACCCCTCCTCAAGGGGGGGGGGTTACTGTTGTGAATTCCGCTCTTGGGCTCCCTCCGGTGGTTGTAAGTGGCACTTTTGTGAGTTCTGCTCTTGGGCTCCCTCCTGTGGTTTCAAGTGGTATGGCTGCTCCTTGGAGTTAGCTGTCAGCAGCTGCTTCCACTGATCGTCTTTTCTGCTCGGCTATTTATGCCTGGCTCTTTCCTTCAGCCAGTGCCACTTGTAAATGGTTCCTGGTTGGATTCACATCTCTTTGGATTTCCCTGTTATCCTGACCAGTTCAGCAAAGCTAAGCTCTTGCTTGCTCTTTTCTGTCCACAGATTGTGGACTTATCCGTTCTGTGCTTTCTATGTTTGTCCAGCTTATCAGTATGAATTAATTCTGTGTTGCTGGAGGCTCTGGGAAGCAGATTTACCCTCCACACCTTTAGTCAGGTGTGGAGATTTTTGTAATCTCTTCGTGGATTTTTGTAGTGTTTTATACTGACCACACAGTATTCCATTCTGTCCTATCTATCTAGCTAGACTGGCCTCCTGTGCTCATCCTGGTTTCATTCTGTGTATGTCTTTTCCCTCTCCACTCACAGTCATTATTTGTGGGGGGCTAATCTATCCTTTGGGGATTTTCTCTGAGGCAAGATAGTTTTCCTGCTTCTGTCTTTAGGGGTAGTTAGCTCTTAGGCTGTGACGAGATTCCTAGGGAGAGTTAGGAGCATTCCACCGCTACTTCTAGTGTTGTGTTGAGCTTAGGGACTGCGGTCAGTACAGATACCACTTCCTTCAGAGCTCGTTCCATGTTGCTCCTAAACCACCAGATCATAACAGCATACGTCGCTGCTCTTTTTGGGCCAACACCCCCATTTGGTACTCCACCACCCCTTTTTGTGTCACCGCCCCCTTTTGAGACTCCACCCCCTTTGGGGATACACCCTTTTTGGGTTACCACCCCTTTTGGGCAATCATCCTTCCTTGGGATGTATGCCGTGGAATCTCCATGGCCCTCTCAGGCCTTTCACCCCTGTGCACGGCAGTCTACCTGCCCCAACAGTTCCACACAGTGCGGCTCTGCACTTCTCTGCACCGCTTCGCAAGACTCTACATGGCTCCACAAAGCAAGGCTCTGCACCTCTCTGCATGGCTCTGCATGGTTCCACCATGCTCTGCACCTCTCTGCACAGCTCTGCCAGGTTCTGCTCTGCAGATTTCATGGACCCGCCAATCCACAGCAATCCGCCAGGAGTTGATGGACCCGCCGATCCACAACAAGCCGCCTGCAGTTTGTGGACCCACCGATCCACAGCAAGCACCTGCTGAAATCCTCCCAGGTACCTCCTGGATCGATGCCCGCAGTGTAGCAGCAATTGTAGGGATCGTAGCTACTCAGATGCAGCAGGAGGAAGACAGGAGGTACGTTTCTTTAAAAGAATATCCATGCGGGTTTATTTGCTCCATGAACCCCTAAGCACAACAAAAGGTAAACGGTCTTCAGAGCATGCAAAACAACACAAAATGTCCTTAGCCGGGCTCTCTGATCCCTCAGGCCTGTGGGCACACAGGCTGGTGTAATGTCCAGCAGGCAGGCTCGGTCTGGAGCCACACACACAGGAGGCCTTCCATCTCCCAAGACACAGACCATGTGCAAACAGCCTTCATTATGTAGGCTGTAACCATACCCACAGGTGAGGTATGTGGGTAGCCAGACCCGCCTATCTCTCACAGCTACCTGCCACCCGGTCCCAGGTGCACTAAACGACATCTTAGTGCTCACATGCACTAAAGAAAAATACTCCGGGTTAGATCACAGGGAGCAGCCAACTCTGTGACACATACCTCCCATTGATTACACGGCCACTTGCTCCTTACAGTATATAAAAATAAATCTACCCTCCAGGTCTTTTTTTACCAATTGAACCAACCATATCAGTGACTTATGCACAATAGTGACTACCCCTCTAGAATAGGAAGTGTGTGGCGTGTTTTTGCCATTGTATCCAAGGTTTATTCATTTTGGATATAGAGTCTGGTGTTAAGTGGGTTTTCTGAAGGCATATTATCTGTGCCTGCGATTTACGTACCTGGGGAATACCATATTCCATTTTCTGGCATTTCCCAGCCACCCAATGTTCCATGAAAAAAATTTAAGTGATGCCATAAAGACTCCATATTGAATTTTGATATAAGATACTATTCCCTTCCAGAGTGTTTACATTTTTATTTGCAGATGGCCCTTGGATGATGAAGTATAGGTACAATTCTTACAGTCAACTGAAATTAAAATTAGGCCCAGAACCATTGACCAATATTGGCCATAGAAATACAATTTGGGATGCCTATAAACTTTCCAAAACTAAATTATAGGCATAAGAAAATGCTTATATTATTTTCTATCTATCTGAACCACTAATAACAATTATATTCAATGCATACCTCTTAGAATTTTTTTTTATAAAAGGCCTCTACAGAATTGTTGGTCCGACCCCCCCAGTTTTTGGTGAACCTAGAGGGCAACTGAGTTTTTGAGCCAGGGATCGCTAGCACCGGGAGAAATGGGTATCTTGCCGCCATCCCATTTCGGATTCTTAACCACTTAATCCCATATGACGTACTATCCCGTCAAGTTGACCTGGGACTTAATTCCCAAAGACGGGATAGTACGTAATATGCGATCGGCCACACTCATGGGACCGCTCTCAGCACATTAACCCCGGCACACCGTGATCAAAAATGATCGCTGTGTTCTGGGGCATAGGGAAGCATCGCACAGGGAGGGGGCTCCCTGCGGGCTTCCCTGAGACGATCGGTACAAGGCGATGTGCTCACCTTGTACCGAGCGTCTCCTCCCTGCAGGCCCCGGATCCAAAATGGCCGCGGGGCTGCTTCTGGGTCCTGCGGGGAGTACTTCCGGGTCCAGAGCAGGCTCTGTTACCAAGCAGCAGGGCACGCCAGATCGCTGATCTGACACAGTGGTCTGCAAAGTGTCAGATCAGCGATCTGTCACTATACAGTGATGCCCCCTCTGGGACACAGTAAAAAAAAAAAATTTTTTAGGTGTGTTAAAAAAAAATAAAATAATCCTAAATAAAGAAAAAAAAAATATATTGTTCCCATAAATACATTTCTTTATCTAAATAACAAAAAAAAAACAATAAAAGTACACATATTTAGTATCGCCACCTCCGTAACGACCTGACCTATAAAAGTGTCCCACTAGTTAACCCCTTCAGTGAACACCAAAAAAAAAAAAAAAGGCAAAAAACGCTTTATTATCATACCGCCGAACAAAAAGTGGAATAACACGCGATCAAAAAGACGGATATAAATAACCATGGTACCGCTGAAAGCGTCATCTTGTCCCGCAAAAAACGAGCCACCACACAGCATCATCAGCGAAAAAATAAAAAAGTTACAGTCCTCAGAATAAAGCGATGCAAAAATAATTATTTTTTATATAAAATAGTTTTTATCGTATAAAAAGCGCCAAAGCATAAAAAAAAGATGTGATGAGGTATCGCTGTAATCATACTTACCCGAAGAATAAAACTGCTATATACATTTTACCAAACGCGGAACAGTATAAACGCCCCCCCCCCCCCAAAGAAATTCATGAATAGTTGGTTTTTGGTCATTCTGCCTCACAAAAATCGGAATAAAAAGCGATCAAAAAATGTCACGTGCCCGAAAATGTTACCAATAAAAACGTCAACTCGTCCCGCAAGAAACAAGACCTCACATGACTCTGTGGACCAAAATATGGAAAAATTATAGGTCTTAAAATGTGGTAACGCAAAAAATAGTTTTTGCAATAAAAAGCGTCTTTTAGTGTGTGACGGCTGCCAATCATAAAAATCCGCTAGAAAACCCACTATAAAAGTAAATCAACCCCCCCTTCATCAACCCCTTAGTTAGGGAAACATAAAAAAAATTAAGAAAGTGTATTTATTTCCATTTTCCTATTAGGGTTAGGGATAGGGTTAGGGCTAGGGATGGGGCTAGGGTTAGGGTTGGGGCTAGGGTTGGGGTTGGGGCTAGGGTTGGGGCTAGGGTTAGGGTTGGGGCTAAAGTTAGGCTTTTGATTACATTTACGGTTGGGATTACGGTTAGGGGTGTGTCAGGGTTAGGGGTGTGGTTAGGGCTATGGTTGGAATTAGGGTTAGGGATGTGTTAGGGTTAGGGTTTCAGTTAGAATTGGGGGTTTCAACTTTTTAGGCACATCAGGTCTCTCCAAACGCGACATGGCGTCCGATCTCAATTCCAGCCAATTCTGCGTTGAAAAAGTAAAACAGTGGTCCTTCTCTTCCGAGTTCTCCCGTGTGCCCAAACAGGGGTTTACCCCAACATATGGGGTATCAGCATACTCACGACAAATTGGGCAACAACTATTGGGGTTTAATTTCTCTTGTTACCCTTGGGAAAATAAAAATTTGGGGGGCAAACATTATTTTTTATTTTCACGACTCTGGGTTATAAACTGTAGTGAAACACTTGGAGGTTCAAAGCTGTCAAAACATATCTAGATAAGTTCCTTGTGGGGTCTAGTTTCAAAAATGGTGTCACTTGTGGGGGGGTTCTACTGTTTAGGTGCATCAGGGGCTCTGCAACATGACGCCTGCAGACCAATCCATCTAAGTCTGCATTCCAAATGGCGCTCCTTCCCTTCCGAGCTCTGCCATGCGCACAAATGATGGTTCCCCCCCCACATATTGGGTATCAGCGTACTCCGGACAAATTGGACAACACCTCTTGCGGTCCAATTTCTCTTGTTGCCCTTGGGAAAATAAAAATTTGGGGGGCTAAAAAATAATTTGTGAATTTTTTTTTTTTTTCACGGCTCTGCATTATAAACTGTAGTGAAGCAATTGGGGGGTCAGAGCTGTCAAAACACAGCTAGATAAGTTCCTTAGGGGGTCTACTTTCCAAAATGGTGTCACTTGTGGGGGATTTCAATGTTTAGGCCCATCAGGGGCTCTCCAAACGGGACATGGTGTCCCATCTCAATTCCAGTCAATTTTGCATTGAAAAGTCAAACAGCGCTCCTTCCCTTCCGAGCTCTGCCATGCGCCCAAACAGTGGTTTACCCCCACATGTGGGGTATAGGCGTACTCAGAACAAATGGCACAACAACTCTTGGGGTCTAATTTCTTCTGTTACCCTTGGGAAAATAAAACAAATTGGAGCTGAAGTCAATTTTTTGTGAAAAATAGTTAAATGTTAATTTTTTTTTTTAAACATTGCAAAAACTCCTGTAAAACACCTGAAGGGTTAATAAACTTCTTGAATGTGGTTTTGAGCACCTTGAGGGGTGCAGTTTTTAGAATGGTGTCACACTTGGTTATTTTCTATCATATAGACCCATCAATATGACTTCTAATGTGATGTGGTCCCTAAAAAATATCGGTGTTGTGAAAATGAGAAATTTCTGGTCAACTTTTAACCCTTATAACTCCCTAACAAAAAAATTTTTGGTTCCAAAATTGTGCAAATGTAATGTAAAGTAGACATGTGGGAAATGTTACTTATTAATTATTTTACATGACATATCTCTGTGATTTAAGGGCATAAAAATTAAAAGTTGGAAAATTGCTAAATTTTCTAAATTTTCGCCAAATTTCCATTTTTTTCACAAATTAACGCAAGTTATATCGAAGAAATTTTACCACTATCATGAAGTACAATATGTCACAAGAAAAAGTCAGAATCGCCAAGATCCGTTGAAGCGTTCCAGAGTTATAACCTCATAAAGGGACAGTGGCCAGAATTGTAAAAATTGGCCCGGTCATTAACGTGCAAACCACCCTTGGGGCTTAAGGGGTTAATAATATCCATCCGCCTTTCCTAAAAGTATTAACATGGGGAGGTATCAAATCAGAACATGAATCCCACCCCTTCACTATACACTGCTGGCTAATATATTCAGGGGAGGTAAAACATCTTTTAGTTAACCAGTTTATTAACATTTCAACAAGTCGATGTAAGAATAAACCACCCGGTGTGTCCTCTCCACCCCATATGCAGCAGAGAAGGTGGCTCCCAGAAATAGATCACGTATCCATTTTTCCACAAAGTCATAATTTTTTTGTAAGCACATTTCCATTTTATGTTCTGTCACTCGGATACGTTCTGGCCAGAGCACCATTTGGTCCTCCAGACTCGAGATTCTGTCCTCCACCTTTCTTTCCCAGATTTGACATGTCATTGCGGAGGAGTCCCAAATCAGTTTTAACTTCTTCAATTTTCCCAGTCAGGGAAGCTGTGCTGCTTTGAATGTCAGTTAGCAGTTGTGCGGATACCTGTTTCAGAGTGGGTTCTGAATCCATATCCTCTGGTTCTTGTGACATTGATGTCTCTACTTGAGACAATTTGTTTAAGGGTTTCTGAATTGTCGTCAAATTCTTTACCCTGGCGTAGCTCCTCAGCTTGTCAGCTGCAGATTGTGATTTATTAGGACTCATAATGCTTTCCCCAAATTATGTATGCAATAAGAAAGTAAGTCTTATGACTGGTTATTCAGTATGAATTGATAGGATAGCGTTAGAGGTTCGGGTATTAATAGTAAGAGGGTTACAACGTCATGTCCCTACTCAATTTTGCTGCATAATTATGTGCAACAGGCGCAATTCTCAAAAAGAGCACTAGATGGTATCAGCGCCCTGCAGCCTGCAAGTGCATAGAGTTTTATCACACTGGCCAAGTGTCTCCAGCTTGCCCCAGGAAATCACTCCAAACAATGAGGGGAGGGGGGGGAAGAGGGGAAGTGGTTTCCCTTCCTTAGTCTGTAAACCCCCGTACCTCTGCTGCAGCTAGCCAGCTATCGTACCCAGCTGTTTCAGGATCTCCTGCCTGCCTCGTCCTGTCTCTCCTCCAACTCCAATGTCTTCTCCACGCACCAGGGAAATCCCAAGATGGCCGCCGCACCTCAGGTCAGTTCCCGCCATCAGCGGTCCCACGTCTCCAGGGGACTCAGGCCTCAGCACCCAGCCCACAGGTGCTCTCCTCAGCCCCCTCGATGTCTTCAACTCACCCGGGAATCGACCTGCAGGTGAGTCACTGGCCGTGCATAGCAGATGCCTGTCGACTCCGAGCGCATTCAGCGCGCCGCTGCCTCAGCTCTGCACGTGTGCCGTTTTCCGGGACAAGTGCTCACTCAAATCCTTCCTTTCAGCTCCCTGATGTCTCCTCCAGCCATACTGAGACAACAACCTGCCGTTTACTAGGCAGGAACCCGATGTTTGTGAAAATGATGGGGAGAGCTCAGTGCTGGACGTCTGCTGTCTTCAGTGTCTTAGCCACGCCCCATCTGAGTTATTTTTGATGGTCAACAAAATATGATTTTCTAGTAATTTATTTTTCACACTTTACTGTAGGTATGATAATGGTTTCTCTCTGTGTGAGATTTTTGATGTTTAAAGGGGATATCCACTACTTGGACAACCCCTTCTCACTGGAATGGAAAAGATTTATCCAGCATCTACTCTACAATTCCAAGACATGTTTAAAGTTATGAATTCTTTATTTTTTCAAAGTTAAAATATATATTCTTTTTTTCTTTCTTGGATGAAACATGCAGGGAAAATGTATTTAAAGATCATACAAAACATAGGGAAAAGACTAGTAGAATTCCAAATGCTTTTTGAAAGCAAGTGCATTCTTAAACGTGGTTCACTGTCTTCACTTTTTGGACACATCAAACAATAAGAGTAAGCCAGAGAGCAGCTGCAGCCTTGGCTTCCTGTTGATGTTCAATATATCTGAAGTCAGGAACAGTGATTCAATAGACAGAAAGAAAAAGCATTACTGTACAAAAATGCACACCATCCAATGAATAGATGTAAAAATTGACATAGGCTGATTTTATTAACAGATCAAAACACACAACATGGACAATAAAAACATAATTAAAAACATGAAAACATCATCAAGAACACACAGGAAACAAATATAATGACTCAGTATAATAAGGTAACCCAAGAAAAACCAATGGCTCATGGGGTGTTGCGCAGAGGTATAATAGCAATAGGATAGTGCAAAAAGTAGCTCATACGGCCGCAACCACGGCACAGAGCAGGCAAGCGATAGCAGGCACAAAAAACTGTCCAAAAAAGATTACCAGACAGCAACGAGCCAAAAAAGGCAAATTAATAGGTCACCTATACATAATGGTATAACTGAGACATACAATATAAACGGGAGAAACCTCCCATATAAGTACCACCTGGTGACGTGATGCCCCACGCATATCGCCCGGCGGACCAGGCTTCGTCAGGGGAGATGTGTGCTGACCCGTACACCAGCCTTAAGTAGTATATGCCAGATCGCTAATGAGATTCCGGTGTGCGCAAAAACGGAAGTCAGTGCTGAATGCTAAATAAATCCGTGCACCGTAAAAACCAGCGCAGACATGCGCAGAGGAAACGGCGGACAGGAAGAACAAACGGACCAGGTACCTGTGAACAAAAGGTCCGTGGTGTCCTAATCATATAGCGCAATCATGCGCAGAAGAAGTGAGCCGAGACCGGCACATTGCGCAGGCGCCGATAAGGACCAATAAGGACAAGGTACAGGCGCATGCGCAGTGACCGATCCCCCGAAAGCAGAGGATAACAGCATCTACTAAAAAACACAGTAGTGCTACATATGGAGCGCACAATACAGGGACCGGTGTATAAGTCCCAAAGGGAAGAGGAGGCTATAAGGGGAGCTCCAAGCCATACCAGTGGCATGAATAAGTATATGCACTAAAAAGCGAGGCACACTTCCCGCTACTGACACCTGGAAGAAGGGGGGAGCCGAATAAACATAACATTTGATGCTGGAGTAAACCCGGCAAGATAGCGGGACTAAGTCGGACTTATAGGGACCTATCTGAGATCCCAGATATAGATATATTTAATGATACCAAACCAAAGTCACACACATATATACCAGTCATATACAGCCAGACATCCCCTGGGGGCATTCACGCACACACTTCAGCTAGAATCCTCACATATGAAAATTTGGATGAAAATATTGAGGCGATCCCCATGGTGCCAAGACATAACTTTATTAAACAGTATAATACATACAATAAATAAACGACATGACGTGTGTAAGGTTAATACTTTATAAAGTTATACACTGGTACAAAAGTATACGACAATTCATATAACCTGTCATATCCTGACCATTTAGAGATAATAGGGGAGAAAAAGACCATTATGGCCAAGTGTGCGCAATGCTGAAAGACGGCACCCCCCATGAGCCAAAATCCATATTTTGTGTTGTTATATTTAACGATTACACCCCTTGGGCCAGTGTAATGTACGAGTAGACAAAATGCCCCTATGAACTAAGGACAAATATGGGCCTGAAAAAGCCCAGAATACATGCGATGAAAATTCTAAAGTGTCCATTGGGACAGTTAGGCATAAGGGACAAGCCCAACTAAAGAGACACACTAGAGCCAACAGAGTCCATGGTCCAGGCAGGAAGACGATGGTAAGTACACCAAATTATAATGGAAGATGAAGAGAGGCAGTTTCCAAAATAAGCCATAACATCCACTTCCAGACCCATCAGCAGTAGACCCACACATGAAGGGATATTTATCCGAGGAATCCTGTAAACAACAACTCTTCGTTTAGACCTGCGGGAGTAATGGAACCAAGATTAAAAATCCATCTCGCTTCCATGCGCAGAAGTAAATGTCTGTATGCACCGCCCCTATTAGTTGTTCGTACTCGATCCAGCCCAATGATTTTAGTACCCAAAATCTGGCCATCATGGTAGGCCAAGAAATGTGATGCTACCGGAGTGAGTACTTTGCCCTTCAAGGAGTCACTGCGTGCCAGATTGATGGTAGAGAAGTGTTTCTGTATTCTGCGCCGTAACTCCTGAGATGTCTGGCCAACGTAAACACGTTGGCAAGGGCAGATAAGGGCATAGACAACAAAGGTCGTTTTACAATTGATATAAGCACATAACCTATGTCTACTCTGGTTGGTGGGGTTCACAAAATGATCTCTAGTGGGACACATATGTGGGCAAATATTGCAGTTCCCACATGCGAACGACCCACGAAGGTCAATACCCCGATTAAGCCTGATAGTTTGTCTTTTGTAATGGCTATTTGTCAAAAGGTCTCTAAAATTAGGTGCTCTTCTGGCTGTAAGTTGTGGTTGGTCACCCATCACCCTAGAAGTAGACAAGTCAGTGGTAAGAATGCCCCAATGCCTTTGAAGAATGGTTCTAATCTGTGACCAATTATTATTATAACCGGTAACAAATCTGAGCTTATTGTCCCGTACCTTGTTCTGAGGCACCAGCAGCGACTCCTGAGTATGTGCATTGGCCCTCTGGAAAGCTGCAGAAATACTTCTCCGTGGTTAATGTCTTTGACGGAACCTATTTGTCAAGCAGAGAGCTTCTTGATGAAAATCCTCGTCCGAGGTACAATTTCTTCTAGTTCTCAGGAACTGTCCAACAGGAACCCCATTCCTGGTATGCATAGGATGAAAACTCCTATAGTCCAGGAGACTGTTGGTAGTAGTTGGTTTCCGGAATAGTTTGGTGTAAAGAAAGCCATCTCTGACCATCACCTGCAGGTCCAAAAAGGTCACTACAGTAGAAGAATTTTTCCAAATTTTTCAAGGACCGTAACGACTTCGACTCCAAAAAGGCCTTCAAATGGAGACATCAGGGGAATAGGAGACAGGGCTTCCAGCCCCAAAAAGCTGCTGATACCAAACAGATTGCTATGACAGGAATGACTGGCACGTCGGAGAGTGATTTTTTATCCTCAGTAGAAAGCGATCCCAACACCGGACTCGAAGGGGGCGGAGGCGCCGCATTCCTGCCTCCACGGACCACGAGATACGGGGGTCGTCGACCCATGTTCCAGAGGCCTTACAAGTCCCAACGCAAATGATGACCTCAGGATCCCAAATTGATTCTCCTACCCCTACTCAGGTACCTTGTGACACGCTACAGGTTGTCAATTTATCGGACCATATTTTGTCTCCTAGTGAACTATCTGTATTACAACGGGGTTTAACTTTCTCTCCGGTCCATGAGCTGGACAAGTTTACAGTGGTGAAGGACCTATACTTATTTTGCAGACGTCTTCTATTACAGGTATTGCACAGTAGACCTCATATGACGGAGGGACTTGAACAGACTGACCAACAAGTTTTCCGTGACCTTTTACAACTTTTGCAGTAAAACAGCCCTGATGATGGTAAGGATTCTCGCCTATTTAAAAATAGGTCCAAGGTAGCTCCACCGTTTTCTCTAGTCCCTGCCTTTCGAGTGTTTTTCGAACTCACCAAACGGGATATTGTAGCCTTACGGCCCGGTAGACCTTGTTTGGGCAACCTCAGTGGTGACGAGAGGCGAGCCCTTAGTGATCTTAGGTCTCATACCAACTTCCTTATTAAAGAAGCAGATAAGGGGGGTAATGTGGTCCTTTGGCCACACTCCCTTTATTTAGAAGAAGCTCACCGTCAGCTTGGGAATGGTCGGTTCTACAGGAAGCTGCCGTCAGACCCTACGGCTGTATTTGAAGGAAAGTTTAGACATCTTCTGGAGAGGGCGAGGGATCTTGGTATTATTAGCCATCACGAGTTCGAATTCATGTGGGTAGAGGTCCCTGTTACAGCAACATTCTACACGCTACCCAAGATTCATAAAGATCCACAGAGACCGCCTGGCCGCCCCATTGTGGCTGGTATTGGTGGTCTCTGTGAAAAAGCTTGTATGTATGTGAACCACTTCTTGCAGCCCCTGACCAGAAGTTTACCTTCATTTGTCCTGGATACATCACACTTTATCCGTATTTGCCGGGCAGTGTCTTTACCTTCTAATTCTCTATTGGTTACGTGCGACGTCGAGTCGCTCTATTCTAATATCAGTCATGGTGACGGAATCACTGCCACTTTGCATTTTCTCGACCAATTGGGGCACTCTGATCGAATGCATGATTCCCTAGTGGTCGATCTGTTGGAGTTCATCATGAGGCACAATTTCTTCCTGTTTGATAGGTCTATCTTCAAGTCTCAGGGGTGGCCATGGGGGCGCGTTGCGCCCCGGCCGTCGCCAATCTTTTTTTAGGTTGGTGGGAGGCCACCATGGTGTACCCCTTGGAGGAGTTTAAGCGGCACGTCTACCATTGGAGTCGATATATCGACGATATTTTTTTCGTTTGGACGGGCAGTATTGATGAGTGTCACGATTATATTACCTCTCTCAACAGGAATTCCCATAACATTGTGTTGACTTATTCCTTTTCTTCTACTGTAGTGACCGTTTTGGACCTGCAGGTGATGGTCAGAGATGGCTTTCTTTACACCAAACTATTCCGGAAACCAACTGCTACCAACAGTCTCCTGGAGTATAGGAGTTTTCATCCTATGCATACCAGGAATGGGGTTCCTGTTGGACAGTTCCTGAGAACTAGAAGAAATTGTACCTCGGACGAGGATTTTCATCAAGAAGCTCTCTGCTTGACAAATAGGTTCAAAGACATTACCCACGGAGAAGTATTTCTGCAGCTTTCCAGAGGGCCAATGCACATACTCAGGAGTCGCTGCTGGTGCCTCAGAACAAGGTACAGGACAATAAGCTCAGATTTGTTACCGGTTATAATAATAATTGGTCACAGATTAGAACCATTCTTCAAAGGCATTGGGGCATTCTTACCACTGACTTGTCTACTTCTAGGGTGGTGGGTGACCAACCACAACTTACAGCCAGAAGAGCACCTAATTTTAGAGACCTTTTGACAAATAGCCATTACAAAAGACAAACTATCAGGCTTAATCGGGGTATTGACCTTCGTGGGTCGTTCGCATGTGGGAACTGCAATATTTGCCCACATATGTGTCCCACTAGAGATCATTTTGTGAACCCCACCAACCAGAGTAGACATAGGTTATGTGCTTATATCAATTGTAAAACGACCTTTGTTGTCTATGCCCTTATCTGCCCTTGCCAACGTGTTTACGTTGGCCAGACATCTCAGGAGTTACGGCGCAGAATACAGAAACACTTCTCTACCATCAATCTGGCACGCAGTGACTCCTTGAAGGGCAAAGTACTCACTCCAGTAGCATCACATTTCTTGGCCTACCATGATGGCCAGATTTTGGGTACTAAAATCATTGGGCTGGATCGAGTACGAACAACTAATAGGGGCGGTGCATACAGACATTTACTTCTGCGCATGGAAGCGAGATGGATTTTTAATCTCGGTTCCATTACTCCCGCAGGTCTAAACGAAGAGTTGTTGTTTACAGGATTCCTCGGATAAATATCCCTTCATGTGTGGGTCTACTGCTGATGGGTCTGGAAGTGGATGTTATGGCTTATTTTGGAAACTGCCTCTCTTCATCTTCCATTATAATTTGGTGTACTTACCATCGTCTTCTTGCCTGGACCATGGACTCTGTTGGCTCTAGTGTGTCTCTTTAGTTGGGCTTGTCCCTTATGCCTAACTGTCCCAATGGACACTTTAGAATTTTCATCGCATGTATTCTGGGCTTTTTCAGGCCCATATTTGTCTACTCGTACATTACACTGGCCCAAGGGGTGTAATCGTTAAATATAACAACACAAAATATGGATTTTGGCTCATGGGGGGTGCCGTCTTTCATCATTGCGCACACTTGGCCATAATGGTCTTTTTCTCCCCTATTATCTCTAAATGGTCAGGATATGACAGGTTATATGAATTGTCGTATACTTTTGTACCAGTGTATAACTTTATAAAGTATTAACCTTACACACGTCATGTCGTTTATTTATTGTATGTATTATACTGTTTAATAAAGTTATGTCTTGGCACAATGGGGATTGCCTCAATATTTTCATCCAAATTTTCATATGTGAGGATTCTAGCTGAAGTGTGTGCGTGAATGCCCCCGGGGGATGTCTGGCTGTATATGACTGGTATATATGTGTGACTTTGGTTTGGCATTATTAAATATATCTATATCTGGGATCTCAGATAGGTCCCTATAAGTCCGACTTAGTCCCGCTATCTTGCCGGGTTTACTCCAGCATCAAATGTTATGTTTATTCGGCTCCCCCCTTCTCCCAGGTGTCAGTAGCGGGAAGTGTGCCTCGCTTTTTAGTGCATATACTTATTCATGCCACTGGTATGGCTTGGAGCTCCCCTTATAGCCTCCTCTGCCCTTTGGGACTTATACACCGGTCCCTGTATTGTGCGCTCCGTATGTAGCACTACTGTGTTTTTTAGTAGATGCTGTTATCCTCTGCTTTCGGGGATCGGTCACTGCGCATGCGCCTGTACCTTGTCCTTATTGGTCCTTATCGGCGCCTGCGCAATGTGCCGGTCTCGGCTCACTTCTTCTGCGCATGATTGCGCTATACGATTAGGACACCACGGACCTTTTGTTCACAGGTACCTGGTCCGTTTGTTCTTCCTGTCCGCCGTTTCCTCTGCGCATGTCTGCGCTGGTTTTTACGGTGCACGTATTTAGCGTTCAGCACTGACTTCCGTTTTTGCGCACACCGGAATCTCATTAGCGATCTGGCATATACTACTTAAGGCTGGTGTACGGGTCAGCACACATCTCCCCTGACGAAGCCTGGTCCGCCGGGCGATACGCGTGGGGCATCACGTCACCAGGTGGTACTTATATGGGAGGTTTCTCCCGTTTATATTGTATGTCTCAGTTATACCATTATGTATAGGTGACTTATTAATTTGCCTTTTTTGGCTCGTTGCGGTCTGGTAATCTTTTTTGGACAGTTTTTTGTGCCTGCTATCGCTTGCTTGCTCTGTGCCGTGCTTGCGGCCGTATGAGCTACTTTTTGCACTATCCTATTGCTATTATACCTCTGCGCAACACCCCATGAGCCATTGGTTTTTCTTGGGTTACCTTATTATACTGAGTCATTATATTTGTTTCCTGTGTGTTCTTGATGATGTTTTCATGTTTTTAATTATGTTTTTATTGTCCATGTTGTGTGTTTTGATCTGTTAATAAAATCAGCCTATGCCAATTTTTACATCTATTCATTGGATGGTGTGCATTTTTGTACAGTAATGCTTTTTCTTTCGGTCTATTAGTTCAGTCTCTTATTACTGTTTTTGCACCCTCAGGATTTCTCTTATTTGAGATATAGTAGTGCGCCTAAAGTTCTTTTTGTTTGATTGCAAGGAACAGTTATTCAATCAGCATGGGAAAATGGGAAAAAGGATTTTCACAGTGCTCACCAGAGTATCACAGGACCACAGGTGCCAGGTTCAATGTCGCTGGAGTCGACTTGTAAATGCAGGCAAAAAAGAAAAAAAGCACCAGATGATTTCCATAAAAATTCAAATTTTGTCTGATTTAATCCATTGTTTGTAAAAAGTTAAAAACATACATGTTGCCTGCAGGAACAGTGAAGCCAGTGCTGATTCCGCGCTGGGCTTGTGTTATGTAACAACCTCACATGAGCCCTGGGAACGTGACTGCTAAGACCCTTGAACAGCGCAGGCATGCAAAATGAGTATGAGTGTTTTTATTTGAAAGAGGACAAACATGAGGAATGACAAGGTGTTGTCCTAGTAATGGACAACCCCTTTAAGAAATACAATTTTCGGTTAAAACATTCCCAACATTCTTAACATGAAAAATGCTTCTCCCCTTTGTGATTTTTCTGATGTTAAAGAGATGATTTTAGTGTAAAACATTTCCTACATTATGAACATGAAAAAGACTTCTCCCCTGTGTGGGTTCTTTGGTGTATAACAAAATTACATTTCTTTTTAAAACATTTCCCACATTCTGGACAGGAAAAAGGCTTCTCTCCTGTGTGGGTTCTCTGGTGCGTAACCAAAACTGATTTCTGATTAAAACATTTGCCACATTCTGAACAGGAAAAAGGCTTCTCCCCTGTGTGGGTTCTCTGGTGCGTAACCAAAACTGATTTCTGATTAAAACATTTCCCACATTCTGAACAGGAAAAAGGCTTCTCCCCTGTGTGGGTTCTCTGGTGCGTAACCAAAACTGATTTCTGATAAAAACATTTCTCACATTCTGCACAAGAAAAAGGTTTCACCCCTGTGTGAGTTTTCTGGTGCGCAACCAAAGACGATTTCTGTTTAAAACATTTCTCACATTCTGCACAAGAAAAAGGTTTCACCCCCGTGTGAGTTCTCTGGTGCACAACCAAAGCTGATATCTGTTTAAAACATTTCCCACACTCTGAACAGGAAAAAGGCTTCTCCCCTGTGTGGGTTCTTTGGTGCTTAACCAAAACTGATTTCTCGTTAAAACATTTGCCACATTCTGAACATGAAAAAGGTTTCACTCCTGTGTGGGTTATTTGGTGTATAACAAGCTTGTGTTTCTGGTTAAAACATTTCCCACATTCTGAACAGGAAAAAGGCTTCTGCCCAGAGTGGGTTCTCTGGTGCTTAACCAAAACTGATTTCTCGCTAAAACATTTGCCACATTCTGAACATGAAAAAGGTTTCACCCCCGTGTGGGTTCTGTGGTGAGTAACCAAAGCCGATTTCCGATTAAAACATTTCCCACATTCTGAACAGGAAAAAGCCTCCCCTGTGTGGGTTCTTTGGTGATTAACAAGATTCCATTTCTTGTTAAAACATTTGCCACATGCTGAACAGGAAAACGGCTTCTCCCCTGTGTGGGTTCTCTGGTGCGTAACCAAAACTGATTTCTCACTAAAACATTTGCCACATTCTGAACATGAAAAAGGTTTCACCCCTGTGTGGGTTCTCTGGTGTGTAACCAAAGCCGATTTCTGTTTAAAACATTTCTCACATTCTGCACAAGAAAAAGGTTTCACCCCTGTGTGAGTTCTCTGGTGCGCAACCAAAGACGATATCTGTTTAAAACATTTGCCACATTCTGAACAGGAAAAAGGCTTCTCCCCTGTGTGGGTTCTCTGGTGCTTAACCAAACCTGATTTCTCATTAAAACATTTCCCACATTCTGAACAGGAAAAAAGCTTCTCCCCTGTGTGTCTTCTTTGGTGTCTAACAAGATAATATTTATGTTTAAAACATTTTCCACACTTGGAACAAGAAAATCTTTTCTCCACTGTGTGAAGTTTTGGATGTTTAAGAAAAGACTTTTCGATGTGAAAACTGTTTCCATATTCTGGACATGAAAATGGCTTCTTTGATTTAGGAGTATTTCCGTTTTTAATGTTTATTTTGTGACTCTGATTTTCCTTAGTTGTTGCCAATGAATCAGAAGTCAGGACCTGTTTCAAAGGATCAGTTGATAGGTCTTTGCTGTGAAGGGATGATGGTATAGCAGGAGTAATGGCATTAACTTCAATTGTATCCAGTGGGATCACAATATCATCCGATCTAAAAATTAAAGACGTCAGCTGTTCCTCTGATCTCCCGGTACAGTCATCTGCCAAGATATAAACCAGTTATTATTTTTGAATAAAATATCTTGAATGTCATTTACCATTTCTACTTCAACTGTCTGTAAAAATGGCAAGTTATGTAAAAACATTGAATTCTTCACCAAGACAATGACAGCTCACAGTCTAATAGAAAATCTAATAGGATGAACCAGTGGAGCGTGGTGTTCAACTGTTTGTTCATTCTGTCTTCCGAATATGGAACTAAAAGCCACACAGAAACATTATGTTGACGAACCTAATACCAATAAAAACTTCTATTCATCTAACAAAAAACAAGTCCCCACTCAGGTCCATCATCTGTCAGTGGAAAAACAGGAGTTTTCCATATTATTAGTGGCTCAAAGGCTCTTGAAAATTAACATGACTTCCATTAACCAATCCAGCAATAACCACTCTCCTAAAGTCAAATTTTCCCCTCACCTCTGAGCCTTTCAGTATGCCCAGACCACATGTATTTGGCTTTACTCTAGTGAGACGAACCCACTTAACCCATTATCTACCAATGTCCTTTTTTTGGGATGCCTAATCTTTTACATCTAGCAACTAAGATTTTATAATTTTTATAATTAGGTCCAATTTTTTGTGTTGTGTTTGTAAAATGAATGTTTTCAAAATAGGAAATCATGTCAATGTCATTTTTAATTGAATATTGGGACGCCCTTTTCTGAAAAATCCATAAAATGAAAATTTCTAATTTGGCAAGTAATGGGTTAATTTACGGTGTGTGTGTCTCCTGGAGCACAATCAGCGCACTATGTGTTGGGAAATAAAATGGCATATTTGCCATTCAATACAACAAAAAAATAGGAATGCACTCACCGGTCTGTTGAAGCAAAAAAATCCTTTATTGGGACATGTGCAGGAGATGACAACGCCTAATTAGGACCTGTAGAAGCGCAGCAACGCGAAACGATCGTTGTTCTTTTATTCCACGTTCTCCCTGTCGTCTCCTGCACATGTCCCAATAAAGGATTTTTTTGCGTCAACAGACCGGTGAGTGCATTCCTATTTTTTCTTGTATTGGATTTTACATTATCTTTGGATCTTTGCACCCGAGGGTCTTGTTTGTTTAGGCAGTTGTGGCAATAGCAGCGACATTAAGCGCTAGAGGTACAGACTTTTGGTCTCAGCGGTGCCGATTTTTTTCTTTTATTGCATATTTGCCATTTGTTTTCTCCTACATCCACTGTGTGCTAATTTCCGGAAATTGCCTATGGAATCAAAAATTGCCACTATTCCAATAGATTAGTTCTCTGAGGGTTATAATTTCCAAAATGGAGTCATTTTATGGGGATTCCTGCAGCTCTGATTTGCTGAAATTTTGTCATATTAGGGCTTCTGCAGATGGTGTGTCACATCTCTTCTAGGATCTGCCCCTATGATGTCAGCAGGCGTGTCCTTATTCATATGGCTGGCAGGGCTAGAAACTGAGTAGACGTTGGTACCAGAAGCTCTGGACGACATAGGCTCGATTCAGCCACTAAGATTAGGGTGCCTGGGACAAGTAGTACCTTTTAGTCTGGCAGTATGGGTGTATGTGTTGTCCAGCTGAAGTAATCTGCTCCCTTATACAGCCAATTGGATAGCACCATATTCTACGAAAGCTCGAAGCATATTGAAGGAAGCTGCCAGATACAGCCTTGTTCTTCTCTGGTTCGGTCCTCTATGTTCAGTTCACGGCTTGTGTATTTGTTTCCTGTTGTGATCCCGGCCTGTTTGCTGACTACTCTTATGTCTTCTGATTTTGTATTTTTTCTGCCTTACTGGCTCTGACCCGGCTACTTGACGACTATTGTTCTTCTCATTTCACACCACCGAACAGCAGGCAACACTGTGGGCCAAGCCAGGTGGGTCTCTATGTAAGTCCAGATCCATGTAAAGGTGTTAAAGGGTAATGAGCAAGACAATCCCTGGGATCAGGAAGATGGAGTAGATAACGGCAAGCAGGTTTGTGGTGGCCATCTTCTGAGATGGCCACAAAAACTGCTCCTAATACTTTGTGTCTGCAAGCTATTCCAGTAAGATCTGGATTCAAATAGCTAAATGGCACTCTTTCCCTTCTCAACCCTGAAATGTGCCCAGACAGTAATGTACAACCATATATAGGGAATTGTCGGATACAAGAGAAGTTGTAAAATAATGTGTGAGGTCTATCTGTTTGATATTACCCTTTGTGAAAAGTGAAAAAATTTGGGCTTATATTTTCTGAAGAATTCTAAAATTATCACCTCTTGAAGTGACACACGTCAGATTTGAAAAATGGACCCTGATTAGGAACATAAAACTGGCTGCAGGAACTGGTTATCAGAGTATTTTGGGAACTAACTACTGTAGTCAAAATCTGTGACTATAGACAATAACACATCTACTGAAATAATCAAACTCAACAAACTTCATTAGTAAACAATGAGTGATCAGAGGTAAAACCTCTCTGGAGCAGTTACAGTATAGGGATTGGTGGTTCTTGGCAATCTAAATTATGATATTTTTCTGTCAGATGAGTTTCAAGAAGAAATATTAGATAGTCAAAGATAAGAGAAGAGAAAGTATTAGCGCTCCCCATTTCAGGAGAGATTGTGCAGTAATCTGAATTCTTTAGGATTGAAAACAAATTGAAATTTATAATGTGGAGTGAATCCATGAAACCAAGGCTCGAGCCATGCCATCATCTTCTGTAGGCATAAATAAATGTATTTTACAGCCATCAGCCATGCACAGCTTAGAGCTATATCATGGCACAGGTGTAATATTTTGTGTGTAGTTTATCACAATCCTCCTTGAAGTTAGTTGGTTTTAAAGAAATTGAAAAGTCATGATAAAGGGAAATTCTGTTGTTATTGTACAGAAACTGCACATTTAATGTTGTTGATCATAAAGGCAAAGTTTGGCCAGAAAGACTGGATCTGGTCTTGTAGGGACCATATGAGCACATTCAGCAGCACAGAAGAGGAAGAAGGTAAATTCATCCAATAAGATATCAGGATTCTAGGAATCCAACAGCATCATTACCCTCCGCTTTCTCTTACAGGTCCATTATAATATTTTTCTTCAAGTGATTTTCTTACTTGTTTGCACATTCTATGTCATTTGGCTTTGTAGTTTACAGATCTGGGCAGGTAATGGTCAGTGACTACTAATCCCAGGGGATGAGTTGGATACTCCAGGTTATAAGTTCTATTGAAAAGGATTTAATTTCACAAAGTAATCTCAACATTTCCAAATAGAGCAGAATGTTGTGGTCTAAAGGCAAAATGATGATCACACGATTGTGATACGACCAGAACAGACTATCGATAAAGCAGCCACAGCTGGTGACTGAGAAGAATCTGTGACTTCTCTGCATTTTGTGGATACTACTCACCTAGGTAGTCATATGTGGGAATCTCCTCTTTACACCGCTCATCACCCCTCACATATGTCTCTGTAGTATTAATATGGGTCAGATCTTCACCCTGAAACAAATATTATAAAAGTCACCGACAGATGGAGAAGTCACATCTATGGTCAGCTCTAATCCTTCCATCTCCACCGTTCTCATTACACAAGTATAAAACATATACGGCTAATGTGCACACGTAGGAAAAGTGGTGCAGAATTTTCTGCACAAAATCCGAATCTCCTGGCAGAATCCGCAGCTGCAGATTTGCTGTGGATTTTATGCGGATTTTGTGGGGATTTACCGCAGATTTTGTGCGTATTTTCTGCAGTTTTTGCCACTGCGGATTTCTATCATGGAGTGGTGCAGAAACGCTGCAGATCCGCACAAAAGAAGTGACATGAACTTCATTTAAATCCGCATCAATTCCGCACTGATTTTTCCGCACCATGTGCACAGTTTTTTTTTTTATATTGATTTACATTGTACTGTAAATCACAGTGCAGATCTGCAGCGTTTCTGAGCGGAAAAATCCACTGCGGTTCTGCAGCACATCCGCATCGTGTGCACATAGCCTAATACTGGTGGATAAAACAAAGCTGAGCACAAGACCTTCCTCGCCATCTACACATCATGGGGGAGATCTCATGACACCTTCTCTCCATCTACCTGATGATCCTGAGGAACATTGGGATCTTCTTGTTTACAGTCCTGTGGAAGAAGAGGATGGGGACATCTCTCTGGTGTTGTCCTCTTACTGGATAGATCTGAAGGAAACACATACAAGGGCTGAATTCATTATTTACATACAGATAATTATAGGTTGTGTGCATTTAGTCCTGTCTATTACCTGGTGATGTTAGGGGTTGAGGAACCTCCATCATGATTTTCTTGTATACATCTTTGTGTCCCTCTAAATACTCCCACTCCTCCATGGAGAAATAGACAGCGACATCCTGACACCTTACAGGAATCTGACACATACAATGATACCGTCATCCCCTGATCCCTTCATAGCATTACTGTATAATGTCCCAACATTCCCAGCAGAGTCACCTCTCCAGTTAGCAGCTCAATCATCTTGTAGGTGAGTTCTAGGATCTTCTGGTCATTGATATCCTCAGAAACCAGGGGGTTACATGGAGGCCTTAGGACTGGACTCATGGGTCTTCCCCATCCCTCAGACACAGGGTCCTGACATCGCTCACTAGAGGTCTTCTTCACTACCATGTAATCCTGGTTATGGAGAGACACATTAACTAATTTCACTATAGACATTTCCAGACTCCTCACCTCTCCAGTTCTGTCCATCTGTTATTCTCATAGATAAGAATGAGGTAATGTAACGTCATCAGAATCTCTCACCTCTCCAGTAAGCCGGAAGAGGATCTCTAAAGTGAGGTGTAAAATCCTCTCCCCCATCTTGTCTCGGTCAATATCCATTCTTGATGGGTAATTCAGGAAAATTGTCTTATATAGATGATCTTCACTGAGAGGATCTGAAATTGTAGAGACCTGAATGAGAAGATGAGCTGATGTAACATCATTAAATCCTATGTAATAATACAATTATTGGAGATAATAAGGGGGAGGAGGAGATAGAACGTGTAGATGTTGTATTCTCTAGTCTTTTATGGACTGGAACATAAGTTGAATTGATGGCTAAGACATCTCCATGCTCCCAATGACTGGCTATGTTTCTTACTGCTTCAGCAACTGATTGGCTGTAGGAATCACAAGTTCGTTGGGAATGACTAGGAAATACAGAGACTGGCGGGGGACCCAAGCAGCAATGGTATATTTTCTTATTTTACAAATACAGCGTTCTTCCCTGACATCTACTAATAAAACCTATGTATTTAGGCCACTTCCTCGGAGTCGGCAGCTGAATACGTTTCTCATAGACTCATCTTCCATAACGCTAATTCTCTACTCATTTACCGACACTGCAATCGGCATTAGTAATACTGCAGGAGATATTCATTACACGGGACATGAGAAATAACTACTTCATGATGAGGACGACATCTTCATCTTCTACTACGGCTCTAGAAACAGATTTGTCCAGAGTCCGTCACTGACTCCATCACCACCGGCCGTCTATATGAATGTTTCCCATCTTCCCCACACTGTAATCTTCTATCACGTTAGATCTCATGTCTGATTCACACACAGAAGTTTGAGGCTTTTAGAAAAGCTTGTTTCTAAGAACAAGACAGGAGTTGTTTGACGTCAATATCTCCATGTACAGGGTTTTATTTTCTCTTTATATTAGGTTTTAATAGCTTTTTTTGTAGGCTTCTTTATATTACATGAAAAACACCCTAAAAAAATTGGGGATGCAGGTACTGTGGAAAAATTATACTGTGTGTGTGGGGGGCCAAGAAACTGGTACTGTACGGTATCAAGAATGGGATAAGTGAGGATTTATTATCTAGTGGTTTGGGTGGAAGAATATTGTGTGGGACATCTTGTACTATCATAATGTGTAGGGGATACTGTGGGAACATTATACTGTGTCTGGGGGCCAAGAAAGTGGCACGGTACTATGAGAGTAATACAGGTTTCCTTGGTTCCAGTCTTTCCAGTTCCAGTTGGGTCGTTTTTTATCTATCAGCGGAAAAGGAACAAAACCATTGTGATTCTTATAAGGAGACAACACAAAACCCCCCTAAATATAATATTTTATAACACCCCTACAATCTGTGACTCTTTAGGGTAAATTGCTATCTCAACATTGGATTAGAGCTGATACTATGAAGCTAAAGTGACTAAATAGACTTTCTGTCACATCCATAGTGGGGCACTTTTCCGTGATTGTCAGAACTGTCCGAGGATTATTAGAGGTGATAGTTCCCCCCAATTAGAAGGGACACCTGTGGATATTGGGGTCTTTACCTGTTACATTTCTCGTGGGTTTTACTTGGTGAAGTGCTGGAATCACTTTCCCACAAAGGGTTAAATGGCGTCTGTAACTTCAATGTCTTTCTATGAAGCTTCTTGTATGAACTTTCTTCCTCTGTTTTCTGCCATATTTCTATTACTCTCCGGAATCAGGAATGTATTAAGTCCTATGGAAACTGCGGAGAAAGAATCATTTTTAATTCTGTGTTTCCAAGATTCTTCTTGTGGGAATTGGCTGCTATATCCCCTGTGCAATATATTTCTAGTATTATTGGTTTGTAATACAGTAATTCAATGGACATGAGATGGTTGTTTGTTTATCTCCCTTTTCTCTTTTTTTATTGTGTCATGTATTATTTGTATGTAACGTGCGTGCATTTGTTCTGACATCTGATGGACCTTATGTCACGAATTTGACAGGATCTTCTCCTGAATTTTTTAATAGCATTTACAGGTAGGACCAGTCCGGAAAGCAGATAATCCAGCAAGTATTTGCCATATATTCATGCAAATTCCCTGAAGTGTCATCAATTGTATCTAGTAAAACGCTTAAGTTCTCGTTACTCGAATCCAGTAGGTTGGAGAGGCTTGACTCGAGTACCAAGTATAATGAAAGTCAATAAGAAACTCAAAATTTTTTTCCAGAAGACTAACAAGAGGGCAGAAAAATAGCTGAAATGGATTGAAAGAGCGCTCAAATGGAATAGGAACAGTATTGAGAAGATACCTGGACACATCTCTGGCTTCCAGGTCACAGTCTGACCGGGAGTGACCTATGAAGCATCTTTCTCAGAACAAGGCTCAAAAGGTTGTCTTATATTAACCCAGTGACACGATGTGGCCAGCCAGTCACAGTAAAGCCAACGTGGCTACGGCATTACCTTATATGGCAGGTAATAATACAGAAATATCATTTCAGGAGTATAAAGATCTAAATAAGAAATGCAAAAAAAGAAATCAAGCTAGCAAAGTTATCCAAAGAGAAGCAAATTGCCAGCGACATTAAACTAAATCTCAAAAAATGTTATAAATCCATTGTGATGAAACAGCTTTTTTTCTTAATTAACCAAACATCTATTTTCAGCAAGCAGGGAAAAATAGACTTATCTATTTGTTGACTTTTAAATTTTTGTGTTTCTTTCTTGTTGGTCAAAAACACAGTCTTTTGTTTGTATAAGCCTGTAATATTGACTTGTAAGTTGACATTTGATGTAACATTTTGTGCTGTTATCCTGGATGACTAAAGACACAGGATAACTGAATAATGATGTTTACTGATATGTTGATTACACATTGTCCAGGCCAGATAGTTTGTTGGCTTGCAAAACAGAGAAGGAAAAACTATGCAAATGGATTAAATAATCAAATTATGCAAGTTAATTTCATCACTATTCTTCCCCTTTGCCTGTGAATGCTGGCTTGAATGACACTTGTTAACAATAAAAAGACGTTAGGTGCCTCTGTAACATGAGACAGATATTCAGCCAAGACTTCCAAGGAACCAAAGACTCTCTACAGGAGAGCAACGAAGACATCATAGCTTCATCAAAAGGGAAACAGAATTGTCATTCTACAGGATGCCAGCTTAGGGGAACATGGCCCCTGTTGAAAGAATGCAGGTTTGCTCCATTGACCATCACTGAACCACGGATACATTTGGGGAAGTCAGGATTTCGGCCCTCCGGTAACTTGAGCCTCATGGATACATTTGTGAAAGGCAGGAATGGAACTCACTGGTCATCTGGCTCCATAGAGATTTTCGGAGAAGCCAAGTTTTGAATCTCGGGTTAAATGGCCTTGTACCTCAATAGACTGTCATCTTCCTAAGCTTAAGAATGCTGTTGGAGAAATCAGCGCAAATAGGGTCTTATCAAACGCAAAGCGAATTGATATAATCAAATTCTACTCATCAGATGGAGTTTTTGATAAAGCATATAAAGTTATCCGCTGCAGCAGATCCACGGGTCAGCAAGTGACCATGCTTTAGATGAATGAACGAGTTAATGTGGATATAATCTGTGCTGCTGAATAGATGTAGGTCCAGATGTATTTAAATTTAAGAAATCATTATACTGCCATTCTGACAAAATGTCTTTCTTCGGCCTTGCTAACTATGTTACTATGTAAAGGTGGTTTATTCAACGCGTTTCAAAGTCTAAGCGACTTCTTCATCAGGAAATACCACACGAATGCAGAGTTAGGCCGGCGTCACTCTCAGCGTAGGGAAATACGGTCCGTATTTTACATGTGTAATATGCAGAAATGTTCCCAAAATAGTGATCCGTATGTCATCCGTAGGCAGGGTGTGGCAGCGTATTTTGCGCATGTAAACCTCCGTATGTAATCCGTATGGCATCCGTACAGCGAGATTTTCTCATCGGCCTGCTAAACGGACATACTATGGATCCATGGGCTCAAATTGTCGGGAAAACATATATGGAGTCTAATATATATATATATATATATATATATATATATATATATATATACATACACACAGTGGGGCAAAAAAGTATTTAGTCAGTCAGCAATAGTGCAAGTTCCACCACTTAATAAGATGAGAGGCGTCTGTAATTTACATCATAGGTAGACCTCAACTATGGGAGACAAACTGAGAAAAGAGATCCAGAAAATCACATTGTCTGTTTTTTTAAAAAAAAATTTTCGCATATTATGGTGGAAAATAAGTATTTGGTCAGAAACAAACAATCAAGATTTCTGGCTCTCACAGACCTGTAACTTCTTATTTAAGAGTCTCCTCTTTCCTCCACTCATTACCTGTAATAATGGCACCTGTTTAAACTTGTTATCAGTATAAAAAGACACCTGTGCACACCCTCAAACAGTCTGACTCCAAACTCCACTATGGTGAAGACCAAAGAGCTGTCAAAGGACACCAGAAACAAAATTGTAGCCCTGCCCCAGGCTGGGAAGACTGAATCTGCAATAGCCAACCAGCTTGGAGTGAAGAAATCAACAGTGGGAGCAATAATTAGAAAATGGAAGACATACAAGACCACTCATAATCTCCCTCGATCTGGGGCTCCACGCAAAATCCCACCCCGTGGGGTCAGAATGATCACAAGAACGGTGAGCAAAAATCCCAGAACCACGCGGGGGGACCTAGTGAATGAACTGCAGAGAGCTGGGACCAATGTAACAAGGCCTACCATAAGTAACACACTACGCCACCATGGACTCAGATCCTGCAGTGCCAGACGTGTCCCACTGCTTAAGCCAGTACATGTCCGGGCCCGTCTGAAGTTTGCTAGAGAGCATTTGGATGATCCAGAGGAGTTTTGAGAGAATGTCCTATGGTCTGATGAAACCAAACTGGAACTGTTTGGTAGAAACACAACTTGTCGTGTTTGGAAGAAAAAGAATACTGAGTTGCATCCATCAAACACCATACCTACTGTAAAGCATGGTGGTGGAAACATCATGCTTTGGGGCTGTTTCTCTGCAAAGGGGCCAGGACGACTGATCCGGGTACATGAAAGAATAAATGGGGCCATGTATCGTGAGATTTTGAGTGCAAACCTCCTTCCATCAGCAAGGACATTGAAGATGAAACGTGGCTGGGTCTTTCAACATGACAATGATCCAAAGCACACCGCCAGGGCAACGAAGGAGTGGCTTCGTAAGAAGCATTTCAAGGTCCTGGAGTGGCCTAGCCAGTCTCCAGATCTCAACCCTATAGAAAACCTTTGGAGGGAGTTGAAAGTCCGTGTTGCCAAGTGAAAAGCCAAAAACATCACTGCTCTAGAGGAGATCTGCATGGAGGAATGGGCCAACATACTAACAACAGTGTGTGGCAACCTTGTGAAGACTTACAGAAAACGTTTGACCTCTGTCATTGCCAACAAAGGATATATTACAAAGTATTGAGATGAAATTTTGTTTCTGACCAAATACTTATTTTCCACCATAATATGCAAATAAAATGTTAAAAAAACAGACAATGTGATTTTCTGGATTTTTTTTTCTCAGTTTGTCTCCCATAGTTGAGGTCTACCTATGATGTAAATTACAGACGCCTCTCATCTTTTTAAGTGGTGGAACTTGCACTATTGCTGACTGACTAAATACTTTTCGGACACACCTCATTTAAAGATTTTTCTGTATTTTCATGACTATGAAAATTGTAAAATCACACTGAAGGCATCAAAACTATGAATTAACACATATAGAATGATATACTTAACAAAAAAGTGTGAAACAACTGAAAATATGTCTATTATTCTAGGTTCTCCAAAGTAGCCACCCTTTGCTTTGATTACTGCTTTGCACACTCTTGGCACTCTCTTGATGAGCTTCAAGAGGTAGTCACCGGAAATGGTCTTCCAACAATCTTGAAGGAGTTCCCAGAGATGCTTAGCACTTGTTGGCTCTTTTGCCTTCACTCTGCGGTCCAGCTCACCCCAAACCATCTCGATTGGGTTCAGGTTTGGAGAGTGTGGAGGCCAGGTCATCTGGCGTAGCACCCCATCACTCTCCTTCTTGGTCAAATAGCCCTTACACAGCCTGGAGGTGTGTTTGGGGTCATTGTCCTGTTGAAAAATAAATGATGGTCCAACTAAACGCAAACCAGATGGAATAGCATGCCGCCGCAAGATGCTGTGGTAGCCATGCTGGTTGAGTATGCCTTCAATTTTGAATAAATCTCCAACAGTGTTACCAGCAAAGCACCCCCACACCATCACACCTCCTCATCCATGCTTCTCGGTGGGAACCAGGCATGTAGAGTCCATCCGTTCACCTTTTCTGCGTCACACAAAGACACGGTGGTTGGAGCCAAAGATCTCAAATTTGGACTCAGCAGACCAAAGCACAGATTTCCACTGGTCTAATGTCCATTTCTTGTGTTCTTTAGCCCAAACAAGTCTCTTCTGCTTGTTGCCTGTCCTTAGCAGTGGTTTCCTAGCAGCTATTTTACCATGAAGGCCTGCTGCACAAAGTCTCCTCTTAACAGATGTTGTAGAGATGTATCTGCTGCTAGAACTCTGTGTGGCATTGACCTGGTCTCTAATCTGAGCTGCTGTTCACCTGTGATTTCTGAGGCTGGTGACTCGAATAAACTTATCCTCAGAAGCAGAGGTGACTCTTGGTCTTCCTTTCCTGGGGTGGTCCTCATGTGAGCCAGTTTCTTTGAAGCGCTTGATGGTTTTTGCAACCACACTTGGGGACACTTTCAAAGTTTTCCCAAATTTTCGAACTGACTGACCTTCATTTCTTAAAGTAATGATGGCCACTCGTTTTTCTTTACTTAGCTGCTTTTTTCTTGCCATAATACAAATTCTAACAATCTATTCAGTAGGACTATCAGCTGTGTATCCACCAGACTTCTGCTCAACACAACTGATGGTCCCAACCCCATTTATAAGGCAAGAAATCCCACTTATTAAACCTGAGAGGGCACACCTGTGAAGTGAAAACCATTCCCGGTGACTACCTCTTGAAGCTCATCAAGAGAATGCCAAGAGTGTACAGCGCTCAGTTCAGTCTTGTCCCACGCTGTAAATCCATCTGAAGGGGTTAAATAATTTTATAAGCAGGAGCCTAAGAATGCAGCTGTGCTCCTGGCTGTAAAATCTGGGGAATGAATGGAAAGCAGGGGAACATAGCTACCTAGACTAGCGGTGCTGCGCCCCCTGCTGGCATAACCTCAGATGAACTCGAGCGTGGGAATTTTTCGGATTATTTTCTCACGCTCAAGTTCATGTGAGGTTATACCAGCAAGGGGTGCAGCCCTCAGCCCCTTCCTTTCCCACTCTGGCGGAGAAAATTGAGCGGGAGCCCACGCCAAATTTTTCCGTGATTTAACCCTTTATTTTAACAGCTAGAGCCCCCAAATTGTGCACACACAGACACTTGGAACATTACTAATGAGGAATATGTAAAAAAATAAGGGATATGAAATAGTTTAATGTATGTAAACCACGTCTCATATCCTGTCGGGTTTTGGAAGGAGATAGCAAAAGCCGGCAATTGAATTACTGGCTTTTCTGCTATCTAGCACTGTTTCAAATATATATATATATATATATATATATACCCCTATACTATGTGTAGACATTTATTTTATCTATTCTATTCTAACCTGTCAGTGTGATTTTACTGTACACCGCGCTGAATTGCCGGCTTTTCTCTAGAACACCGCTGCGTATTTCTCGCAAGTCACACTGTTGGTCCGTGTGTAATCTGTATTTTTCTCGCCCCCATTGACTTTCATTGGTGGATTTTTTGCGCAATATGCTGACAAACGCAGCATGCTGCGATTTTCTACGGATGTGCAAGACCGTATAATACGGATGCGTAATATACGGCAGATAGGAGCTGGGCCATAGAGAATCATTGTACCGTGTGCAATGCGTATTTTCTGCGCCTCTCACACATCCGTAAAACACGCTAGTGTGACGCCGGCCTCAGAAGTAGGATACTGTCTTATATATACAAAATTTCAAATAACGGTACCAATGGGATCACCTGATGAGCAAATATTTAAACATTGAAATTTCATGGTATTAACCAAGTTTTCCAAATGTTTTTCTTTTTTCATCTTTGCACTATGAAATAGGAAAATTTTGGTTAATACCATGAAATTTCAATGCTTAAATATTTTACTCAAATGTACATCAATTCTTGAACATGTCATGTGCTTTATCTGTGAACATTGTCTGTTTGTCAGGTGATGCCAATGGCGCCGTTATTTGAAATTTTGTATATATAACACAGTATCCTAGTCGCTTAGACTTTGAAACACGTTGAATAAACCACCTCTCTTTATGTGAAATACATCTGGACCTACATCTATTCAGCAGCACAGATTATATCCACATTAACACGCTCATTCATCTTCCTAGGCTTGTCATTACCTCCTGTCTGTGTGCGTGCCACAGGTGGCGTCGTCGGCCCTGGAAGCTCTGAAGTAACAGCTGCTCTTATCCCGGCGAGTCAGCGGAAAGGTGAGACTCTGTAATGTGCACCATTTTGAGTATTTTGCTGGGACTATTCTATGTATTATTTGCCTGTTTTGTGGTTAAATAAAATATTGCCACACTGTTTTACCCTCACTCTGTGCTGTCTTAGTAGTATTATGCCCATGGTAAAAGGAGAGTGTGCATTCATTAGGATGATCCCTAGTCCATGCAGTTTCGGCGCACCGGTTTCAGAGCACCCGCTGACCCCCGTGCCTCTATATTAATCAATGCCAAGGAGAAAAAAAAAGATCATTTCGGCCCCTTAAAAACGCTAACAAGATAATTGTTATAGAAGACAAAGAAAAGGCTGAGATATTAAACAGGCACTTTTCATCCATGTTCACCAATGAACCGTCTGTTTCAGTTATCATTCAACAAGGCAAAGATCCAAGTTCACCATTTGAAATAATAGTTAAACATGAAAAGAAGTACTCGTGTGTCTGAGCAATTTGAACTTTGGAGGATGGCTGATGTGGTACCGATATTTAAGAAAGGTAAGAAGGTGGATCCAGGTAACTACAGTCTGGTAAGTCTACATAGGAGCGATCTGATGATCGCCGCTATGCAGCAGAGCTGACCAGGCTATACTACAACCCCTGGCAAAAATTATGGAATCTCCGGCCTTGGAGGATGTTCATTTAGTTGTTTAATTTTGTCGAAAAAAAGCAGATCACAGTCATGGCACAAAACTAAAGTCATTTCAAATGGCAACTTTCTGGCTTTAAGCAACACTAAAAGATATCAAGAACAAAAAATGTGGTTGTCAGTAATGGTTACTTTTTTTAACCAAGCATAGGGGAACAATTATGGAATCACTCAATTCTGAGGAAAAAATTATGGAATCATGATAAACAATCAAACAAAAAAACACTCCAAAACATCACTAGTATTTTTTTGTACAAATTCTGGCTTTTATAACAGCTTGCAGTCTCTGAGGCATGGATGTAATGAGTGTCAAACATTACTCTTCATCAATCTGGCTCCATCTTTCTCTTATTGCTGTTGCCAGATCAGCTTTGCAGGTTGGAGCCTTGTCATGGACCATTTTCTTCAACTTCCACCAAAGATTTTCAATTGGATTGAGATGTGGACTATTTGCAGGCCAAGACATAGACCTTATGTGTCTTTTTTTCAAGGAATGTTTTCACAATTTTTGCTCTATAGCAGGATGCATTATCATCTTGAGATGAAAAAATGATTTCATCATCCCCATTCTTTCAATTGATGGGGTAAGAAAAGTGTCCAAAACATCAACATAAACTTGTGCATTTATTGAAGATGTAATGACAACCATCTCCCCAGTGCCTTTACCTGACATGCAGCCCCATATCATCATTGACTGTGGAAATTTGCATGTTCTCCTCAGGCATTCATCTTTATAAATCTCATTGGAACGGCACCAAACAAAAGTTCCATCATCATCACCTTGCCCAATGCAGATTCGTGATTCATCACTGAATATTACTTTCATCCAGTCATCCACAGTCCACGATTGCTTTTCCTTAGCCCATTGTAACCTTGTTTTTTTTTCTGTTTAGGTGTTAATGATGGCTTACATTTAGCTTTCCTGTATGTAAATCCCATTTCCTTTTGGTGGTTTCTTACAGTTTGGTCACAGACGTTGACACCAATTTCCACGCATTCGTTCCCCATTTGTTTTGTTATGCATTTCCTGCTTTGGAGACATATTGCTTTAAGTTTCCGGTCTGGACGCGTTGTTTTTCTTGGTCTACCAGTATGTTTGCCTTTAACAACCTTCCCATGTTTTTGTATTTGGCCCAGATTTTATACACAGCTGACTGTGAACAACCAACATATTTTGCAACATTGCGTGATGATTTGGCAGCGCCCCAGAGACCTGGTCGTTGCAGTATGGCCCCAAGGCGAGTAGCGGTACGTCCGATGGCACTAAAGAGTTCTCCGAGTCCTGACCAGGTATCACCAGAACACATTACACTTCACACTCCGGCCACTAGGGGGAGCAAAAGGCTTTATTTATTGGGCCACTCCTCACACTGGTAAAACTAGGGGCTGGGGAGGAAGTTAGTCAGAAGCTGACTGGGTTGGAACCGTACAACATCCCGTGGCAGGGGGTGTTGCAGGGAGAAGACACAGGGGGGTCCCTGTCAGGTGTGGCAACCTGGCAGGTGCCTAGCGACAGAACAGAACGTTACGGAACCGCGCCTGCACACCTTGCGGCGGTATCCTAAGGAAGAGACAAGAGGGGAAGAATATTGTGGAACAGTGTAAACGAGATCAGCACAAAGGAGAGCCAGTAAGAGTCGTGCCGAGAGAGGAAGGCAACATCTTACTGAGGCGCGTAGTCGGTGGCCGGATCACCGTAGGAGTAACTGACTTCAGGCCTTACTTCAAATTCCGCTGGACAGTTGATTATAGGTTGGCTGTCTACCTTTTACACCTACGAAGACATAGGGGGCAACATTGGGAGAGGGGCGTCTCTAGGGTCCCGGAAGACCTCCAAGCCTTCCCATCAAACGGGTGGCGTTCTAGCCATACTTTATCTGGGGGAAGTTAGAAACTAGCAACATCTGAAACCAAAGAACGAGAGAGAGAGAGAGAGAGCTGTAGAGAACGAACGAAAGAGAACAGCAGTTGTGAGGACTATTCCGAATGCTCAGCAGGTAGGACTACAACACACAGGCGCTATTGGTAGGCAACAATTTCCATCTGCGAGGGAAACTCTGGATGTGCCCATCGGACCGGCCGGTCTCTGATAGCCCGGTTGAACGTGCTCTGGACTGAGTGTACTGAAGCCTTCAGTAAAAGGTAAAGAGACTGCAACCCTGTGTCCTCGTTATTGCCTGCACCTCACACCATCACCATCCACCTTACTGGGAAGCCCTGGGGACATACTTCACCTGTGGGAAGGTATACCATCCAGCTGCCATTCCATCACCCCAGCGGACCCCACAGCAGCGTCGGTCACCCTGACCGAGTACCACAGGTGGCGTCACGAACTACTGACAGACTGTACTACCATTTTCATTGGACGCCCCTTAGCAGGGTCACGACCGGGTCCAGCCACCGTGACAACCGCAGAACAGAAGGAGAAGGGACTGGTACCGAGTGACTTGTGGCCCTGTGTCTGGGGGCGCTCCAATTTACCCTCTTTTTAGAGTTTGATAATCTTCTCCTTTGTTTCAATTGACATCTCTTGTGTTGGAGCCATGATTCATGTCAGTCCACTTGGTGCAACAGCTCTCCAAGGTGTGATCACTCCTTTTTAGATGAAGACTAACGAGCAGATCTAATTTGATGCAGGTGTTATTTTTGGGTATGAAAATTTACAGGATGATTCCGTAATTTTTTCCTCAGAATTGAGTGATTCCATAATTTTTCCCCGATGCTTGGTTAAAATAAATAACCATTACTGACTACCACATTTTTTGTTCTTGATTTCCTTTAGTGTTTCTTAAAGCCAGAAAGTTGCTATTTGAAATGACTTTAGTTTTGTGCCATGTCTGTGATCTGCTTTTTTTTCTACAAAATTAAACAACTGAATGAACATTCTCCAAGACCGGTGATTCAATAATTTTTGCCAGGGGTTGTAGCTTCTAGCCTCCCATGGAGGCTATTGAAGCATGGCAAAAGTAAAATAAAATGTTTAAAAAAATATGAAAAAAAATATATATAAAAGTTTAAATCACCCCCCTTTCGCCCCATTCAAAATAAAAAAAATCAAACCTACATATATTTGGTATCGCCGCGTTCAGAATTGCCCGGTCTATCAATAGAAAAAAGGAATAACCTTTAATCGCTAAACAGCATAACGAGAAAAAAATTTGAAAAGCCAGAATTATGTTTTTTGGTCACCAAGACATTGCATTAAAATGCAATAACGGGCGATCAAAAGATTGTATCTGCACTAAAATTGTATCATTAAAGACGTCAGCTCGGCACGCAAAAAACAAGCCCTCACCTGACCCCAGATCACAGAAAATGGAGACACTACGGTATTGGAAAATTGCGCAATTTTTTTTTTTTTTTTGCAATTTTTTTTTTTTACCACTTAGATAAAACGTAACCTAGACATCTTTGGTGTCTATGAACTCGTAATGACCTGGAGAATCACAATGGCAGGTCACTTTTAGCATATAGTGAACCTAGCAGAAAAGCCAAACAAAGAACAAGTGTGGGATGGCATTTTTTTTGCAATTTCACTGCACTTGGAATTTTTTACCTGTTTTCTAGTACACGACATGCTACAACCAATGATGTCGTTCAAAAGTGCAACTTGTCCTGCAAAAAAACAAGCCCTCACATGGCCAAATTGACGGAAAAATAAAAAAGTTATGGCTCTGGGAAGGAGGGGAGTTAAAAACGAGAACGCAAAAACAAAAAAGGGCAAGGTCGTGAAGGGGTTAAAATCTGACCTTGAAATTACAATATTAAAAAAATGATCTGGATAAGATCAAATGAGGTTTAATACTGATAAATGTAGTAATGCACCCAGCACGGCAGACACTATAACAGCTTTTATAAACTGGCTGGATGATTTCCTCAGAACAAGTAACACTGTGGGTTATAGGTAAATTAGTGACAAAATGAACAATTGGTGGAGAAAGGTTGAACTTGATGGAACTAGGTCGTTATTCAGCCCATGTAACTATGTTTATTGTCTAACAGCCGTGAAACATACGGGCGGGTTCTTGAGCATAGCGCCAAAGCACACGATACTCGATCAATGCCGAGCGCGCTCACTCATCACTAGTATCTACATTATGGTGCTGGAGCCAGGAGAGGAATCATCGCATTGTGGGAGAACTTCTCTGGGCTTCTGTCCGCTCATCCTGCAGGTGTCTGAGGACTTGGGAACCGGCGAAGCCGAATTCTGTCTACAGCTGTTACGTCACTGTTCACACCACACAGAGACCCCAAAAGCATCTTCGGGCTGAAGGGGTTAATGTCCCCCCACGGATGAGGAATCTCCAGCACCTACCTCCACCTGCAGAGCCCACTCCACATATATGGCTGTTCTGTGCACACAGGACCTGTGATGAGGTCACAGGAGGGGAGGAGTCAGGGGTCACATGATCAGGGGCCTCAGTGAATGATATCCGCAGTGTAGACCCTACATGGAAACTTCTCCTCAGTCAGTGACGTTTCCGCCATTATTCCCCCTCACTACTGGCACAATTACCCCGCGCCGCCTTCTCTACACAGTGTTATGTGTGGACTGTAACGTGTGATTTCTCTGGAGACAGATAGACCCCACACATGAGGGAATTATCACCAGTTACCGGACGTCTACTACAGCTCTGGCAACAATTAAGAGACCACCACATCAAAACCCTGTCATGGGCAGCCCAATCTCCAGACCTGAACCCCATTGAAAACCTCTGGAATGTAATCAGGAGGATGATGGATAGTCACAAGCCATCAAACAAAGAAGAACTGCTTACATTTTTGCGTCAGAAGCAGTGTGAAAGACTGGTGGAAAGCATGCCAATACGCATGAAAGCAGTGATTAAAATCATGGTTATTCCACAAAATATTGATTTCTGAACTCTTCCTGAGTTAAAACATTAGTATTGTTGTTTCTACATGATTATGAACTTGTTTTCTTTGCATTATTTGAGATTTGAAAGCACTGGGTTATTTTTGTAATTTTGACCATTTTTGTTTGTCAGAAAAAAATACAAAATGTATTGCTTGGAACTTCGGAGACGTTGTCAGAAGTTTATAGAACAAAAGAGCAATTTACATTTTACTCAAAAATATACCTATAAAGAGAAAAATCAGACAAACTGAACATGTTGCAGTGGTCTCTTAATTTTTGCCAGAGCTGTATATGGCGGCATCTGATTGTGCTATCGACTCCATACTAGGAGATAAAATGCCAAAATCTCATTTATTTAACCCCTTCCAGGGAGAATGGCCTTCATAGACTATATTCAAAAGAGTCTGGCTTAGGCCGGGGACACACACAACGTATAAAAAAACGGACCGTTTTTGATGGACGAGAATCGTACAAATGTTACCAAAACATTGATCCGTGTGCAGTGCGAGGATGCGATTTTCTCGCATCAAATGATCCGTGTGACATCCGTATGGCATCCGTACTGCGTGTTTTTATCGCAGGCTTGCAAAACCAACATACGGCTATACAAGGGATCCATGTGACAAAAAAAACAAACATATATACTGTCTATATATATATATATATATATATATATATGTCAGTAGACACATATATGTATACATATTAATATTTCATCCAGCGCGATATAGCAGAAAGCCGGTAATTCAATTACCGGCTTTTGCTTTCTCCTTCCTAAACCCGACATGATATGAGACCTGGTTTACATACAGTAAACCATCTCATATCCCTATTTTTTTTGCATAATCCACACTACTAATGTCAGTAGTGTGTCTATGCAAAATTTGGCCGTTCTAGCTAGTAAATTAAGGGGTTAAATGGCGGAAAAAATTGGCGTGGGCTCCCGCACAATTTTCTCCGCCAGAGTAGTAAAGCCAGTGACTGAGGGCAAATATTAATAGCCTGGAGAGGGTCCATGGTTATTGCCCCCCCCTGGCTAAAAACACCTGCCCCCAGCCACCCCAGAAAAGGCACATCTGGAAGATGCGCCTATTCTGGCACTTGGCCACTCTCTTCCCATTCCCGTGTAGCGGTGGGATATGGGGTAATGAAGGGTTAATGCCACCTTGCTATTGTAAGGTGACATTAAGCCAAATTAATAATGGAGAGGCGTCAATTATGACACCTATCCATTATTAATCCAATACTAGTAAAGGGTTAAAAAAATACACAAACACATTAATAAAAATTAATTTAATTAAATAAACACAAAGGTTGTTGTATTAATTTATTCTACTCTCAATCCAATCACTGAAGACCCTCGATCTGTAAATCAAAAAAACATAATAAACCAACAATATACATACATTCCGCAGATCTGTAAAGTCCAACGATGTAAATCCATCTGAAGGGGTTAAAATATTTTGCAGCCACGAGCTTTGCTAATGCAAGGTTGCTCATGTCTGCAAAACCCCGGAGAATGTAGGTAAAGTAGGTCAATGACCTATATTTACCTGCATTTGCGGTGAGGCGCCCTCTGCTGGCTGTTCCTAGATCGTGGGAACTTTCCTAGAAAGCTCCCTAGCTCGAGATCATAAGAAGGCGCCCTCTGCAACCCTATGTCCTCTGTTTATTTTCCGGCACCGCACCATCCTTGTCAAACACATTGGGAGCCCTGGGGACCCAGCTTCACCTGTGGGAAGCCATACCATCCCTGCTGCCATAACATCACCCCAGAGGACCCCTTTAAGCAGCGTCGGTCATCTGTGACCGAGTACTACAGGTGGCATTACAAACTTTTATTATTTCACAAACCCCTTTAAAGACCTTTTCCTTTAACATGGGCACACAGGAACACAGACCGGGTCACCATCGCCATGACACTTCCTTTTAAGTACCGGACCCGGTATCGAGTACCCCACGGCCCTGGTGAGCGTTCCAACTTGGCATCACGAACAGGATGGACTGACCCCTTTAAAATGGTCTTGTGCGCCTCAGACTAGCTCGAGATCATAAGAGGGTGCCCTCTGCTGGTTGTCGTCTTATGATCTCGAGCCAGGGAGCTTTCTAGGAAAGTTCACACGATCTAGGAACAGCCAGCAGAGGGCGCCTCACCGCAAATGCAGGTAAATATAGGTCATTGACCTACTTTACCTACATTCTCCGGGGTTTTGCAGACATGAGCAACCTTGCATTAGCAAAGCTCGTGGCTGCAAAATATTTTAACCCCTTCAGATGGATTTACATCGTTGGACTTTACAGATCTGCGGAATGTATGTATATTGTTGGTTTATTATGTTTTTTTGATTTACAGATCGAGGGTCTTCAGTGAGTGGATTGAGAGTAGAATAAATTAATACAACAACCTTTGTGTTTATTTCAATAAATTAATTTTTAATAATGTGTTTGTGTATTTTTTTAACCCTTTACTAGTATTGGATTAATAATGGATAGGTGTCATAATTGACGCCTCTCCATTATTAATTTGGCTTAATGTCACCTTACAATAGCAAGGTGGCATTAACCCTTCATTACCCCATATCCCACCGCTACACGGGAATGGGAAGAGAGTGGCCAAGTGCCAGAACAGGCGCATCTTCCAGATGTGGCTTTTCTGGGGTGGCTGGGGGCAGATGTTTTTAGCCAGGGGGGGGGGCAATAACCATGGACCCTCTCCAGGCTATTAATATCTGCCCTCAGTCACTGGCTTTACTACTCTGGCGGAGAAAATTGTGCGGGAGCCCACACCAATTTTTTCCGCCATTTAACCCCTTAATTTACTAGCTAGAACGGCCATATTTTGCATAGACACACTACTGACATTAGTAGTGTGGATTATGCAAAAAAAAAATGGGGATATGAGATGGTTTACTGTATGTAAACCATGTCTCATATCATGTCGGGTTTTAGGAAGGAGAAAGCAAAAGCCGGTAATTGAATTACCGGCTTTAAAGCTGTCTAGCGCTGGAAGAAATATTAATATATATATATATATATATGTGTGTCTCACTGACATATATATATATATATATATATATACCTATTCTATGTGTACACATTTATTCGACCTATTCTATTCTAAGCTGTCAGTGTGATTTTACTGTACACCGCACTGAATTACCGGCTTTTCTCTCTAACAGCGCTGCGTATTCCTCGCAAGTCACACTGCTGGTCCGTGTGTGATCCGTATTTTTGGGGCTTCCATAGACTTTCATTGGCGATTCTCGGCCAAGAAACGCTGACAATCGCAGCATGCTGCGATTTCACTCGGATCCTGAATACGGCCGAGAAAATATCGGATGATGGGAGCTGCCCCATTGATTAACATTGGGACGAGTGCTGTGCGATTTTTTAGCGCACTGCACTCGTCCGTAATACGGTCTAGTGTGACCCCGGCCTAAGGGTCATATACGGCCATCCACCTCTCCAGTCGCCATGGGTTTTTTTTCTTAAAAAAATAATGGAGGGTTGCGTACATGCAAGAGATTTATAAAATCACGGTTCACAATCCCTGTCCTTTAGCCCTTACACCTGACCTGTTTAACCAATTATCTGAAGCTAAATGGTTTTCTAAACTTGACTTGAGAGAGGCATATAACCTTAGCAATGTGTTCCCAAAAACATTATTTCTGATAAAGGAGTTAAACTTCTTAGCGTTTGGCTTAGTTTTTGTTCCAGATTGAGTATCAAGCTGTCTTTTTCCTCAGGCTATCATCCAGAGATTAATGTAAAAACAGAATGTATGAGCCAGGAGGTATAGCAGTGTTTAACAGGTTTTGTTTCTTCTAAATAGGAAGATTGGGTGGAATTTCTGCACCTTGCCGAATTTGTTCTTAGTAGCCGTTCCTTTACAGCTACTGGGACCTCGCGGTTTTTGCTGCAGGGGTTTTCATCCACTATTTGGGAACTTTTCTGGGGTGCAATCCTCCATACCAGAGGAAGAAGGATTATCTTCCAGATTAAGGTCTGGAAGAAGGTCATAAGGGGTTTTTGGTAGCTGTTGATCGGGCCAAGAGATGTTCTACCACAAACATAGGAAGGCTCCTGTCTTTTGGGTGGTTGTCCTCACAAAACTCTACTCTTAAAGGTCACATCTAGGATGCTTGCTCTTAAATTCATAGGTTCTTATAAAATGATTAACATTTTGAATCCTGTGACGGGTTACTTCATATTGCCTCTAGGATCAATAATTTCTTCCATGCATCCCTGTGATGCCCCAGGTAACTGGATGTTACATTGGCATTGCTTTCCTCATGGGGAGAGTGATGCCATGCTTGGAAACTAGGAAGGATCCCTTTAACAGGTAACCAGCACATACAACACTGTTCTGACTCCAGGCCAGAAGGGGGAGCTCTGAACTCGGTTTCAGGGGAGCTTCCCTAGATATATTTATATATTCTTGCCTGGGGGAGGAGTTAGTTAGATTGTGAGAGGAGAGTGAGGAGAGAGGAAGCAGACAGAGAGTCTGAGAGAGGAAAGCTGGGGCCATGCAGACCCGTGTATCTGCAACTCCTGGAAGTCGAGAGAAAAGCAGAGCAGTCTGTAGGAGACTGACAGGGAAGAGAAGCAAAGGAGAATAAAGAGCTGGAGGGAAGCTGCAACTGAGCTTCCTCCACTCTGAAGCGCAGAATTCCGGTGGATGGAAGACCGAGGTTGTGGGGGTAACTCTATGCCCCATGTCAGAAACCGGCGGACAGGAGATTGAAGGTCGCCTGTCCACCATTAACCGAAGACACAGAACAGATAGAGCCCGGAGTCATGATAGAGATCCTGTAAAAAGGCTCGAGTTACCTATAATGCGGGTAGTGTCCAACCTAAAGGGGGACAGAAAGAACACGTGGGGACCTTGTGTGAGCTCTAAGGCAGCAAGGGACTACAACACAGCACGAGAAGGAAGGCTTCCAACAAAACCTGGTTAGGGGGATTCCAGAGTCGTTTCCAAGCCGGCCGGACCATACCAGCACCTGTGATCTGTTACACTGCACTGTGGCTGTCTACCATCAGTAAACCAGGTAAAGAGACTGCAACCCTATGTCCTCTGTTTATTTTCCGGCACCGCACCATCCTTGTCAAACACATTGGGAGCCCTGGGGACCCAGCTTCACCTGTGGGAAGCCATACCATCCCTGCTGCCATAACATCACCCCAGAGGACCCCTTTAAGCAGCGTCGGTCATCTGTGACCGAGTACTACAGGTGGCATTACAAACTTTTATTATTTCACAAACCCCTTTAAAGACCTTTTCCTTTAACATGGGCACACAGGAACACAGACCGGGTCACCATCGCCATGACACTTCCTTTTAAGTACTGGACCCGGTATCGAGTACCCCACGGCCCTGGTGAGCGTTCCAACTTGGCATCATGAACAGGATGGACTGACCCCTTTAAAATGGTCTTGTGCGCCTCAGACTGAGCTTAACTGTGAGATTATTGGAATGTAAACTGCGACCAAAGCTGCAGCCATTGCAGCACCATGTGGCACGCAGGAGGAGAAGGGCGTGTTGTCGTGGGTGGCACCTGGAGGAACGGCGTGAAAACCACAGCCACCCCTCATCAATACTACTATGTGAGAGAAGTATGCCCATCAACGAGAGAAGTCCGCATCCTGGTCTGGGATGGCGGGAAGAAGAGAAAGAACTGCCCACGAAGACAGGCGTGGTGGAGTGAAACCATAGGAAACCGAGTAGGAAATGCCAGAAAGCAGCATGGTGGATGGAGATGAGCGAGCACTGGAGCATGGGGTGGAGCAGGAGGGCTCCCCAAGCCAGCACCCGCAAAAACTGTACCAGCCACCGACGTTGGATCCGGACCGCCTGCGGAAAGAAGTGGAGGAACTTACCCAGCAGCTTGTGCGGATGCAGCTGGAGGGTGTGGCCGGGTGGATAAAGGCTTTCCTCGGGAACCTTACTAGATGACTGCCAGCAAACTTGTCCAGCCCGGAGCAAGAATGAAGATCCAGAGGGGTGCAGGATATAGTACAGCCACGTAGTATATAACACAGCCACGTACCCGCGACTTGGGATTTCCATGACAGACAGAAAAACAGACAGACAGACATTATATATATTATATATATAAATAGGGATTATATATATAGATAGGGATTTTCATATAAAGCTGCATGATCCGGTCATCAGCCAGTGTGTATAAGTGCAATAGTCAAGTATCAAGTGCAGTTATCATGTGCATAGAGGGTGTGGAGACAGATTGGATAGTAGGGTGCAAATTCAGAATAATATTTGGAAGGAGGGAACAGGGCAAAGTTAGTTTACGAAGTAGTTGATGTGGTAGGCTTGTTTGAAGAGATGGGTTTTCAAAGTGCGCTTGATTAGGTCGGGGCTAGGTATCAATTTGATCGTCTGAGGAAGTGCATTCCAGAGAGCTGGCGCAGCACGAGAGAAGTCTTGGAGACGGAGGTGCGAGGTTAGGATTACGGGGGATGTTAGTCTTAGGTCATTTGTAGAACGGAGGGCACGTGTAGAGCAATAGACAGAGATGAGAGAGGAGATATAAGGCGGTGCAGAACTGTGGAGAGCTTTGTGGTTGAGAGAGATGAGTTTATACTGGACCCTGTAGCGAATGGGTAGCCAGCAGGGGCGTAACAACTGCGGTCGCAGGGGTCGCGACTGCGACGGGGCCCGCAGCGTTTTCAGGGCCCGCCCAGTCCAGCAAACAAGTAGCAGGGGAAACAAAGGACTAGGAGACAAGTCACGCACGTATCCTGCTGGCCACGCCCACAGCTTCCCCAGACTTTCAGCAGTGTGCGGCGAGTGGGCATGTCCGTGAAGGACATGTGACCTAGCAGAAGGGCTGTGCTGTCACTGACTGAAGCTGGAGAGATGGAAGAAGGCAGCAGCTGGTGAGTGATGTGGTGCTTACACCTGACACACACACACACACCTACACACACACCTACACACACACACCTACACACACACACACACACACACACACACACACACACACACACACACACACACACACACACACACACACACACACACACACACACACACACACCTACCTGTTCTGTGCGCACAGGACCTGTGATGAGGTCACAGGAGGGGAGGAGTCAGGGGTCACATGATCAGTGGCCTCAGTGTATGCACTATGCAGGACTCTGCTGTGCTTGATTGTCATGGTGCTGAAAGAGGGGATGTTTATGTAACAGAGCCGTGTGTGTACAAGGTGTACAGAGCGGAGCCGTGTATGTGCGTAGTGGAGCAATGTGTACGGAGCGGAGTCAGGTGTGTACGAGGTCTACAAAGCTGAGCTGAGGGTGAAAGAGGTGAGCGGATTCGTGTATTTATGGGGTGTATGGAGTGGTGCTGCGTGTTTAAGAGGTGTAAAGAGCGGAGCCGCGTGTGGACGGGGTGGACGGAGCGGAGAAGCGTGTGTGTGAGGTGTACGGGGCGGAGCCGCGTGTGTACGAGGTGTAAGGAGCGGAGCCGCGTGTGTACAAGGTGTACGGAGCAGAGCCACGTGTGTACAAGGTGTACGGAGCGTAGCCGCGTGTGTACGAGGTGTACGGAGCGTAGCCGCGTGTGTACGAGGTGTACGGGGCGGAGCCGCGTGTGTACGAGGTGTAAGGAGCGGAGCCGCGTGTGTACAAGGTGTACGGAGCAGAGCCACGTGTATACAAGGTGTACGGAGCGTAGCCGCGTGTGTACGAGGTGTACGGAGCAGAGCCGCGTGTGTACAAGGTGTACGGAGCAGAGCCGCGTGTGTACAAGGTGTACGGAGCGTAGCCGCGTGTGTACAAGGTGTACGGAGCGGAGCCACGTGTGTACAAGGTGTACGGAGCAGAGTCGCGTGTGTACAAGGTGTACGGAGCAGAGCCGCGTGTGTACAAGGTGTACGGAGCAGAGCCGCGTGTGTACAAGGTGTAAGGAGCGGAGCCGCGTGTGTTCAAGGTGTACGGAGCGGAGCCGCGTGTGTACAAGGTGTACGGAGCAGAGCCGCGTGTGTACAAGGTGTACGGAGCAGAGCCGCGTGTGTACAAGGTGTACGGAGCAGAGCCGCGTGTGTACAAGGTGTACGGAGCAGAGCCGCGTGTGTACAAGGTGTACGGAGCAGAGCCGCGTGTGTACAAGGTGTACGGAGCAGAGCCGCGTGTGTACAAGGTGTACGGAGCAGAGCCGCGTGTGTACAAGGTGTACGGAGCAGAGCCGCGTGTGTACAAGGTGTACGGAGCAGAGCCGCGTGTGTACGGGCTATACACGGCTGTGGGCAGAGCCCAGCATGTGCACTGTGGGGGAGTATTGCGTGTACTCGCCAGCATCAGAATGTGCAGTGCGTATGCTCCGGAGCCGACCAGTACACCCAATACACCCCCACACTGCACAGGTCCGGAAATGACGCACTGCAGCGCCATACGAGGAAGAAACAGCACACAGATTTCAAACGCCGGGAGTGCGCTTGGAATTAGAGCGAGGGAGGACATATTACTATAGGGACATGTTAGTTATAAAATCATTTTTCTCAGCGAGTACAGGGCAGTATTAGGTCAGACTATTCAACATTGCAACACAACTATAGTGTGCGAAATGAATAGGGAAAATGTGAATTTCGGTGGGAAATATTTTGGCACGGGGGGGGGGGGCCCATTTGAAAGTTCGCATCGGGGCCCCTCACTTTGTAGTTACGCCACTGGTAGCCAGTATAATGACAGGCACAAAATGGTGGTATTGGAGAAACGGCTGGACAGAAATATGACTCTGGCTGCCGCATTCAAAAATGGATTGGAGAGGAGAAAATTTTATCAGAGGGAGACCGATCAGAAGAGCGTTGCAGTAGTCCAGACAAGAATGAATATAAGAGTGACCGTAAGAGTCTTAGCAGTTTCAAAGGAGAGAAAAGGTCGGATTCTGGAGATGTTTTTAAGATGCAGGTGAGAAGACTGAGTGAGTGATCGGATATAGGGAGTAAAAGAAAGTTCGGTGTCGAATATGACCCCAAGACAGCGGGTATGCTGGTTGGGAGTTATGGTTGAACCCTCCAGGGTTATTTCGATGTTGGGTAGAATGAGGTTAATAGAAGATAGAAACACAAGAAGTTCAGTTTTGGGGAGATTTAGTTTCAGATAGAGGGAGGACATGATGTTAGAGACAGCAGACAGACAATCCTTGGTATTTTGAATTAGAGTGGGGGTGATGTCGGGGGAAGAAGTGTATAATTGGGTCTCGTCAGCATAGAGATGGTACTGGAACCCAAATCTGCTGATTGTTTGTCTAATAGGGGCCGTGTATAGAGAGAAGAGGAGGGGGCCTAGGACTGAGCGCTGCAGAACCCCGATAGTAAGGGGACGAGGAGAGGAAGAGGAGCCGGCAAAATATACAGTGAAAGAGCGGTCAGAGAGATAGGAGGAGAACCAGGAGAGAGCTGTGTCCTTGAGGCCTATAGAGCGGAGCATAGTGAGGAGGAGCTAGTGATCCACAGTGTCAAATGCGGCAGAGAGATCCAGGAGAATCAGCAGAGAGCAATGACCTTTGGATTTAGCTGTTATTAGATCATTAGAAACAAAAGATTTATTATCCCAAATCAGAAAACGTTTCGGTCTCACAGCTGGACCTTCATCAGTAACGTTTACTGGGACAATGTATAGATTCAAGTGGCTATATGGCCTGCCCGGAGGTTGCTACCAATATAGTATTGGATATCCAGAGAGAAAAGTTACAGCCTATATGGGTGCTGTCATCGCGGCGTCCACCGCTGATTAGCAGGTACTATATTGGTAGCAACCTCCGGGCAGGCCATATAGCCACTTGAATCTATACATTGTCCCAGTAAACGTTACTGATGAAGGTCCAGCTGTGGGACCGAAATGTTTTCTGATTTGGGATAATAAATCTTTTGTTTCTTCACACCACAAAGTTGAGTGCCGGGTGCCTCATACGGTTGTGCACACGTGTTTCTAACTATATTAGATCATTAGAGACTTTAGTGAGGGCAGTTTCAGTAGAGTGTAAGAGCGGAAACCAGATTGTAAGGGGTCGAGAAGAGAGTTATCCGAGAGATAGCGGATTAGATGGGAGTGGACCAAGCGTTCCAGGAGTTTAGAGATGAAAGAAAGGTTAGAGACAGGTCTGTAGTTAGCAGTGAAGTTCTGGTCCAGGGATGGCTTTTTAAGTAAAGGGGTTATGATGGCATGTTTAAATGAGGAGGGAAAGATACCTGAAGACAGAGGTTAAATATTTTAGTCAGGTGAGTGGTGACCACTGGTGAGAGAGACTGCAGGAGATGTGAAGGAATGGGGTCACTGTTGCAGGTTGTAGGCCTAGCAGAAGCGAGGAGCATGGAAACTTCTTCTGAAACAGGCTCAAAGATGTCTAATGAGCTTGAGGTACGGCAGGGAAAGGGATCCAGGCACTGAGGAGATTGGGCTGAGATATCCTGATTGATGTGGTTAATTTTTTCTAGGAAATAAGTGACAAGATCCTCACTGCTGAGGTTGGTGATGGGGGCCTGTAGTTTAGGTTTCAGGAGGGAGTTTAAGGTTTCAAAAAGTCATTTTGGGTTGTTGGATAGTGAGGTGATGAGGGTGGTGAAGTACGATTGTTTGGCCAGATGAAGGGCAGAGTTATAGGTTTTGAGCATGTACTTGAGCAGCGCTGAAGAAAGCTTGTTTGCATAGTGTGCCAGGGCTGCCGTTGTCTGTGTCAGGTCTTTCTGTGTGTAGAAGGTGCTGATTCATCTAGAGCATTCTTCAGTGTATTATTGAAGTGTGACAATTAGTGTTGAGCATTCTGATACTGCAATATCGGGTATCAGCCGATATTCGCTGTATCAGAGTTCTGATACTGAGTTCTGATACTTTTACAATATCGAATACTGGAATTGGAAGTTCCCATAATGCAATGAGTCAGTTTTATTCTATTCAGCCAATGAGGATCCTAAGAAGTGTGGGCACATCCTGTAAGGCATGTTAGCCATGTTAACTAATGGCATGGCTGCGATTGGCTGCGCAAATGATGTCATGATGCACTATAATGGAGTGTGGGCGGTGCGTGGGCGGAGACTGTGTGTGCGGGCGGGGTCTGTGCGTGATCGACGGGGGTCTGTGCGGGCCTGCCGGGGGTCTGTACGGGCCTCTCGGGGGTCTGTGCGGGCCTGCCAGGGGTCTGTACGGGCATCTCAGGGGTCTGGGTGGGCGTGCCGTAGGTCTGTACGGGCCTCTCGGGGGTCTGTGTGGGCCTGCCGGGGGTATGTACGGGCCTCTCGGGGGTCTCTTCGAGCTTGCCGGGGGTCTGTACGGGCCTCTCGGGGGTCTGTGTGGGCCTGCCGAGGGTCTGTACGGGCCTCTCAGGGGTCTGTGCGGGCCTGCCGGGGGTCTTTGTGTCTGTGTGCAGGCATCGTCTGATGGGACTACAAGTCCCATTAGGCTATGCCTGCTACAATGACAGTGATTGACACATTAGCCAATGATGGGACAGTAGTAGTCCCATCATCCGGCTAATGTGTTGAATGTAAAAAAAAACAAACATACAATATACATACTACATGCATACAACATACATACATACAGGATACATACAACGTACTACATACAACACACTACATACATACATTACTACATACAACATACTACATACACACATACAACATACAAACAACATACTACATACAACATACTACATATATACTGCATACATACATACATAAATACTACATACATACAACATACTGTACATACTACATACATACATACAACATACTACATACATACAACATACATACAACATACCACATACATACAACATAAATACAACCTACTACATACATACAACATACATACTACATACATACATACAACATACTACATACATACAACATACATACAACATACCACATACATACAACATAAATACAACCTACTACATACATACAACATACATACTACATACATACTACATACATACAATACATTCATACATTACATACATATAGACATACAGTACATATAACATAGAGTACATACTCACCATCACTTGTCACTTTGTTCCCCGAAGCCAGTGTCACCTGTAAAAAATATTAAAATAACAAACAATATACTCCCTGATCTACAGAAATCCACGAGTGTCCCACGACGATCTCCCGTGGAGAGCAGCAGCATCAGCTGATGCAACTGCTCTCTAGGGGCTCCAGGAATACAATGACAGGAGCAAGGTATCCTTCCGCACTGTATTCCTACTCCACTGTAAAAAATAGTCGCTAGTCTCACTTTTGGCACTGCTGTGTGAGAAAGTTCCCATGCAGCATTTGCTATAAAGTCAGACCAGTGAACTACAGTAACCTCTCAGTGATGCACTGCATGAGCCGTTGTCTCCTGTCAGTGTGTCACTGGAGGTCCTATAGAGCAGTGACATCACCAGATGTTACTGTTCTATTTGGAAGATCGTCGTGGGACACTCGTTATTAATTGGACTACGTCGGACAGGGAATATAAGGTTTATTATTTTACTTTTTTGCAGGCACTGAAGTATGGTAAGTATGGTTAAATTAACCCCTTTATCCCATATGACGTACTATCCCGTCGAGGTGACCTGGGACTTAATTCCCAGTGACGGGATAGTACGTCATAGTGTTTAATGCGACATTGCGACTTAAGTCGCGGTGATCGCATTAAATTTCCGGCGCCATCTTACCTGGAGGAAGATGGCGCTGACATCCCCGGGCATGGCTTCGCCCCCCAGGCCTCTGGATCGCTGTGATTGGCTGTTCAATTCTGAACAGCCAATCACAGCGCTCCTCATTGTTTCAGCCAATCGGAGTGGCTGAAACAATGAGGTCGCAGGCTAGGATCGAGTACCGATGTACTCGATCCTAGGGCCGGTGCCAACGCCAGGCACCGGCAAAACCCCCCTGGATTGGCGCGATCGCCGATCGTATCGATAGCGCCAATCGCAGGGCACAGCGGCGGTATTACCGCCGCTGTGCCCTGCTGTACTGGCCTGGATCGGTGCTGCAATAGCACCGATCGTAGGCCAGAGCCTAGTGCAGGCCCAGCAGGGCCTGCAGAGGCTGATTGGCGCGATCGATGCGAACGACGATCGCGCCAATCAACGGGCACAGCGGCGGTATTACCGCGCTGTGCCCAGCTGTTCCCTGCCCCGTGCCCGGCTTTTCCCTGCCCCGTGCCAGCTGTCCCCTGCTCCCATACCCCCTGCCCCCTGCTGTAGCGGCCTGGATCGGTGCTGCCATGGCACCGATCACAGGCCAGTGACTAGTGCAGGCCCAGCAGGGCCTGCAGGAGCTGATTGGCGCGATCGACGATCGTGCCAATCACAGGGCACAGCAGCGGTCACGTTGTGACCGCTGTGTGCCCTGCTGGTGACCTGGCAGTGACCTGCCTAGGATCGGATGGATCCTAGGCAGTTGCCATGGTCACCAAGCCCTGCAGGGATTGGTGGGATCGATGTTATCATTCGATCCCACCAATGATAGCTCACAGCAGCGGTGTGACCGCTCTGTGACCTGTCTGTCACCTGCAGTGACCTGTGTGACCGCTCTGCAGGGGTCCTCACTCTAGCTGAGGGACTCCTGCTGAGCGGTCACACAGCCAGATCTTGTCTTGCTGGGCCTTGTGGTGCTACAGAAGCCTGTAACACCACAATCCCCTGCGATACAAAAAAGTGGAAGAAAGAAAACCAAAGAAAGAAAACCAAAGAAAGAAGAGAGACTACAAAAGGTAAGTGCTAACAGCCCCTACCCGGTCTCATTTCATCCACCCATCCCCCCCTTCCCCCTCTTCCCCCTTTTTTACCCCCTCCGTCCCTCTTTGCGCCGCCTCCGTGCGCACGTTTAGCAGCCGCCGAGCTGTTCACGCAGTTCACCGATCAACACTCGTGCTCGCTTTTTTTTCAGCAGCCCCCTTTGCCCAATTCCGTACACCCATCCCGCAGCCGCCAAACTTTGATAAGTGATGCAGTTCACTTATCAGAGCTTGTGCCTGCCGTTTTCCTTTTTTTTTTTTCACCACACCTGTGCGCACACCCAGCAGCCGCGCGAACTTTGATAAGTGACGCGGTTCACTTATCAAAGCTCTCGTGCCTGCCGTTTTTTTTTTAACACATCCCCGTGCGCTCACCCAGCCTCCGCATCTGATCCTTGCCTTCCTTTTCTTTTTTTCCCCACATCTCCGTGCGCTCACCCTGCGCGCATCTAACCCATGCTTTCCTTTTTTTTCCCCCCACATCTCTGTGCGCTCACCCCGCCGCGTCTAACCCGTGCTTTCCTTTTTTTTTTTTTTTCTCCCACATCTCCGTGCGCTCACCCCGCGCGCATCTAACCCGTGCTTTCCTTTTTTTTCCCCCACATCTCCGTGCGCTCACCCCGCCGCGTCTAACCCGTGCTTTCCTTTTTTTTTTTTTTCCTCCCACATCTCCGTGCGCTCACCCCGCGCGCATCTAACCCGTGCTTTCCTTTTTTTCCCCCACATCTCCGTGCGCTCACCCCGCCGCGTCTAACCCGTGCTTTCCTTTTTTTTTTTTTTCTCCCACATCTCCGTGCGCTCACCCCGCGCGCATCTAACCCGTGCTTTCCTTTTTTTCCCCCCACATCTCCGTGCGCTCACCCCGCCGCGTCTAACTCGTGCTTTCCTTTTTTTTTTCTCCCACATCTCCGTGCGCTCACCCCGCGCGCATCTAACCCGTGCTTTCCTTTTTTTCCCCCACATCTCCGTGCGCTCACCCCGCCGCCGCGTCTAACCCGTGCTTTCCTTTTTTTTTTTTTCTCCCACATCTCCGTGCGCTCACCCCGCGCGCATCTAACCCGTGCTTTCCTTTTTTTTTCCCCCACATCTCCGTGCGCTCACCCCGCCGCGTCTAACCCGTGCTTTCCTTTTTTTTTTTTTTTCTCCCACATCTCCGTGCGCTCACCCCGCGCGCATCTAACCCGTGCTTTCCTTTTTTTTTCCCCCACATCTCCGTGCGCTCACCCCACCGCATCTAACCCGTGCTTTCCTTTTTTTTTTTTTTCTCACATCCCTGTGCACGCACCCAGCAGCCGCTGAACTTTGGTAAGTGACGCGGTTCATTTATCAGAGCTCTCGTGCCTGCGGGTTTTTTTTTCACATCCCCATTCACACACCCAGCAGCCGCCAAACTTTGGTAAGTGACGCGGTTCACTTATCAGAGCTAGGGCCTGCTGTTTTATTATTTTCTTTCACAGGTATTTTTTTTTCCTTTAGCTTTTTCTTTTCAGAGTAGTTTGCACCAAGATATATAAGAGCAACTACGGGCGCTGCACAAGGTTTGTTTGCACTGGTAATTCTACTGCTGCAGATAAACGGACATAACTACCAAAAATGTCCTATATAAAGTGAAAAACACCAATAATCATATATATGTATGTATATCTGCGCTGTAGATTCCAGAGAAAAAAATAAATAAGAGGATTTTCTGCAAATATTATCCACCATAAAATGTATCCACAGTTATCTGATTTAGGGTATATTAATACGTTATTAGTGCGTTATATATAGTGCATATCAGATGTTAATATTTACCGGGTGTCTTTCAATAAAGGTTTCCTGGATGTATCCACAGTTACCGGGTGTATTGCAGTCAGGATCTCCTGGATAAATGCACAGCGGTAAATCTTTCAATAGCACTCCTTCCAGAGAATGTACGGGGAGGGGGTGAAAAAAACCTGTCCCGGCCGGTGACAGTCACCCCTTCTCTCACCGATAGTACTCCTGGATCTTCGGCGTGGGCCTGCACTCCCACACGCTAGCTGCCGGCGAGGTGCAGTGAAGCTGCAAGACCTCGCGTGACGTCACATACACGTGATGTTACACGTGAACGGCTGCCTAATTACACACAGCACCGAAAAGGATCTATCCAACGCGTTTCGGAGTCTACGGACTCCTTCCTCAGGGATGGTCCGGTGCAGGTCAGGAGTGCTTTATATATCATATAGCGATTGGAAGCGCCGGGTCCTATTTGTTGAAAGCAAACAATTCAATTTCGCTGTTTAACCCATTTGGAATCAGTGTGTTCATCTCAAATATCCATTTGCTCTCCTCCCTTGACATCTGGTGGATGAAGTTACCCTTCCGCCAATTCTTTTTAACAATTTTAATACCAATAACTACAATATCCTTTATAGAGCCCTCATGAAATTCTTCAAAATGTTGTGATAGAGGGTGGCCCGCAAATTTGTTATTAATATTCCGTAGATGTTCCCCTATACGTACACTCAGAGGGCGTATAGTACGCCCTATATATAATTTGTCACATGGGCATTTAATGCCATAAATGACACCTCGGGTGGAACAGGTAATGAAGTCTTTAATTTCTGCTTTATTATTTTTATAAATAATACTCGATTGTTTTTTTATATTTAATTTTCTGCATGGTAAACATTTTTTACATGGAAAAAAACCAGACAGGGTTTGTGGTATGAGGGCTGATTCTAACGATGCAGATTTGCGGACAGATGGGGCTATAATGTTGCCCAAATTGTTCGCCCTCCTATAAACAAATCTTGGGTGTTCTGTTAGTGTGTCTCCAATCACCCTATCTTCCTTGAGTAAACTCCAATGCTTGTTTACAATTTTTTTTTATAAAATGGCTATTGGAATTGTATGGCATTATTATAGGTATCCCTTCATCTTCCATGTTGTTACTTTTTTTCTCTTTTGGTTTGAGTAATTTTTGTCTTGATTGTTTCCCCACCTGTTCCTTAACCCGTGTCAGGGTCTCTTTATCGTATCCTTTCTGGCAAAACCTCTCAATCAGGATATTTGTCTCTTTGTTAAAATCCTCTGATTTGGAGCAATTTCTGTGGGCCCTTATGAATTGGCTTTTGGGAACGTTCAGAAGCCAGCTAGGTAAATGACAACTATTTAATGAAATATAATTATTTGAGTCTGTTGGTTTATGATATAAAGTGGTTTGAATCCCATTCCCCTCTATAAAAATTTTCAAATCTAAAAAATTAATTTCTTTATTACTTGTGTTCGCTGTAAATTTTAAAAAATAATTATTTTTATTAAGACCATTAATAAAATCTAATAATAAAACAGGACCCCCTGACCATATAAAAACTATATCATCAATAAAACGCTGCCATAGGACCAGGTTCGCCCGTAGGAGTCCATCCATATAGATGTAATCTTCCTCCCACTTACCGACATATAAATTAGCATAACTAGGGGCGAACCTGGTACCCATGGCAGTGCCCCACCGCTGGGAGTAGTAGTCCTTCCCAAAGCAAAAGTAGTTGTGGGTAAGTATAAAATTTATACATTCAATAATAAAAGCAATTTGGTCACCCGGTAAAATTCCATCTTTAGATAAAAAGTATTTAGCAGTTTCACAACCTTTCTGATGTTGGATAACTGTATATAAAGAAGTAATGTCGAGAGTGCCGATAATATAATGGTCCTGCCATTGAACAGTTTGCAATATACGTAAGATGTGTGCACTGTCTTTTAGATAGGATGGAAGTAAGGGGCATAATTTCTGTAAATGGCAGTCGACATATCTCGACAAATTAGTTGTAAGGCCTCCTATAGCTGAAATTATTGGCCTGCCCGGTGGGTGTAATAAATCTTTGTGTACCTTAGGTAGGTAATAAAAATAAGGGATTCTAGGGTGTGTGATATTAACAAAGTCATATTCAGATTTGTTTAAGAAACCTTTATGTAATCCCTTTTTTATCAAATTTTGCATTTCACAGATATATCTCTCAGTTGGGTCCGCCTTGAGTATTTTATATGTGCATTTATCTCCCAATAGGCGTAACGATTCTCTGTTATAATCCTCAGTATTCAAAATCACTATTCCGCCCCCTTTGTCTGCTGGCCTTATTATAACTTTTTTGTTATTTTGGAGTTGTTTAATTGCCATCCGTTCACAATGAGACAGATTATACTGATATTTGCAACATTTCTTATTTGATATTTTTCTGATGTCATTTATAACATTCTTCTGAAAAGCATTAAAAGCTTCAGAATATTCTTGAATCGGATGAAAATTCGATTTGTTTTTCAGGGAGGTATGCTGGTATGGGTCGAATATCACTGTAGCGCCATCAGTTTCCTTGCTAACATGTTTCTTCTTCATATAGTATTTTTTGATGGCCAACTTCCTCATAAATAATTTTATTCCTACAAAAGCCTCGAATTTGTTAAATTTCGTACTAGGGGCGTATTTTAAACCCTTGTTTAGTAGATTAACTTCATGTTTATTCAGCGTATAGTCACTAAGATTAAAAATCTTTTGTTCTAGCGTATTTGATTCGTTTTTTTGTTGTTGTTGTTGCTGGCGTATACTCTTTTTTTTGGTAAATTTCCCGGCCCTGCACCCCCTCTTTCGTAATTTTTTCGGACCACCTGAAAAAAAGGAAGATGACTTTGTTTAGTTTTCTGTTGTTTTAATTTCCTTTGTTCAAGGGCTCGGGTGGGTGCTTTATTAGTGGTTGGCCTTTGAGGACTTAATTCTCTTTGGTCGTTTTCAAAAGAGTTCACTCCATTTTCAAGTGGGAGGAACCTGTTCTGAATTTTCATCCGATTCAAGAATATTCTGAAGCTTTTAATGCTTTTCAGAAGAATGTTATAAATGACATCAGAAAAATATCAAATAAGAAATGTTGCAAATATCAGTATAATCTGTCTCATTGTGAACGGATGGCAATTAAACAACTCCAAAATAACAAAAAAGTTATAATAAGGCCAGCAGACAAAGGGGGCGGAATAGTGATTTTGAATACTGAGGATTATAACAGAGAATCGTTACGCCTATTGGGAGATAAATGCACATATAAAATACTCAAGGCGGACCCAACTGAGAGATATATCTGTGAAATGCAAAATTTGATAAAAAAGGGATTACATAAAGGTTTCTTAAACAAATCTGAATATGACTTTGTTAATATCACACACCCTAGAATCCCTTATTTTTATTACCTACCTAAGGTACACAAAGATTTATTACACCCACCGGGCAGGCCAATAATTTCAGCTATATACAACTATATACAACTTCAGCTATATACAACTAATTTGTCGAGATATGTCGACTGCCATTTACAGAAATTATGCCCCTTACTTCCATCCTATCTAAAAGACAGTGCACACATCTTACGTATATTGCAAACTGTTCAATGGCAGGACCATTATATTATCGGCACTCTCGACATTACTTCTTTATATACAGTTATCCAACATCAGAAAGGTTGTGAAACTGCTAAATACTTTTTATCTAAAGATGGAATTTTACCGGGTGACCAAATTGCTTTTATTATTGAATGTATAAATTTTATACTTACCCACAACTACTTTTGCTTTGGGAAGGACTACTACTCCCAGCGGTGGGGCACTGCCATGGGTACCAGGTTCGCCCCTAGTTATGCTAATTTATATGTCGGTAAGTGGGAGGAAGATTACATCTATATGGATGGACTCCTACGGGCGAACCTGGTCCTATGGCAGCGTTTTATTGATGATATAGTTTTTATATGGTCAGGGGGTCCTGTTTTATTATTAGATTTTATTAATGGTCTTAATAAAAATAATTATTTTTTAAAATTTACAGCGAACACAAGTAATAAAGAAATTAATTTTTTAGATTTGAAAATTTTTATAGAGGGGAATGGGATTCAAACCACTTTATATCATAAACCAACAGACTCAAATAATTATATTTCATTAAATAGTTGTCATTTACCTAGCTGGCTTCTGAACGTTCCCAAAAGCCAATTCATAAGGGCCCACAGAAATTGCTCCAAATCAGAGGATTTTAACAAAGAGACAAATATCCTGATTGAGAGGTTTTGCCAGAAAGGATACGATAAAGAGACCCTGACACGGGTTAAGGAACAGGTGGGGAAACAATCAAGACAAAAATTACTCAAACCAAAAGAGAAAAAAAGTAACAACATGGAAGATGAAGGGATACCTATAATAATGCCATACAATTCCAATAGCCATTTTATAAAAAAAATTGTAAACAAGCATTGGAGTTTACTCAAGGAAGATAGGGTGATTGGAGACACACTAACAGAACACCCAAGATTTGTTTATAGGAGGGCGAACAATTTGGGCAACATTATAGCCCCATCTGTCCGCAAATCTGCATCGTTAGAATCAGCCCTCATACCACAAACCCTGTCTGGTTTTTTTCCATGTAAAAAATGTTTACCATGCAGAAAATTAAATATAAAAAAACAATCGAGTATTATTTATAAAAATAATAAAGCAGAAATTAAAGACTTCATTACCTGTTCCACCCGAGGTGTCATTTATGGCATTAAATGCCCATGTGACAAATTATATATAGGGCGTACTATACGCCCTCTGAGTGTACGTATAGGGGAACATCTACGGAATATTAATAACAAATTTGCGGGCCACCCTCTATCACAACATTTTGAAGAATTTCATGAGGGCTCTATAAAGGATATTGTAGTTATTGGTATTAAAATTGTTAAAAAGAATTGGCGGAAGGGTAACTTCATCCACCAGATGTCAAGGGAGGAGAGCAAATGGATATTTGAGATGAACACACTGATTCCAAATGGGTTAAACAGCGAAATTGAATTGTTTGCTTTCAACAAATAGGACCCGGCGATTCCAATCGCTATATGATATATAAAGCACTCCTGACCTGCACCGGACCATCCCTGAGGAAGGAGTCCGTAGACTCCGAAACGCGTTGGATAGATCCTTTTCGGTGCTGTGTGTAATTAGGCAGCCGTTCACGTGTAACATCACGTGTATGTGACGTCACGCGAGGTCTTGCAGCTTCACTGCACCTCGCCGGCAGCTAGCGTGTGGGAGTGCAGGCCCACGCCGAAGATCCAGGAGTACTATCGGTGAGAGAAGGGGTGACTGTCACCGGCCGGGACAGGTTTTTTTCACCCCCTCCCCGTACATTCTCTGGAAGGAGTGCTATTGAAAGATTTACCGCTGTGCATTTATCCAGGAGATCCTGACTGCAATACACCCGGTAACTGTGGATACATCCAGGAAACCTTTATTGAAAGACACCCGGTAAATATTAACATCTGATATGCACTATATATAACGCACTAATAACGTATTAATATACCCTAAATCAGATAACTGTGGATACATTTTATGGTGGATAATATTTGCAGAAAATCCTCTTATTTATTTTTTTCTCTGGAATCTACAGCGCAGATATACATACATATACAGTGGGGCAAAAAAGTATTTAGTCAGTCAGCAATAGTGCAAGTTCCACCACTTAAAAAGATGAGAGGTGTCTGTAATTTACATCATAGGTAGACCTCAACTATGGGAGACAAACTGAGAAAAAAAAATCCAGAAAATCACATTGTCTGTTTTTTTATCATTTTTTTGGCATTTTAAGGTGGAAAATAAGTATTTGGTCAGAAACAAACAATCAAGATTTCTGGCTCTCACAGACCTGTAACTTCTTCTTTAAGAGTCTCCTCTTTCCTCCACTTATTACCTGTAGTAATGGCTCCTGTTTAAACTTGTTATCAGTATAAAAAGACACCTGTGCACACCCTCAAACAGTCTGACTCCAAACTCCACTATGGTGAAGACCAAAGAGCTGTCAAAGGACACCAGAAACAAAATTGTAGCCCTGCACCAGGCTGGGAAGACTGAATCTGCAATAGCCAACCAGCTTGGAGTGAAGAAATCAACAGTGGGAGCAATAATTAGAAAATGGAAGACATACAAGACCACTGATAATCTCCCTCGATCTGGGGCTCCACGCAAAATCCCACCCCGTGGGGTCAGAATGATCACAAGAACGGTGAGCAAAAATCCCAGAACCACGCGGAGGGACCTAGTGAATGAACTGCAGAGAGCTGGGACCAATGTAACAAGGCCTACCATAAGTAACACACTACGCCACCATGGACTCAGATCCTGCAGTGCCAGACGTGTCCCACTGCTTAAGCCAGTACATGTCCGGGCCCGTCTGAAGTTTGCTAGAGAGCATTTGGATGATCCAGAGGAGTTTTGGGAGAATGTCCTATGGTCTGATGAAACCAAACTGGAACTGTTTGGTAGAAACACAACTTGTCGTGTTTGGAGGAAAAAGAATACTGAGTTGCATCCATCAAACACCATACCTACTGTAAAGCATGGTGGTAGAAACATCATGCTTTGGGGCTGTTTCTCTGCAAAGGGGCCAGGACGACTGATCCGGGTACATGAAAGAATGAATGGGGCCATGTATCGTGAGATTTTGAGTGCAAACCTCCTTCCATCAGCAAGGGCATTGAAGATGAAACGTGGCTGGTTCTTTCAACATGACAATGATCCAAAGCACACCGCCAGGGCAACGAAGGAGTGGCTTCGTAAGAAGCATTTCAAGGTCCTGGAGTGGCCTAGCCAGTCTCCAGATCTCAACCCTATAGAAAACCTTTGGAGGGAGTTGAAAGTCCGTGTTGCCAAGTGAAAAGCCAAAAACATCACTGCTCTAGAGGAGATCTGCATGGAGGAATGTGCCAACATACCAACAACAGTGTGTGGCAACCTTGTGAAGACTTACAGAAAACGTTTGACCTCTGTCATTGCCAACAAAGGATATATTACAAAGTATTGAGATGAAATTTTGTTTCTGACCAAATACTTATTTTCCACCATAATATGCAAATAAAATGTTAAAAAAAACAGACAATGTGATTTTCTGGATTTTTTTTTCTCAGTTTGTCTCCCATAGTTGAGGTCTACCTATGATGTAAATTACAGACGCCTCTCATCTTTTTAAGTAGTGGAACTTGCACTATTGCTGACTGACTAAATACTTTTTGCCCCACTGTATATAGTTTGCACCAAGCACTATCCCCCCACACTTACACATAGTTACCAATAAAGTACACTCAAGCACCACACTTACAAAAAAAATGTCCCGCTCGTCCCGTTCGTCCCAACAGCGCTATTCAGTGGAGGAGGCATATGCTTTCCTTGCCTCCGACACTGATAGCGAGGGAGAGCATCCCACTTTTCTTTATTTTTCTGATTCTTCCTCATCCTCTTCCCACTCCTCATCTTCCTCCTCCGGCCCTGCGGAACCGCCATGCAGACGCCGCAGGACAGAAGATGAGGCTAGAACCCACCATTGCTGAAGACGAACCAGCACACCCCACTGCGGATCCCATATGGACCAGGCCCCCCGAAAATTACGAGCCACTGATTCCTGATTTTGTGGCAGAATCAGGAATCAAGTTTGACACCACCGGCCTCACAGAACTAGACTTTTTCAAAGTCTTTTTCTCTGAGGCTTTCGTCAACCTCATGGTGGAGCAAACTAATCTGTATGCTCGGCAATTTTTGGACCAAAACTCGGGTTCATCATATTCTAACTGGTCTCCTGTAGACGCAGTTGAAATGATGCAGTTTTGGGGCCTGGTCCTCCATATGGGGATTCTGAAAAAGCCTGAACTTCGGCAATATTGGAGTGTGGATATTTTATATAACACTCCAGTATTCAGAATGGTCATGACCCGGACGCGTTTTGAGGCCATCCATAAGTTCCTGCATTACAACGATAATGCACGGTGTCCCGCACGAGATGACCCCAACTTTGACCGTCTGTTCAAAGTTCGGCCGGTCATCGAACACTTCAACAAAAAGTTTGCAGAAGTGTACGTGCCTCAAAGGGACATCTGCGTGGATGAGTCCTTAATTCATTTTAAGGGGCGGCTCGGATTCCGTCAATACCTGCCCAGCAAGAGGGCCAGGTACGGAATCAAACTCTACAAGCTGTGTGAGAGTACCTCAGGGTACACCCACAGCTTTAGAGTCTACGAAGGGAAGGACAGCAGGATTGAACCGCCTGAGTGTCCTTCTATCCTGGGAGTGAGTGGGAAAATTGTGTGGGATTTGGTGCACCCACTGCTGGATAAAGGTTATCACCTCTATACCGATAACTTTTATTCCAGCATCCCACTCTACAAATCTCTCTTTGCGCGAGGTACCGCAGCCTGTGGTACTGTCCGCAAAAATCAGAGAGGCCTCCCAAAGACGCTACTTGGGCAGATTCTCAGAAAAGGTGAGAGCAAAGCCCAATGTAGCGACCACCTGCTGGTTGTCAAGTACAAGGACAAAAGGGATGTCCTTCTGTTGACCACCATACACGGTGATGGCAGCGCCCTCAGCACTGTTCGGGGTACCTCTGCACAGGTCTTCAAACCGGACTGTGTACTTGGGTACAACAAAAACATGGGGGGCGTTGATCTCTCCGATCAACTCCTCCAACCGTACAGTGCTTTGAGAAAGGCCAGGGTGTGGTACAAAAAGCTGTCCGTGCACATCGTACAAATGGCAATGCTCAACGCTTTCCTGCTGTCACGATGTGCACGCAACACCGATACGTCGTACCTTCATTTCCAGGAGGTAGTGGTTAAGGCCCTGATGTTTGGCACGAGGGAAGGAGCGGGCCCCAGTACTTCTGGAACTGAAGGTGCACGTATCGTACCAGGCCAGCATTTTCCTGGGGTGGTCCCGCCAACTGAAAAAAAAGGTAAGCCACAAAAAAGGTGCCGAGTGTGCTACAAAAGAGGAATTCGAAGGGACACCATCTATCAATGCGACACCTGCCCCGACAAACCTGGCCTGTGTATGAAGGATTGCTTTAAATTGTACCACACCTCCATGCACTACTAATTTACTTTCCAGGAAATAGAATAATTCCAAAGTTGGCACATCTACGTAAGTTCTCTGGGGGTCTACTTTCCAAAATGTTGTCACTTGTGGGGTTTTTTCCTGTTTAGGCACATCAGGGCCTCTGCAAACGGAACATGACGCCCGCAGACGATTCCATCAAAGTCTGCATTCAAAAACGTCAGTACTTCCCTTTCGAGCCCCAACGTGTGCCCAAACAGTTTTTTCCCACATGTGGGGTACCAGCGTACTCAGGGCAAATTGGACAACAACTTTTGTGGTCCAATTTCTCCTGTTACCCTTGGGAAATTAAAAAATTGGGGGCTAAAAGATCATTTTTGTGGGCAAAAAATAGGATTTTTTATTTTCACGCCCGGGCGTTATAAACATTAGTGAAACACTTGGGGGTTCAAAGTTGTCACCACACATCTAGACAAGTTCCTTAGGGGGTCTAGTTTCCAAATTGGGGTCACTTGTGGGGGGTTTCCACTGTTTAGGCACATCAGGGGCTCGTCAAACGGAACGTGACGGCCGCAGACGATTCCATCAAAGCCTGCATTCCAAAACGTCACTACTTCCCTTCCGAGCCCTGACGTGTGCCCAAACAGTAGTTTTCTCCCACATATGGGGTACCAGCCTACTCAGGACAAATTGGACAACAACTTTTGTGGTCCAATTTCTCCTGTTACCCTTGGGAAATTAAAAAATTGGGGACTAAAAGATCATTTTTGTGGGCAAAAAATAGGATTTTTTATTTTCACGCCCGGGCAATATAAACTTCTGTGAAGCACTTGGTGGATAAAAGTGCTCACCACACATCTAGATAAGTTCCTTAGGGGGTCTAGTTTCCAAAATGGGGTCACTTGTGGGGGGTTTCCACTGTTTAGGCACATCAGGGGCTCACCAAACACGACATGGCGTCCGATCTCAATTCCAGCTAATTTTAGCTTGAAAAAGTCTTATGGCGCTCCTTCCCTTCTGAGCCCTGCCATGCACCCAAACAGTGGTTCCCCCCCACATATGGGGTATTGTCTTACTCAGGACAAATTGGACTACAACTTTTATGGTCCAATTTCTCCAGTTACCCTTGTGAAAATAAAAAATTGGGGACTAAACGATCATGTTTGTGGAAAAAATACGTTTTTTTTATTTTTATGCACGGGCGGTATAAACTTCTGTGAAGCACTTGGGGGATAAAAGTGCTCACCACACATCTAGATAAGTTCCTTAGGGGGTCTAGTTTCCAAAATGGGGTCACTTGTGGGGGGTTTCCACTGTTTAGGCACATCAGGGGTGTTAAGGACTGGCGGAACGCTGTTGTGAATTCTGTGGCAGAGCTCCCTCCTGTGGTCACAAGTGGTACTTCGGCTGTTTCTCTCTGTGAGCTTCTGTTGGTGGAGGGAAGTGGTACTGCGGCTTCTGAGTTTACTCCCTCAGGTGATCTGGTGAGGTCGTTAGGTGCTTCTCTACTTAACTCCACCTAATGCTTTGATCCTGGCTTCCTGTCAATGTTCCAGTGTTGGACTTGCTTTTCCCTGGATCATTCCTGTGGCCTGCTGCTCTGAATAGCTAAGTTCTTCTTTGCTATTTGTTTGCTGTTTTTTCTGTCCAGCTTGTCTAATTTGTTGCTGGAAGCTCTGGGACGCAAAGGGTGTACCTCCGTGCCGTTAGTTCGGTACGGAGGGTCTTTTTGCCCCCTTTGCGTGGTTTTCTTTAGGGTTTTGTGTAGACCGCAAAGTTACCTTTTCTATCCTCGATCTGTTAAGAAAGTCGGGCCTCACTTTGCTGAATCTATTTCATCTCTACATTTGTCTTTTCATCTTAACTCACAGTCATTATATGTGGGGGGCTGCCTTTTCCTTTGGGGTATTTCTCTGAGGCAAGGTAGGCTTATTTTCTGTCTTCAGGCTAGTTAGTTTCTCAGGCTGTGCCGAGTTGCATAGGCAGAGTTAGGCGCAATCCACGGCTGCCTCTAGTGTTGTTTGGAGAGGATTAGGGATTGCGGTCTGCAGAGTTCCCACGTCTCAGAGCTCGTTCTATGATTTTGGGTTATTGTCAGATCACTGTATGTGCTCTGACCGCTATGTCCATAGTAGTACTGAATTGCCTTTCATAACAGAACGCACCAAGTACAAGATGAAATGGAACTAGGTGCGTTCACAGTCCGAGGTCCACCGTGCAGGTAAAAACCCTGCTGCTAGTAAGACGGACTATATGGCGGTACTATAAGTATACACGCACGAGTTAACTTCACCCTGCGTGAAGGAAGCGATCCTGTTGCGTCACAGGACCGCGGTACCGCACATCGAGCGCGAGCAAGACGTCAGCGAACTCAACCCCAACTAGGATTGAAGTCCGATTAGACACTTGCTGGCACAACACCGCAACTGGGTGTGTAAGGAAACTAAATAATAATATAAAGGCACAAGAGTGCGTGCGGTGCCGCACTGACGGACGCCACTAACCACCCAGGCTTGGGTCAGGAAAGCGCAGAGCAAGCGCACGGCGCCGTACAGGCGGACACAGCAATAGGTAGCTGTAATGTGTGTTACGTGCTGTTGGATAAGTCGGGCGCTAGATAGCAAACATACACCTTCCGCGAACAATCATTCAATAGGGAGGGTTATTTAAAGAGCGACTTTCACTCACAACACACACATATTTACAAGACAATACTAGCCGTGCGGTCATGTGCAGTTTATATAGCTGCAGCACAGGAAACAGCTACAGAAGTTTTGCCCTTTCAGGACCTGCCAAAAGGACCAATGGGATGTGCTGCAGTACCTGAGCATGTGACCCTCGATCTCCAACAGGAGATCCTGCCCTGGGCATGCTCAGACAGAGAAAAGCAGGACTTAGATCCAGAAACGTCCACTCGCCGCTGCCCAGCACTGGCTTCAATGGCAGAAGCAGGAAAAGCAGCAGTAACTCTTTGCACAGAGTCAGACTGAGCGAGACGCTGGGATCGATGTCCCTGCTGAGCAGACTCCACTGCGGCTGGAGAAGAATGGGAGACCGCAGCGGAGACGGATCGAGATTCCCCCTGTGCAGCAGAGGAAACTCGACTCCTAACAAGGGGCTCACCAAACGCAACATGGCGCCGATCTCAATTCTAGCTAATTTTAGCTTGAAAAAGTCTTATGGCGCTCCTTCCCTTCTGAGCCCTGCCATGCGCCCAAACAGTGGTTCCCCCCACATATGGGGTATTGTCTTACTCAGGACAAATTGGACTACAACTTTTATGGTCTAATTTCTTCAGTTACCCTTGTGAAAATAAAAAATTGGGGACTAAACGATCATGTTTGTGGAAAAAATACGTTTTTTTATTTTTACGCACGGGCGGTATAAACTTCTGTGAAGCACTTGGTGGATAAAAGTGCTCACCACACATCTAGATAAGTTCCTTAGGGGGTCTAGTTTCCAAAATGGGGTCACTTGTGGGGGGTTTCCACTGTTTAGGCACATCAGGGGCTCACCAAACACGACATGGCGTCCGATCTCAATTCCAGCTAATTTTAGCTTGAAAAAGTCTTATGGCGCTCCTTCCCTTCTGAGCCCTGCCATGCGCCCAAACAGTGGTTCCCCCCCACATATGGGGTATTGTCTTACTCAGGACAAATTGGACTACAACTTTTATGGTCCAATTTCTCCAGTTACGCTTGTGAAAATAAAAAATTGGGGACTAAACGATAATGTTTGTGGAAAAAATACGTTTTTTTATTTTTATGCATGGGCGGTATAAACTTCTGTGAAGCACTTGGGGGATAAAAGTGCTCATCACACATCTAGATAAGTTCCTTAGGGGGTCTAGTTTCCAAAATGGGGTCACTTGTGGGGGGTTTCCACTGTTTAGGCACATCAGGGGCTCACCAAACGCAACATGGCGCCGATCTCAATTCTAGCTAATTTTAGCTTGAAAAAGTCTTATGGCGCTCCTTCCCTTCTGAGCCCTGCCATGCGCCCAAACAGTGGTTCCCCCCACATATGGGGTATTGTCTTACTCAGGACAAATTGGACTACAACTTTTATGGTCTAATTTCTTCAGTTACCCTTGTGAAAATAAAAAATTGGGGACTAAACGATCATGTTTGTGGAAAAAATACGTTTTTTTATTTTTACGCACGGGCGGTATAAACTTCTGTGAAGCACTTGGGGGATAAAAGTGCTCACCACACATCTAGATAAGTTCCTTAGGGGGTCTAGTTTCCAAAATGGGGTCACTTGTGGGGGGTTTCCACTGTTTAGGCACATCAGGGGCTCACCAAACGCGACGTGGCGCCGATCTCAATTCTAGCTAATTTTAGCTTGAAAAAGTCTTATGGCGCTCCTTCCCTTCTGAGCCCTGCCATGCGCCCAAACAGTGGTTCCCCCCACATATGGGGTATTGTCTTACTCAGGACAAATTGGACTACAACTTTTATGGTCTAATTTCTTCAGTTACCCTTGTGAAAATAAAAAATTGGGGACTAAACGATCATGTTTGTGGAAAAAATTCATTTTTTTATTTTTACGCACGGGCGGTATAAACTTCTGTGAAGCACTTGGGGGATAAAAGTGCTCACCACACATCTAGATAAGTTCCTTAGGGGGTCTAGTTTCCAAAATGGGGTCACTTGTGGGGGGTTTCCACTGTTTAGGCACATCAGGGGCTCACCAAACGCGACATGGAGTCCGATCTCAATTCCAGCTAATTTTAGCTTGAAAAAGTCAAATGGCGCTCCTTCCCTTCTGAGCCCTGCCATGCGCCCAAACAGTGGTTCCCCCCACATATGGGGTATCAGCGTACTCAGGACAAATTGGACAACAACTTTTGCAGTCCAATTTCTCCTGTTACCTTTGGGAAAATAAAAAAATTGTTGCTAAAAGATTGTTTTCATGACTAAAAAGTTAAATTTTCATTTTTTCTTTCAACATTGCTTTAGCTCTCATGAAGCACCAGAAGGGTTAATAAACTTCTTGAATGTGGTTTTGATCAGCTTGAGGGGTGCAGTTTTTAGAATGGTGTCACTTTTGGGTATTTTTTGCTATATAGACCCCTAAATGTGACTTCAAATGTGAGGTGGTCCCTAAAAAAAATGGTTTTGTAAATTTTGTTGTAAAAATGAGAAATTGCTGGTCAACTTTTAACCCTTATAACTCCCTAACAAAAAAAAAATTTGTTTCCAAAATTGTGCTGATGTAAAGTAGACATGTGGGAAATGTTAATTAAGTTTTTTGCGTGACATATCTCTGTGATTTAAGGGCATAAAAATTCAAAGTTGGAAAATTGCGAAATTTTCTAAATTTTCGCCAAATTTCCATTTTTTTCACAAATAAACGCAGGTAATATCAAAAATTTTTTAGCACTATCATGAAGTACAGTGTGTCACGAGAAAACAATGTCAGAATCGCCAAGATCCGTTGAAGCGTTCCAGAGTTATAACCTCATAATGGGACAGTGGTCAGAATTGTAAAAATTGGCCCGGTCATTAACGTGCAAACCACTCCCGGGGCTTAAGGGGTTAAAGGGAACCTGTCACCCCGAAAATCGCGGGTGAGGTAAGCCCACCGGCATCAGGGGCTTATCTGCAGCATTCTGTAATGCTGTAGATAAGCCCCCGATGTTACCTGAAAAAGGAGAAAAAGACGTTATATTATACTCACCCAGGGGCGGTCCCGCTGCTGGTCAGGTCAGATGGGCGTCTCTGGTCCGCTGCGACGCCTCCCATCTTCATTACAAGACGTCCTCTTCTGATCTTCAGCAATGGCTCCGGAGCAGGCGTACTTTGCTCTGCCCTGTTGATGGCAGACAAAGTACTGCAGTGCGCAGGCGCCGGGCCTCTGACCTTTCCGGCGCCTGCGCACTGCAGTACTATCCTCTGCCCTCAAGAGGGCAGAGCTAAGTACGCCTGCGCCGGAGCCGTGGCTGAAGATCAGAAGAGGACGTCTTGTAATGAAGATGGGAGGCGCTGCAGTGGACCAGAGACGCCCATCCGACCTGACCAGCAGCGGGACCGCCCCTGGGTGAGTATAATATAACGTCTTTTTCTCCTTTTTCAGGTAACATCGGAGGCTTATCTACAGCATTACAGAATGCTGCAGATAAGCCCCTGATGCCGGTGGGCTTACCTCACCCGCGATTTTCGGGGTGACAGGTTCCCTTTAAGAATAATAAAATACTTTTTTCTGGCTGTGTCTTTATTTTGCTTTTAACTCTTTCACTACTCTAGGATTAATAATGGATAGGCGTCTTATTGACGCCTCTCCATTATTAACCTGGCTTAATCTCACCTTACAATAGCAAGGTGACATTAACCCCTTATTATCCCTTATCCCACCGCTACACGGGAGTGGGAAGAGAGGGGCTAAGTGCCGGAATTGGCGCATCTTACAGATGTGCCATTTTTGGGGTGGCTGCAGGCTGGTATTTGTAGCCGGAGGGGGCCAATATCCATGGCCCCTCTCTAGGCTATGAATATCAGCCTGCAGCTGTCTGCGTAGCCTTTCTGGCTATAAAATATATGGGGACCCCATGTCATTTTTTGGGGGGGTCCCCCTATTTTAATAGCCAGTAAAGGCTACGCAGACAGCTGCGGGCTGATATTCATAGCCTGGGAGGGGCCATGGGTATTAACCCCTTCCCAGGCTACAAATATTGGCCCCCAGCCGTCGGCTTTCCCCCTCTGGCGCAGAAAATTGCGCGGGAGCCCACGACATTTTTTCCCCCGTTTTTTTCTTTATGTTCATTAATCAACATCGACCTATCTATGGATATATCTATCTACAGATATATCTATAGATGCATAAATGTTTCTATCCATATATCTATCTGACTCATTTCACATATCAGGTTTTTGCCTTCAGGCACAATCCGGCGAGTTTTGAAAAAAAAGATCCGTTTTTCTTTTGCTTGATCCGTTTTTTCTCATAGAGTTGTATTAGTGCCGGATTGAGCCTGATGGCCACACGTTTCATCCGTTTTTTGCCGGATCTGTCAAAAAAGCTGTTTCCGCCGGACGGAAAACACATACAGAGGAACGTTTTTTCTGTCTGGCGAAAAAACGCACAGCGACGGATCTGGCGAAAAACGTATGAAACTGAGATGTGAAATGATGAATACGGCCTCCGAATCCGTTTTTTCATGCATGTTTCCATTCAAATCATGCACATTTTCCATTTATTTATTTATTTTCAAAAACTGCATCAGAACTGCACAAAAAACTGCATAAAAACACATCAAAAACCGTACCAAAAACTACACCAAAGTGACAAGTGATTGTGAGTATGTACGCTATGTTATATGTACTGTATGTCTATATGTATGTAATGTATGAATGTATTGTATGTATGTAGTATGTATGTATGTAGTATGTACGTAGTATGTTGTATGTATGTTGCATGTATGTAGTATGTTGTATGTATGTATTATGTAGCATGTATGTTGTATGTATTTTGTATGTATGTATGTAGCATGTATATAGTATGTTGTATGTATGCAGTATGTATGTAGTATGTATGTAGTATGTATGTTGTATGTAGTATGTTGTATGTACAGTACAGAGCAAAAGTTTGGACACACCTTCTCATTTACAGATTTTTCTGTATTTTCATGACTATGAAAATTGTACATTCACACTGAAGGCATCAAAACTATGAATTAACACATGTGGAATTAGTATACTTAACAAAAAAAGTGTGAAACAACTGAAAATATGTCTTATATTCTAGGTTCTTCAAAGTAGCCACCTTTTGCTTTGATGACTGCTTTGCACACACTCTTGGCATTCTCTTGATGAGCTTCAAGAGGTAGTCACCGGGAATTGTTTTCACTTCACAGGTGTGCCCTGTCAGGTTTAATAAGTGGAATTTCTTGCCTTATAAATGGGGTTGGGACCATCAGTTGTGTTGTGCAGAGGTCTGGTGGATACACAGCTGATAGTCCTACTGAATAGGCTGTTAGAATTTGTTTTATGGCAAGAATAAAGCAGCTAAGTAAAGCAAAATGAGTGGCCATCATTACTTTAAGAAATGAAGGTCAGTCAGTCCGAAAAATTGGGCAAACTTTGAAAGTGTCCCCAAGTGCAGTGGCAAAAACCATCAAGCGCTACAAAGAAGCTGGCTCACATGAGGACCGCCCCAGGAAAAGGAAGACCAAGAGTCACCTCTGCTTCTGAAGATAAGTTTATCTGAGTGACCAGCCTCAGAAATCGCAGGTTAACAGCAGCTCAGATTAGAGACCAGGTCAATACCACACAAAGTTTTATCAGCAGACACATCTCTACAACATCTGTTAAGAGGAGACTTTGTGCAGCAGGCCTTCATGGTAAAATAGCTGCTAGGAAACCACTGCTAAGGACAGGCAACAAGCAGAAGAGACTTGTTTGGGCTAAAGAACACAAGGAATGGACATTAGACCAGTGGAAATCTGTGCTTTGGTCTGATGAGTCCAAATTTGAGATCTTTGGTTCCAACCACTGTGTCTTTGTGTGATGCAGAAAAGGTGAACGGATGGACTCTACATGCCTGGTTCCTACCGTGAAGCATGGAGGAGGAGGTGTGATGGTGTGGGGGTGCTTTGCTGGTGACACTGTTGGGGATTTATTCAAAATTAAAGGCATAGTGAACCAGCATGGCTACCACAGCATCTTGCAGCGGCATGCTATTCCATCCGGTTTGCATTTAGTTGGACCATCATTTATTTTTCAACAGGACAATGACCCCAAACACACCTCCAGGCTGTGTAAGGGCTATTTGACCAAGTAGGAGAGTAATGGGGTGCTACGCCAGACGACCTGGCCTCCACAGTCACCAGACCTGAACCCAATCGAGATGGTTTGGGGTGAGCTGGACCGCAGAGTGAAGGCAAAAGGGCCAACAAGTGCTAAGCATCTCTGGGAACTCCTTCAAGATTGCTGGAAGACCATTCCAGGTAACTACCTCTTGAAACTCATCAAGAGAATGCCAAGAGTGTGCAAAGCAGTCATCAAAGCAAAAGGTGTCTATTTTAAAGAACCTAGAATATAAGACATATTTTCAGTTGTTTCACACTTTTTTGTTAAGTACGAGGGGCGATCCAAAAGTAATGATAATCAATACTAAACACAATGAAAATAGTCAAAAAATTTTTTTATTTTTCTACATAGTCTCCTAACAAGTCTATAAATTTAGTTCATCTCTTTTCTAGACTTAGAATTCCCTTAGAAAAAAATTCTTGATCTTGACCCTCAAAAAACTCCTCAACAGCGGTTATCACGTCACTATTGTCGTCAAATTTCTTGCCCCGTAGGTGTTCCTTGAGCCGGGGAAAGAGAAAGAAGTCACTGGGGGCTAGATCTGGCGAATAGGGGGGGTGTTCCACCAGTTCAAAGCCCGCTTCTTGAATAGTAGCCATGGCAACTGCAGCTTTGTGAGCTGGCGCGTTATCTTGGTGAAACGGCACTCCAGTCCGCAGTTTGCCACGCCTTTTCTCCTTGATAGCCTCCCGCAATCTTCTTATTTGTTCTGCGTAGTAGGAGCCCGTAATAGTGGCTCCCTTCTCCAAATAGTCCACCATAATAATTCCTTCAGCGTCCCAAAAAACGGACGCCATAACCTTCCCTGCTGAGCTTGACACTTTGAATTTCTTCAGCGTCGGTTTGACGGCTCGTTTCCATCTCATCGATTGATGTTTAGTTTCGGGATCAAAGTGGTGGATCCAGGTCTCGTCCATGGTCAAAAAACGTGACAAAATATTTTCCTTGTCTGCTTGGAACTTTTCGAGATTTGCTATTGAAATGTCAACTTGTTTCTTCGTTTGCTCGTCGGTTAACATTTTTGGCACCCAACGCGCGGAGACCTTTCTCATATGCAATTCTTTTGCAAGGATTCTTTGAATACTGCCATATGAGATCCCTGTGACCTCAGCTACATGCCTGATAGTCACTCTTCGATCTGCCAATACAACTTCTTCAACTTTTTTCACATTTTCTTCATTGAGGGACATGGATGGGCATCCTTCACGATGTTCATCTTCCGTCGATGTTCTTCCCAGCTTAAATTCCTTGGCCCAGCTTGCAACTGTGGGATATGGAGGAGAAGAGTCCCCCAATGTTTCCACCAAGTCGCTGTGTATGTCTTTGGTAGTCATTTTTTTCAAGCAGAGGTATTTGATGACACCTCTGAGCTCGTTTTTTTCCATTTTGATGTTCACTCCTCGGCAGTTCATATTCAAATGAATGTAGCTCCCGGGAATCGTGGTCTATTTAAGTGATTTTTTTTTCCTGGACTAGTGGGTACCTAAGAGAGAAGAAAACATATTATTTTAATTTCTGTGGGCAATAGAAATAACCGATTATCATTACTTTTGGATCGCCCCTCGTATATTATAATTCTACATGTGTTAATTCATAGTTTTGATGCCTTCAGTGTGAATTTACAATTTCCATAGTCATGAAAATACAGAAATACCTTTAAATGAGAAAGTGTGTCCAAACTTTTGGTCTGTACTGTATGTTGTATGTATGTGGTATGTTGTATGTACTGTATGTTGTATGTATGTAGTATGTATGTAGTATGTTGTATATATGTATGTAGTATATATGTTGTATGTATGTAGTATGTAGTACGTATGTAGTATGTATGTTGTATGTATGTGTTTTTTTTTACATTCAACACATTAGCTGGATGATCGGACTACTACTGTCCCATAATTGGCTAAGGTGTCAATCACTGTCATTGTAGCAGGCATAGCCCGATGGGACTTGTAGTCCCATTGGACGATGCCTGCACACAGACACAAAGACCCCCTGCAGGCCCGCACAGACCCCCGAGAGGCCCCTACAGACCCCCGGCAGGCCCGCACAGACCCCCGAGATGCCCGCACAGACCCCCAGCAGGCCCGCACAGACCCCTGAGAGGCCCGCACAGACCCCCGAGAGGCCCGCACAGACCCCGCCCGCACACACACAGACACGCAGTCCTCAGAACCTAATGTTCATGTTATTCAAAGGCATAATCCAAGAAAAAAATAACTAAAAGGTACAAAGCAACCTAAAAAATAAACAAAGCAAACTAAATATAGCTATATGTGGCATAATCCATATGGAGTGGGCAACTCAGCTGCTGGCAGTAATGAACAAAGAGAATTGCCAAAGACCTTGGTCAAAGGTACACCACATATATTGCCAGTGTACCATGTAGAAATCCACATTAACCCCTTAAGCCCCAAGGGTGGTTTGCACGTTAATGACCGGGCCAATTTTTACAATTCTGACCACTGTCCCTTTATGAGGTTATAACTCTGGAACGCTTTAACGGATCCCGGTGATTCTGACATTGTTTTCTCGTGACATATTGTACTTCATGGTAGTGGTAAAATTTATTCGATATAACTTGCGTTTATTTGTGAAAAAAACAGAGATTTGGCGAAAATTTAAAAAATTTCGCAATTTTCCAACTTTAAATTTGTATGCCCTTAAATCACAGAGATATGTCACGCAAAATACTTAATAATTAACATTTCCCACATGTCTACTTTACATCAGCACAATTTTGGAACCAAAATTTTTTTTTGTTAGGGAGTTATCAGGGTTAAAAGTTGACCAGCAATTTCTCATTTTTACAACACCATTTTTTTTTAGGGACCACATCTCATTTGAAGTCATTTTGAGGGGTCTATATGATAGAAAATACCCAAGTGTGACACCATTCTAAAAACTGCACCCCTCAAGGTGCTCAAAACCACATTCAAGAAGTTTATTAACCCTTCAGGGGTTTCTCAGGAATTTTTGGAATGTTTAAATAAAAATGAATATTTAACTTTTTTTCACACAAAATTTATTTCAGCTCCAATTTGTTTTATTTTACCAAGGGTAACAGGATAAAATGGATGCCAAACGTTGTTGTACAATCTGTCCTGAGTACGCTGATACCCCATATGTGGGGTTAACCACTGTTTGGGCGCATGGCAGAGCTCGGAAGGAAAGGAGCGCCATTTGACTTTTCAATGCAAAATTGACAGGAATTGAGATGGGATGCCATGTTGCGTTTGGAGAGCCCCTCATGTGCCTAAACATTGAAACCCCCCACAAGTGACACCATTTTGGAAAGTAGACCCCTTAAGGAACTTATCTAGATGTGTGGTGACCACTTTGACCCACCAATTGCTTCACAGAAGTTTATAATGCAGAGCCGTAAAAATAAAAAATCATATTTTTTCACAAAAATGATCTTTTCGCCCCCAATTTTTTATTTTCCCAAGAGTAAGAGAAGAAATTGGACCTCAAAAATTTATGTCCAATTTGTCCTGAGCACGCTGATACTCCATATATGGGTGTAAACCATTGTTTGGGCGTATGGCAGAGCTCGGAAGGGAAGGAGCGCCATTTTACTTTTCAATGCAAAATTGACTGGAATTGAGATGGGATGCCATGTTGCGTTTGGAGAGCCCCTGATGTGCCTAAACATTGAAATCCCCACAAGTGACACCATTTTGGAAAGTAGACCCCTTAAGGAACTTATCTAGATGTGTGGTGAGCACTTTGACCCAACAAGTGCTTCACAGAAGTTTATAATGCAGAGCCGTAAAAATAAAAAATCATATTTTTTCACAAAAATGATTTTTTCGCCCCCAATTTTTTATTTTCCCAAGGGTAAGAGAAGAAATTAGACCACAAAAGTTGTTGTGCAATTTGTCCTGAGTGCGACGATACCCCATATGTGGGGGTAAACCACTGTTTGGGCGCATGGCAGAGCTCGGAAGGAAAGGAGCGTCATTTGACTTTTCAATGCAAAATTGACTGGAATTAAGATGGGACGCCATGTTGGTTTGGAGAGCCCCTGATGTGCCTAAACATTAAAACCCCCCACAAGTGACACCATTTTGGAAACTAGACCCCCTAAGGAACTTATCTAGATGTGTTTTGAGAGCTTTGAACCCCCAAGTGTTTCACTACAGTTTATAACGCAGAGCCGTGAAAATAATTTTTTTTTTTCACAAAAATTATTTTTTAGCCCCCAGTTTTGTATTTTCACAAGGGTAACAGTATAAATTGGACCCCAAAAGTTGTTGTCCAATTTGTCCTGAGTACGCTGATACCCAATATGTGGGGGGGAACCACTGTTTGGGCGCATGGCAGAGCTCGGAAGGGAAGGAGCGCCATTTGGAATGCAGACTTAGATGGATTGGTCTGCAGGAGTCACGTTGCATTTGCAGAGCCCCTGATGTACCCAAACAGTACAAACCCCCCACAAGTGACCTCATATTGGAAACTAGACCTCCCAAGGAACTTATCTAGATGTGTTGTGAAAACTTTGAACCCCCAAGTGTTTCACTACAGTTTACAACGCAGAGCCGTGAAAATGAAAAATCCTTTTTTTTCCCCACAAAAATGATTTTAGCCCCCCAAATTTTTATTTTCCCAAGGATAACAAGAGAACTTGGACCCAAAAAGTTGTTGTCCAATTTGTCTCGAGTACGCTGATACCCCATATGTTGGGGTAAACCCCTGTTTGGGCGTACGGGAGAGCTCGGAAGTGAAGGAGCACTGTTTTCCTTTTTCAATGCAGAATTGGCTGGAATTGAGATCGGACTCCATGTCGTGTTTGGAGAGCCCCTGATGTGCCTAAACAGTGGAAACCCCCCAATTATAACTGAAACCCTAATCCAAACGCACCCCTAACCCTAATCCCAGCTGTAACCCTAACCACACACCTAACCCTGACACACCCCTAATTCTAATCCCAACCCTAATCCCAACCGTAAATGTAATCCAAACCCTAACCCTAGCCCTAACCCTAGCCCTAACCCTAATGGGAAAATGGAAATAAATTCCTTTTTTTTTAATTTTATAATTTTTCCCCAAGGCTAGGTTCACATTGCGTTAGGGCAATCCGTTTAGCGCTAGCGGATTGCGCTAACGCAATGTCTTTTTAGGTGTCGCGTTTAGTGGTCGCGTTAACGTCCCCGCTCTGGAAGATCGGGGATCGGACCTCGGTCGCGCCGCGGACGCTGCAAGCAGCGTCCAAGGCGTGACACAAAAGAACGGCACCTTGCTAGCGCGAGCCAAAAATGGCACGCTCTAGCGATGCGCTACACCCGAAAATCACATTGCTGTCAATGCTAACGGACCCGTTGCCTGGCGTTAATTGTGACATTTTCGCCGTGCAACGCTGTCCGTTAGCGTTAACCCATTAACGCAATGTGAACCTAGCCTAACTAAGGGGGTGATGAAGGGGGGTTTGATTTACTTTTATAGCGTTTTTTATATCGGATTTTTATGATTGGCAGCCGTCACACACTAAAAGACGCTTTTTATAGCAAAAAAGTTTTTGCGTCTCCACATTTTAAGACCTATAATTTTTCCATATTTTGGTCTACAGAGTCATGTGAGGTCTTGTTTTTTGCGGGACGAGTTGACGTTTTTATTGGTAACATTTTCGGACATGTGACAGTTTTTGATCGCTTTTTATTCCGATTTTTTGTGAGGCAGAATGACCAAAAACCAGCTATTCATGAATTTCTTTTGGGGGAGGCGTTTATACCGTTCCGCGTTTGGTAAAATTGATGAAGCAGTTTATTCTTCGGGTCAGTATGATTACAGCGATACCTCATTTATATCATTTTTTTTATGTTTTGGCACTTTTATACGATAAAAGCTATTTTATAGAAAAAATAATTATTTTGGCATTGCTTTATTCTGAGGACAATAACTTTTTTATTTTTTTGGTTATGATGCTATATTGCGGCTCGTTTTTTGCAGGACAAGATGCCGTTTTCAGCGGTACCATGGTTATTTATATCCGTCTTTTTGATCGCGTGTTATTCCACTTTTTGTTCAGCGTTATGATAATAAAGCGTTGTTTTTTGGCTGTTTTTTTTTTTTCTCTTACGGTGTTTACTGAAGGGGTTAACTAGTGGGCCAGTTTTATAGGTTGGGTCGTTATGGACGCGGCGATACTAAATATGTGTACTTTTATTGTTTTTTATGTGTTTTTTTTTATAAAGAAATGTATTTATGGGAATAATATTTTTTTTTTCTTCTTTATTTAGGAATTTTTTTTTTTTTTTTCACTTTATCCCAGGGGGGGACATCACAGATCACCGATCTGACAGTGTGCACAGCACTCTGTCAGATCGGTGATCTGACATACAGCCGGGCAGGATTAGAGCTGCAGCTGCAGCCTGATCCTGACCCGGAAGTGCTCCCTGCAGGACCCGGATGCAGCCCCGCGGCCATTTTGGATCCGCGGCCTGCAGGGAGAAGACGCTCGGTACAAGGTGACTACATCACCGTGTATCGATCGTCTCAGGGAAGCCCGCAGGGAGCCCCCTCCCTGCGCGATGCTTCCCTGCATCGCCGGCACACCGCGATCATCTTTGATCGCGGTGTGCCGGGGGTTAATGTGCCGGGAGCGGTCCGTGACCGCTCCTGGCACATAGTGCCGGATCTCAGCTGCGATAGGCAGCTGACACCCGGCCGCGATCAGCCGCGCTCCCCCCGTGAGCGCGGCCGATGGCATATGACTAACTGTTGTGAATTCTGTGGCCAAGCTCCCTCCTTTGGTCGTGAGTGGTACTGCGGCTGGTTCTGTCTATAAGCTTCTTTTGGTGGATGAGAGTGGTACTGCGGCTTCTGAGTTTCCTTCCTGTGGTGGATAGGTTGCAGCAGATTTGGACTCATGGAGTGGACAATTTGACTTTGTCCCAGGAGAAGGCTCAACGTTTCGCTAACCGCAGGCGCTGTGTGGGTCCCCGACTTCGTGTTGGGGATTTGGTTTGGTTGTCATCTCGTTATATTCCTATGAAGGTTTCCTCTCCTAAATTTAAGCCTCGTTTCATTGGTCCATATAGGATTTCTGAGGTTCTTAATCCTGTGTCTTTTCGTTTGACTCTTCTGGCTTCTTTTTCCATCCATAACGTGTTCCATAGGTCATTGTTGCGGAGATACGTGGCACCTGTGGTTCCATCTATTGATCCTCCTGCTCCGGTTTTGGTTGAAGGGGAATTGGAGTATATTGTGGAGAAGATTTTGGATTCTCGTGTTTCGAGACGGAAACTCCAGTATCTGGTTAAGTGGAAAGGTTATGGTCAGGAAGATAATTCCTGGGTCTTTGCCTCTGATGTCCATGCTGCCGATCTGGTTCGTGCCTTTCATGTGGCTCATCCTGGTCGGCCTGGGGGCTCTGGTGAAGGTTCGGTGACCCCTCCTCAAGGGGGGGGTACTGTTGTGAATTCTGTGGCCAAGCTCCCTCCTGTGGTCGTGAGTGGTACTGCGGCTGGTTCTGTCTATAAGCTTCCTTTGGTGGATGAGAGTGGTACTGCGGCTTCTGAGTTTCCTTCCTCAGGTGATGAGGTTAAGTCGTTAGGTGCTGCTCTATTTAACTCCACCTGGTGCTTTGATGCTGGCCTCCAGTCAATGTTCTAGTATTGGTCTTGCTTCCTCCTGGATCGTTCCTGTGGCCTCTCTATCCTGCATAAGCTAAGTTCTGCTTGTGTTATTTTTGTTTGCTATATTTTCTGTCCAGCTTGCTATATTGGTTTTTCTTGCTTGCTGGAAGCTCTGAGACGCAGAGGGAGCACCTCCGTACCGTTAGTCGGAGGGTCTTTTTGCCCCTCTGCGTGGTTGTTTGTAGGTTTTTGTGTTGACCGCAAAGCTATCTTTCCTATCCTCGGTCTATTCAGTAAGTCGGGCCTCACTTTGCTAAATCTATTTCATCTCTGTGTTTGTATTTCATCTTTACTCATAGTCATTATATGTGGGGGGCTGCCTTTTCCTTTGGGGAATTTTCTCTGAGGCAAGGTAGGCTTATTTTTCTATCTTCAGGGCTAGTTAGTTTCTCAGGCTGTGCCGAGTTGCATAGGGAGCGTTAGGCGCAATCCACGGCTACCTCTAGTGTGGTGTGTTAGGATTAGGGATTGCGGTCAGCAGAGTTTCCACGTCTCAGAGCTCGTCCTATGTTTTTGGTAAATGTCAGGTCACCTTGTGTGCTCTGAACTTCAAGGTCCATTGTGGTTCTGAATTACCTGTTCATAACAGTACTGGAGGCCCAAAGTACTAATGCTTCTCAATAGAGGGAAAAGAGAAGTTCTGAGACCATTTTTTTTTCCTTGCACTGTGTTCTGTCTTTCTTTTCCCCTTTACATCAGGGTGGTTCAGAACACAGGTGTGGACATGGACATTCAAGGTCTGTTCTCTTTGATGGATAATCTCGCTATAAATGTACAGAATATTCAAGATTTAGTGCTTCAGAATCCTATGTTAGAACCTAAGATTCCTATTCCTGAGTTATTTTCTGGCGATAGAGCAAAGTTTTTGAATTTTAAAAATAATTGTAAACTATTTCTGGCTCTGAAACCCCGCTCCTCTGGTGACCCAGTTCAACAAGTTAAGATCATTATTTCTTTATTACGTGGCGACCCTCAACACTGGGCATTTTCCCTTGCGCCAGGAGATCCTGCATTATGTAATATTGATGCGTTTTTTCTGGCGCTCGGATTGCTGTACGACGAACCCAATTCAGTGGATCAGGCAGAGAAAAATTTGCTGGCTCTGTGTCAGGGTCAGGATGAGATAGAGATTTATTGTCAGAAGTTTAGAAAGTGGTCAGTGCTCACTCAATGGAATGAAGGTGCACTGGCAGCTATTTTCAGAAAGGGTCTCTCTGAAGCCCTTAAGGATGTCATGGTGGGATTTCCTATGCCTGCTGGTCTGAATGAGTCTATGTCTTTGGCCATTCAGATCGGTCGACGCTTGCGCTAGCGTAAATCTGTGCACCATTTGGCGGTATTATCTAAGCATGAACCTGAGCCTATGCAGTGCGATAGGACTTTGACCAGAGCTGAACGGCAAGAACACAGACGTCAGAATGGGCTGTGTTTCTACTGTGGTGATTCCACTCATGCTATCTCCGATTGTCCTAAGCGCACTAAGCGGTTCGCTAGGTCTGCCACCATTGGTACGGTACAGTCAAAATTTCTTTTATCCGTTACTTTGATCTGCTCTTTGTCTTCCTATTCTGTCATGGCATTTGTGGATTCAGGCACTGCCCTGAATTTGATGGACTTGGAGTATGCTAGGCGCTGTGGATTTGTCTTGGAGCCCTTGCAGTGTCCTATTCCATTGAGAGGAATTGATGCTACGCCTTTGGCCAAGAATAAGCCTCAGTATTGGACCCAGCTGACCATGTGCATGGCTCCTGCGCACCAGGAGAATATTCGCTTTCTGGTGTTGCATAATCTGCATGATGTGGTCGTGTTGGGGTTGCCATGGCTACAAGTCCATAACCCAGTATTAGATTGGAAATCAATGTCTGTGTCCAGCTGGGGTTGTCAGGGGGTACATGGTGATGTTCCATTTCTGTCTATCTCATCATCCACCCCTTCTGAGGTCCCAGAGTTCTTGTCTGATTACCGGGATGTATTCGATGAGCCCAAGTCCAATGCCCTACCTCCGCATAGGGATTGTGATTGTGCTATTGATTTGATTCCTGGTAGTAAGTTTCCTAAGGGTCGACTGTTTAATTTATCTGTACCTGAGCACGCCGCTATGCGGAGTTACGTGAAGGAGTCTTTGGAGAAGGGTCATATTCGCCCGTCATCGTCGCCATTGGGAGCGGGTTTCTTTTTTGTGGCCAAGAAGGATGGTTCGCTGAGACCTTGTATTGATTACCGCCTTCAAAATAAAATTACGGTCAAATTTCAGTACCCCTTGCCGCTGCTGTCTGATTTGTTTGCTCGGATTAAGGGGGCTAGTTGGTTCACCAAGATAGATCTTCGTGGTGCGTATAATCTTGTGCGTATCAAACGGGGCGATGAATGGAAAACAGCATTTAATATGCCCGAAGGCCATTTTGAGTACCTGGTTATGCCATTCGGACTTTCTAATGCTCCATCAGTGTTTCAGTCCTTTATGCATGACATCTTCCGAGAGTACCTGGATAAATTCCTGATTGTATACTTGGATGATATTTTGGTCTTCTCGGATGATTGGGAGTCTCATGTGAAGCAGGTCAGAATGGTGTTCCAGGTCCTGCGTGCTAATTCTTTGTTTGTGAAGGGGTCAAAGTGTCTCTTTGGTGTTCAGAAGATTTCATTTTTGGGGTTCATTTTTTCTCCTTCTACTATCGAGATGGACCCTGTTAAAGTTCAGGCCATTTATGATTGGACTCAGCCAACATCTCTGAAGAGTCTGCAGAAGTTCCTGGGCTTTGCTAATTTTTATCGTCGCTTCATCGCTAATTTTTCTAGCATTGCTAAACCATTGACTGATTTAACCAAGAAGGGTGCTGATGTGGTCAATTGGTCTTCTGCTGCTGTGGAAGCTTTTCAGGAGTTGAAGCGTCGTTTTTCTTCTGCCCCTGTGTTGTGCCAGCCAGATGTTTCACTTCTGTTCCAGGTTGAGGTTGATGCTTCCGAAATTGGAGCAAGGGCTGTTTTGTTGCAGAGAAGTTCTGATTGCTCGGTGATGAAACCATGCGCCTTCTTTTCCAGGAAATTTTCGCCTGCTGAGCGAAATTATGATGTTGGCAATCGAGAGTTGCTAGCCATGAAGTGGGCATTCGAGGAGTGGCGTCATTGGCTTGAAGGAGCTAAGCATCGCGTGGTGGTCTTGACTGATCACAAAAACTTGACTTATCTCGAGTCTGCCAAACGGTTGAATCCTAGACAGGCTCGTTGGTCGCTGTTTTTCTCCCGTTTTGACTTTGTGGTTTCGTATCTTCCGGGCTCTAAAAATGTGAAGGCGGATGCCCTGTCTAGGAGTTTTGTGCCCGATTCTCCGGGTTTGTCTGAGCCGGTGGGTATTCTCAAAGAGGGGGTAATTTTGTCTGCCATCTCCCCTGATTTGCGGCGGGTGCTGCAAAAATTTCAGGCTAATAGACCTGACCGTTGCCCAGCGAAGAAACTGTTTGTCCCTGATAGGTGGACGAATAAAGTTATCTCTGAGGTTCATTGTTCGGTGTTGGCTGGTCATCCTGGAATCTTTGGTACCAGAGATTTGGTGGCTAGATCCTTTTGGTGGCTGTCTCTGTCGCGGGATGTGCGTTCTTTTGTGCAGTCCTATGGGATTTGTGCTCGGGCTAAGCCCTGCTGTTCTCGTGCCAGTGGGTTGCTTTTGCCCTTGCCGGTCCCGAAGAGGCCTTGGACACATATCTCTATGGATTTTATTTCGGATCTCCCCGTCTCTCAAAGAATGTCGGTCATTTGGGTGGTTTGTGATCGCTTCTCTAAGATGGTCCATTTGGTGCCCTTGTCTAAATTGCCTTCCTCCTCTGATTTGGTGCCATTGTTTTTTCAGCATGTGGTTCGTTTGCATGGCATTCCAGAGAACATCGTTTCTGACAGAGGTTCCCAGTTTGTTTCGAGGTTTTGGCGAGCCTTTTGTGCTAGGATGGGCATTGATTTGTCTTTTTCCTCGGCTTTCCATCCTCAGACAAATGGCCAGACTGAACGAACCAATCAGACCTTGGAAACATATCTGAGATGTTTTGTTTCTGCTGATCAGGATGATTGGGTGTCCTTTTTGCCTTTGGCTGAGTTCGCCCTTAATAATCGGGCCAGCTCGGCTACTTTGGTTTCGCCGTTTTTCTGCAATTCTGGGTTCCACCCTCGTTTCTCTTCAGGGCAGGTTGAGTCTTCAGACTGTCCTGGTGTGGATACTGTGGTGGATAGGTTGCAGCAGATTTGGACTCATGGAGTGGACAATTTGACTTTGTCCCAGGAGAAGGCTCAACGTTTCGCTAACCGCAGGCGCTGTGTGGGTCCCCGACTTCGTGTTGGGGATTTGGTTTGGTTGTCATCTCGTTATATTCCTATGAAGGTTTCCTCTCCTAAATTTAAGCCTCGTTTCATTGATCCATATAGGATTTCTGAGGTTCTTAATCCTGTGTCTTTTCGTTTGACTCTTCCGGCTTCTTTTTCCATCCATAACGTGTTCCATAGGTCATTGTTGCGGAGATACGTGGCACCTGTGGTTCCATCTATTGATCCTCCTGCTCCGGTTTTGGTTGAAGGGGAATTGGAGTATATTGTGGAGAAGATTTTGGATTCTCGTGTTTCGAGACGGAAACTCCAGTATCTGGTTAAGTGGAAAGGTTATGGTCAGGAAGATAATTCCTGGGTCTTTGCCTCTGATGTCCATGCTGCCGATCTGGTTCGTGCCTTTTATGTGGCTCATCCTGGTCGGCCTGGGGGCTCTGGTGAAGGTTCGGTGACCCCTCCTCAAGGGGGGGTACTGTTGTGAATTCTGTGGCCAAGCTCCCTCCTGTGGTCGTGAGTGGTACTGCGGCTGGTTCTGTCTATAAGCTTCCTTTGGTGGATGAGAGTGGTACTGCGGCTTCTGAGTTTCCTTCCTCAGGTGATGAGGTTAAGTCGTTAGGTGCTGCTCTATTTAACTCCACCTGGTGCTTTGATCCTGGCCTCCAGTCAATGTTCAAAAAAAAAAACCTTTAATCAAAATATATGTGGAATCCTAGACCAATATTGTATATATTACAAAATGACATGTCCAACATAACCCACCACATCGAGACCCCCACAGGTACAAAAAATGATAGGGCAGGACATAATGATCCCCCTCATAGAAAGAAATCAGAGAGCATTCAATACTCATCTGCAGGTCCGTGGTGGATATACAGCAATGTTAGATAGATCCAAATAACATGGGTCCGTGGTGGGTATGTGGTTTCATCAGATGGATCCGGACATCTAATCAAGCAAAGACAGCAGTCTCCCCGACCAATGCCCGACGCGTTTCCCCCCCATATAGATAGAACGGGGGTTCATCAGGGGTATTGTAGCCGCAAGCAAGAAAAAGATAGGAGCTGTAGTGTACTCACCAAGTATGTCCATATAAATACACGTGGGTAAATGTGGAGCACGCCAAGTCGAGACTACCTCCGGAAGTGACATCATCCGGAGGGGCCAGCGCTGGGTGAAGCGCACAGTGCGTTCCATAAAAGGAATAGGACCGCACATGCGTCATAAAAATGCACGCCTCTAAAAAGTCTCGAGAGTATGGCATTATGAGACGGACACTCTGACAGTGAAACGCAGCAGTGCGTTCCATGTGGCGCATGCGTCATGGATAAGATAGAACAGATGCCGCTTAAGTGAGGTGCACAATGCGTGCCATCATAGGAGCATACAGCGCAAGCGTCATGGAAATATAACGCTAGATGAAACGCCTAATGTAAAACGCTGTCAAAACACAACGCTGTAAAAACACAATGCTGGATACATCCAGTAATAGGAAAATATCAACCTAAATAGTTTATTCAAATACAGAGTGTAACCTTGATAATGGCTAAGATGTACGCCACATGGATTAAATAATATACACTTGTATATAATAACCCACGTACAGAAATTCACGGCCTTATTGACCATAGAGAGAACGAGTAAGTCCACGCGCAAGAGTGAATAGATACCACAGCACACATTAGGACAACAACCAAAAAGAAAACGAAAAGAGAAATAAATCAGTATAATGTCCCGGAAATGAGACAAACAGTAAACATTGTATGAATATACCTGGCTATAGCACTAATATCAAAGGACTTGGCAAGGGGCTAGATAAAACCAGTGAAGGTCAGCTGTTCGTTGAGGCCCAGAGGGCTCATTGATCTCATTAGATAAATCCATCTTGTTTCACGCTGTATAATTCTTTTGTCCCAGTCACCCCGTCTTACCAAGGGAGGGATAACTTCAATGACCCTAAAACTCAGTGGAGTTTCTCTGCAGTGCCGGATATCCCCGAGATGTTCGCTTATCCGAACCCTCAGTTCTCTTTTTGTTTTGCCCACATAGTCCTTAGGGCACGAACACGTGCAGAGATACATGACACCTACTGTTTTACAGTTAGCGAACTGTCTCATGGAGAAGATCCTATCCGTAGCTGAACTCTGAAAGGTGTTAGAAACACAAATAAATCTGCAAAAAGAGCAGTGTCCACATCTAAATGTACCGGTTGATCTATTGTCCAGCCAGGTACCCTGTTTTTTAGGGGGTACAAAATGGCTCTGAACAATGCTGTCCTTGATTGACCTCCCCCTTCTGTAAGTTATTGATGGATGTGGAGAGATAAACCCACTAACATCTGGGTCAGACCTCAATATTTGCCAGTGTCTCTTAAAGATGTAAAACACTTTTTTGGACTGATCATCAAAGGTACCAATGAGACGTGTGGTAGATGTTGCACCAGTCTCAATTTTTGGTATCAGGAGAGACGTCCTGTTAGAGTCCAAGGCTGTCTCAAATGCGGAACCAATCACATCATCGGGGTAACCCCTATCCCTGAAACGGTGTTTAAGTTCAGTGGATCTAGATTTAAAATCACTCAGGGACGAACAGTTTCTTCGTAATCGAAGAAACTGTCCCTTTGGGATACCGCGTTTCAAAGGGAAGGGATGATGACTCTCCCATCTTAGAAGGCTGTTTGTAGCTGTTGGTTTGCGATAGATGGACGTACCGAGGGAGCCATCACTCAGTCTTTTAATGAAGACATCAAGAAAGGTGATGTTGTCACCCCCTATTTCAAAAGTGAAATAGAGACCTTCCAATGTGGTGTTCAAATAGCTTAGGAAGTCAGAAAAAGAACAGGCATCACCTTTCCATAGGACAAGGATGTCATCTATATATCTGCCCCAGAAAATAATCCTGGGGCACCATGTAGCATCCTCGTCCTTAAAGACAAAAGTGTCTTCCCACCAGCCCAGGAGCAAATTAGCATATGTGGGAGCACAAGGGCTCCCCATTGCTGTGCCCCTGAGCTGGTGGTACCACTTCCCATTGAAAAGAAAATAGTTCCGTTGAAGTACAAACTCCAGAAGTTCAATCAGAAAAGCGTTATGTGAAGCAAAATGGGTGCCTCTACTGCTCAAAAAGTATTTGACTGCTCTGAGACCATCCTGATGGCGGATACTGCTATACAGTGCCTCCACCTCAATGGAGGCTTTGATGGTATCAGGTTCCACTACAATGCCCTCCAATTTAGTCAGGAGGTCACTTGTGTCTCTGATATAAGAGGGTAGAGCAGTAACAAAGGACCTTAGTAGTTTTTCCACATATACACTAGAGTTTTGTGAAAGGGCATCTACTCCTGACACAATAGGGCGTCCTTTCAAGGGACTAAGGCCCTTATGTACTTTAGGGAGTGCATAAAAGGTCGCCACTGTTGGAAATTTAGGTAACAGGAATTTGTGTTCATTGCTCGAAATAAGTTTAGACTCAATTGCTCGATTGAGAATATTCTTCAACTCCAAGGTATAACCCACAGTTGGGTCGTTTTTTAAAACCTCATATGATGATTTGTCCGACAGAATAGAATTGCACATATCTACATATTGGGAGGAGTCCAAAATAACAATATTTCCGCCTTTGTCAGACGGTTTGATAACAATTAAATTGTTATTTTTAAGATTATCAAGTGATCTCCTCTCAACTACTGTAAGGTTTGGGTGAGTGGGGTCCAAGTCAGGAATGATGTTATTAATTTCCTGCGAAACCAATTTTTGAAAGATCTCAATACTTCCATAGTCGCTAGGTGGCGGCAACCGTTTACTCACTGGTTTCAAATCTGTAAATGGACCCTCACCTGCTGCCCTCACCCCTTCCTCACTAAGTTCAGTTAATATATCCACATCAGTCAGATCATCCATGGAGATGCCCAATTGTTGGCATCTCTGGAGGTCATTCTTTTGAAAGAAACGTCTCCATTTAAGTTTCCTTGTAAAGAGGTCCAAATCCTTGATCCACACAAATGGATCAAATCTCATCGTGGGGACAAAAGTGAGGCCTTTACTCAACACCTGCTTCTCATTATCTTTCAGTTGATAAGACGACAGATTAATGATCTGATTACTGTCGCTCATTACAGATGAATTTATTTCTGTTAATTGTTGGAATTCCGAGTCCGCAGATGGTAAATGCTTCCCTCCCGATCCTCTAAAAAAGAGGAAGATGAAGAAGTAGAGGGTTGATATCCCCTGTCTTGCCTTTGGTTTTGCCATCTTCGCCCACCTCTCTTACCGCGGTTCCTAGGTTTCGCAAACTGTGTCGCCAGGTAACCCCTTGGTGCTGAGTCCACGTCTGAGGAGTCAATATCAGATGAGGATATGTCAGTAGTTGGTGCTGAAGAGACTTGTAATGAAGGGTACGCTCTTTTCTCTTTGAATTCAGAACAGTCCTTAATAAACCGTTTATGTTTTCTCTCTTTTATTTCCAGGTGGAATTTTTCCACCGCGTTTTTGAGAGATTCTTCTCTGTTGTTGAATTCTGGATCACTCTTAAATTTCAAGATAGACTCTATGTGTTCCTTGAGTTTAATCGAAGAGCTTTCCAACGTCTTTTTTTCCTCTTCCAAGAGTATCTGCATAAAGCACAGTGATGATGAAATTGATTCCTCCTCCCACTTGCCAAGTAGTGTAGGGGAAACGCACCTAGGGGCTGGTAAGAGATGTATCCTGAGACCACGTGGAACTATTCGATGTTTAATATAGTTGTCCAAGGACTGGACCTCCCACCAGGATTTGATATTGTTTCTGTAAATTGTCAAAAGGTCAGCAAATAAGTTCCTCAAAGTCGGGGTGGATGACGAGCCTCCCGTGCCCTCAACGTCCGAGAAAACCTCCCTCGCATCATCAAGCCACCTCTTATTGTCTACAGGTCCTGAAAGAAAGCTAGCCATACCATAAATCCCCAAAAAAAACCTTTAATCAAAATATATGTGGAATCCTAGACCAACTCAAAAAAAACTAAAACTAACAAGGATACCTAAAAAATAACCTTTATTAATAATCACTAAAAAAGTACTCTTTCCATGAACTGAAAAAATAGAACAAACATATAATTATGTACCTGTAGGGCCCTAGGAAGTATCTACACTGAGAGCTACCTATCAGTGGAGGTTGGCACCCTAAGTTACTGCGGTAGGCGCCCCCACTCAACGTCGACTCACCCTAGGGAATCCCTAGAAGACCCTAAATCGGGAACCCTAGAAAGGACCTAAAGAAGTCCCTAACGGAAGCCCTACCTGGCAGTGGGGGTTGGCACCCTAATGTGAAGCGGTAGGCGCCCCCACTCCACGTCGACTGATCCTAGAAGCCCTAAGACGTCCCTAAGTAGGGATAGAATAAAGAAAATGTCCCAAAAACAAACCCAAGCACCCCAAAAAAAATACGAAACAGATAGAAAAAGAAAGAATATATACAAAAAAGAATATAATAATAAAGAATATGCAGTGAGTCTTATGCTGTTGCTTAAATATGCGTATATTTTGTATAATAGATAGTTATGTCTATAGCAATATCTGCCAGCAAAAGAAAAAAATAGGGTGAATGAGAAAATGCTAGTATTGTCCGTATTCAAAACATAAATGCGATCTTTTCTGGGATAAGGAGTACAATACTTGAGGTTTAGTCAAATGCTACAATATAGGAACATGGTCACCCGCTATACAAAAAGTCAACCATATAGTATACTAACATCAGAGACCTCAGTTGGGCAGCAAGATACAGCAACCAAAAAACCAGATGTATAACTCCTTTCACCCAGATAGAGAATAATAAATATAAATGCTTGATAGAGATTGCCCGTTTCTCACATTGAAACAGTGCTTTATGATAAGTACCATCAAATTGCTCATAATATTATTGTAAATTCAATGTGTATTTCAAAAGAGCAATATATATTACAAAATGACATGTCCAACATAACCCACCACATCGAGACCCCCACAGGTACAAAAAATGATAGGGCAGGACATAATGATCCCCCTCATAGAAAGAAATCAGAGAGCATTCAATACTCATCTGCAGGTCCGTGGTGGATATACAGCAATGTTAGATAGATCCAAATAACATGGGTCCGTGGTGGGTATGTGGTTTCATCAGATGGATCCGGACATCTAATCAAGCAAAGACAGCAGTCTCCCCGACCAATGCCCAACGCGTTTCCCCCCCATATAGATAGAACGGGGGTTCATCAAGGGTATTCTAGCCGCAAGCAAGAAAAAGATAGGAGCTGTAGTGTACTCACCAAGTATGTCCATATAAATACACGTGGGTAAATGTGGAGCACGCCAAGTCGAGACTACCTCCGGAAGTGACATCATCCGGAGGGGCCGGCGCTGGGTGAAGCGCACAGTGCGTTCCATAATAGGAATAGGACCGCGCATGCGTCATAAAAATGCACGCCTCTAAAAAGTCTCGAGAGTATGGCATTATGAGACGGACACTCCGACAGTGAAGCGCAGCAGTGCGTTCCATGTGGCGCATGCGTCATGGATAAGATAGAACAGATGCCGCTTAAGTGAGGTGCACAATGCGTGCCATCATAGGAGCATACAGCGCAAGCGTCATGGAAATATAACGCTAGATGAAACGCCTAATGTAAAACGCTGTCAAAACACAACGCTGTAAAAACACAATGCTGGATACATCCAGTAATAGGAAAATATCCACCTAAATAGTTTATTCAAATACAGAGTGTAACCTTGATAATGGCTAAGATGTACGCCACATGGATTAAATAATATACACTTGTATATAATAACCCACGTACAGAAATTCACGGCCTTATTGACCATAGAGAGAACGAGTAAGTCCACGCGCAAGAGTGAATAGATACCACAGCACACATTAGGACAACAACCAAAAAGAAAACGAAAAGAGAAATAAATCAGTATAATGTCCCGGAAATGAGACAAACAGTAAACATTGTATGAATATACCTGGCTATAGCACTAATATCAAAGGACTTGGCAAGGGGCTAGATAAAACCAGTGAAGGTCAGCTGTTCGTTGAGGCCCAGAGGGCTCATTGATCTCATTAGATAAATCCATCTTGTTTCACGCTGTATAATTCTTTTGTCCCAGTCACCCCGTCTTACCGAGGGAGGGATAACTTCAATGACCCTAAAACTCAGGGAACCTGGATCACCACCATGTGTATTGATGACATGTCGTGCAATTGGAGTATCTCTGCAGTGCCGGATATCCCCGAGATGTTCGCTTATCCGAACCCTCAGTTCTCTTTTTGTTTTGCCCACATAGTCCTTAGGGCACGAACACGTGCAGAGATACACGACACCTACTGTTTTACAGTTAGCGAACTGTCTCATGGAGAAGATCCTATCCGTAGCTGAACTCTGAAAGGTGTTAGAAACACAAATAAATCTGCAAAAAGAGCAGTGTCCACATCTAAATGTACCGGTTGATCTTAAAATCACTCAGGGACGAACAGTTTCTTCGTAATCGAAGAAACTGTCCCTTTGGGATACCGTGTTTCAAAGGGAAGGGATGATGACTCTCCCATCTTATGCGCTGTATGCTCCTATGATGGCACGCATTGTGCACCTCACTTAAGCGGCATCTGTTCTATCTTACATCATGACGCATGCGCCACATGGAATGCACTGCTGCGCTTCACTGTCGGAGTGTCCGTCTCATAATGCCATACTCTCGAGACTTTTTAGAGGCGTGCATTTTTATGACGCATGCGCGGTCCTATTCCTATTATGGAACGCACTGTGCGCTTCACCCAGCGCCGACCCCTCCGGATGATGTCACTTCCGGAGGTAGTCTCGACTTGGCGTGCTCCACATTTACCCACGTGTATTTATATGGACATACTTGGTGAGTACACTACAGCTCCTATCTTTTTCTTGCTTGCGGCTACAATACCCCTGATGAACCCCCGTTCTATCTATATGGGGGGGAAACGCGTCGGGCATTGGTCGGGGAGACTGCTGTCTTTGCTTGATTAGATGTCCGGATCCATCTGATGAAACCACATACCCACCACGGACCCATGTTATTTGGATCTATCTAACATTGCTGTATATCCACCACGGACCTGCAGATGAGTATTGAATGCTCTCTGATTTCTTTCTATGAGGGGGATCATTATGTCCTGCCCTATCATTTTTTGTACCTGTGGGGGTCTCGATGTGGTGGGTTATGTTGGACATGTCATTTTGTAATATATATTGCTCTTTTGAAATACACATTGAATTTACAATAATATTATGAGCAATTTGATGGTACTTATCATAAAGCACTGTTTCAATGTGAGAAACGGGCAATCTCTATCAAGCATTTATATTTATTATTCTCTATCTGGGTGAAAGGAGTTATACATCTGGTTTTTTGGTTGCTGTATCTTGCTGCCCAACTGAGGTCTCTGATGTTAGTATACTATATGGTTGACTTTTTGTATAGCGGGTGACCATGTTCCTATATTGTAGCATTTGACTAAACCTCAAGTATTGTACTCCTTATCCCAGAAAAGATCGCATTTATGTTTTGAATACGGACAATACTAGCATTTTCTCATTCACCCTATTTTTTTCTTTTGCTGGCAGATATTGCTATAGACATAACTATCTATTATACAAAATATACGCATATTTAAGCAACAGCATAAGACTCACTGCATATTCTTTATTATTATATTCTTTTTTGTATATATTCTTTTTCTATCTGTTTCGTATTTTTTTTGGGGTGCTTGGGTTTGTTTTTGGGACATTTTCTTTATTCTATCCCTACTTAGGGACGTCTTAGGGCTTCTAGGATCAGTTGACGTGGAGTGGGGGCGCCTACCGCTTCAAATTAGGGTGCCAACCCCCACTGCCAGGTAGGGCTTCCGTTAGGGACTTCTTTAGGTCCTTTCTAGGTTTCCCGATTTAGGGTCTTCTAGGGATTCCCTAGGGTGAGTCGACGTTGAGTGGGGGCGCCTACCGCAGTAACTTAGGGTGCCAACCTCCACTGATAGGTAGGTCTCAGTGTAGATACTTCCTAGGGCCCTACAGGTACATAATTATATGTTTGTTCTATTTTTTCAGTTTATGGAAAGAGTACTTTTTTAGTGATTATTAATAAAGGTTATTTTTTAGGTATCCTTGTTAGTTTTAGGTCCTCCAGTCAATGTTCTAGTATTGGTCTTGCTTCCTCCTGGATCGTTCCTGTGGCCTCTCTATCCTGCATAAGCTAAGTTCTGCTTGTGTTATTTTTGTTTGCTATATTTTCTGTCCAGCTTGCTATATTGGTTTTTCTTGCTTGCTGGAAGCTCTGAGACGCAGAGGGAGCACCTCCGTACCGTTAGTCGGTGCGGAGGGTCTTTTTGCCCCTCTGCGTGGTTGTTTGTAGGTTTTTGTGTTGACCGCAAAGCTATCTTTCCTATCCTCGGTCTATTCAGTAAGTTGGGCCTCACTTTGCTAAATCTATTTCATCTCTGTGTTTGTATTTCATCTTTACTCATAGTCATTATATGTTGGGGGCTGCCTTTTCCTTTGGGGAATTTTCTCTGAGGCAAGGTAGGCTTATTTTTCTATCTTCAGGGCTAGTTAGTTTCTCAGGCTGTGCCGAGTTGCATAGGGAGCGTTAGGCGCAATCCACGGCTACCTCTAGTGTGGTGTGTTAGGATTAGGGATTGCGGTCAGCAGAGTTTCCACGTCTCAGAGCTCGTCCTATGTTTTTGGTAAATGTCAGGTCACCTTGTGTGCTCTGAACTTCAAGGTCCATTGTGGTTCTGAATTACTTGTTCATAACAACGTACTATCCCGTCACTGGGAATTAAGTCCCAGGTCACCTTGACAGGACAGTACGTCATATGGGATTAAGGGGTTAAGTATAAGACCGCCGGTCTACGATGTAACAGTTAAATGCACCGCCGCCGGTCTGCAATGTAAGAAATGAATACACCGCCGCAGAAAAGTACATGCCATGATCTTTGGAGGATCCTTTTCATCATTGGGAATTGGGAATGATACTTGGTAACATAGCGGACAATGTCATGATCCCGTTTGTCCTTTTTCTCATATAGGAGCGATTCTCTCGAGGTGTATCTTGCTCTGTTAAAAGCTCTTTTAATGCTCCGATTACTGTGGCCGCTGTTGTGAATTCTGTTGTCAAGCTCCCTCCTGTGGTCGTGAATGGTACTTCGGCGAGTTCCGTCTATGGGCTCCCTCTGGTGGTTATGAGTGAAGCTGCGGCTTCTGAGGTTCCTTACACAGGTGACGTGGTTTATCCTTTGGTTGGCTGTTCTATTTAACTCCTCTCAGATCGTTACTCTAGGCCAGCTGTCAATGTTTTTGCATTCGTTCAGTTCGCTCCTGGATCTCTCTGGTTACCTGCCTTCTCCTGCAGAAGCTAAGTTCCTTATAGTCTTATTTTGTTCTCTCTTTTCTTGTCCAGCTGGTTTTCATGATTTTGTCTTGCTAGCTGGAAGCTCTGGGATGCAGAGTGGCCCCTCCGCACCGTGAGTCGGTGCGGAGGTCTTTTTTTGCACACTCTGCGTGGTCTTTGTAGGTTTTTGTGCTGATCGCAAAGTTACCTTTCCTATCCTCTGTCTATTTAGTTAGTCTGGCCTCCCTTTGCTGAAAACCTGTTTTCATTTCTGCATTTGTGACTTTCATCTTTGCTCACAGTCAATATATGTGGGGGGCTTCCTTTACCTTTGGGGAATTTCTCTGAGGCAAGGTAGGCTTTATTTTCCTTCTCTAGGGCTAGTTAGCCCTTAGGCTGTGACGTGGCGCCTAGGTCTGGTCAGGAGCGCTCCACGGCTATTTCTAGTGTGTGTGATAGGATTAGGGCTTGCGGTCAGCAGAGTTCCCACATCCCAGAGTTCGTCCTGTATGTGGTTTAACTATCAGGTCATTCCGGGTGCTCCTAACCACCAGGTCATAACAGGCCGCGGGCTAGTAGTCTATTTTTTAAATCATCAGCCTGGCAGAGGAAATCCGCTTCCGTGGAGCATAGTCTGCGCAGGCGGAGGAACTGGCCTGTAGGAATAGCCTGGATGACATGGTTAGGATGTGAGGAGGAGGCGTGCAACAAGAGATTGGTCGAAGTAGGTTTTCTGTAAATGACCGTCTGCAGGCACCCGCGAACATCACGTTTCAAAGTGACATCCAAAAATTCGATGGTATCACCATCGAATTTATATGTCAAAACAATGTTAAATACATTATTATTTAAGGATAGTCCCGCAGACTATCAGAGGACCCCTGCCAGATCATCAAAATATCATCAATGTACCGCGTCCAGGACACTAGTGACAATGCTAAGTCTGGACAGGAAAGGGAGGAGATGGGGGCTAAAGATGTGTGGAGATTGTCAATAAGCTGCTGGATATTAATGGTACGTGTATTCCGATAAGTGTGGTAAGTGGGGGTGTCCCGGGTGAGGAGACAATTCTTGACAGAGAAGGAAAGAAGGTTGTGGTCTGAAAGCGGGAGAGGGGGGTTAGTGTTGTGAATGCCGTTCTTGGGCTCCCTCCTGTGGTTTTGAGTGGTATGGCTGCTTCTTGGATTTAGCTTCAGCAGCTGTTTTCACTGATCGTCTTTCTGGCTCGGCTATATTAGTCTGGCCTTTTCCCTCATTCAAAGCCAGTTGTCATTGTTCCTGCCTGGAGTCTTTGCTCTTAAGGTACCGTCACATTTAGCGAAGCTGCAGCGATACCGACAACGATCCGGACCGCTGCAGCGTCGCTGTTTGGTCGCTGGAGAGCTGTCACACAGACAGCTCTCCAGCGACCAATGATCCCGAAGTCCCCGGGTAACCAGGGTAAACATCGGGTTACTAAGCGCAGGGCCGCGCTTAGTAACCCGATGTTTACCCTGGTTACCATCGTTAAAGTTAAAAGAACAACCATTACATACTTACCTACCGCTGTCTATCCTCGGCGCTCTGCTTCTCTGCTCTGGCTGTGAGCACAGCGGCCGGAAAGCAGAGCGGTGACGTCACCGCTCTGCTTTCCGGCTGCCCGGCGCTCACAGCCAGACCAGAGAAGCAGAGCGCCGGGGACAGACAGCGGTAGGTAAGTATGTAGTGGTTGTTTTTTTAACTTTAACGATGGTAACCAGGATAAACATCGGGTTACTAAGCGCGGCCCTGCGCTTAGTAACCCGATGTTTACCCTGGTTACCAGTGAAGACATCGCTGAATCGGCGTCAGACACGCCGATTCAGCGATGTCAGCGGGACGTCCAGCGACGAAATAAAGTTCTGGACTTTCTTCCCCGACCAGCGATATCACAGCAGGGGCCTGATCGCTGCTGTGTGTCACACTGGACGATATCGCTAGCCAGGACGCTGCAACGTCACGGATCGCTAGCGATATCGTCTAGTGTGACGGTACCTTTAGGATTTTCCTGACTCTCTGACCAATTCAGCAAAAGCTAAGTCCTTGCTTGTTCTTTTGCAGTTCTCTTGTTGTTGACTTGTTGTTCATATCTTTCTATGTTTTGTTAATTTGTCCAGCTTATCAGTATGGATCTATTCAGCTAGGCTGGAAGCTCTGGGCAGCAGAGTTTGCCCTCCACACCTTTAGTCAGGTGTGGAGATTTTTGCATTTCTCTGCGGTGGACTTTTTCTAGTTTTTTTTACTGACCGCACAGCGCTCTGTCCTGTACTTTTTTCTATCTAGCTAGAAGTGGCCTCCTGTGCTAAATCTTGTTTCATACTACGTATGTCATTTCCTTCTCCTCTCACAGTCATTATTTGTGGGGGGCTAATCTATCCTTTGGGAATTTTCTCTGAGGCAAGATAGTTTTCCTGCTTCTATCTTAAGGGTTAGTTAGTTCTCCGGCTGTGACGAGATGCATAGGCAGCGTTAGGAGCATTCCACGGCTGCTTCTAGTGTTGTGTTGAGCTTAGGGACTGCGGTCAGTATAGTTGCCACCTGCTCAGAGCTAGACGCATGTCGCTCCTTAATCACCAGACCATAACAGTACAACTGGCGAAAAATGAGCTGATTGCCTCTCAAAAGAAGGAAGAGAAAAAGAGTTCTGAGCCATTTTTTTTTCTCTTTAGTTTGTTTGGCCTTTCAGGAGCTTAAACGCCGATTTACTTCTGCCCCTGTCTTGCGTCAGCCGGATGTTTCTCTTCCCTTTCAGGTTGAGGTTGACGCTTCTGAGATTGGGGCAGGGGCCGTTTTGTCGCAGAGGAATTCTGATGGTTCCTTGATGAAGCCATGTGCCTTCTTTTCCCGAAAGTTTTCGCCTGCGGAACGCAATTATGATGTTGGGAATCGGGAGTTGTTGGCTATGAAGTGGGCATTTGAGGAGTGGCGACATTGGCTTGAGGGAGCCAAGCACCGCATTGTGGTCTTGACCGATCATAAGAATCTGATTTACCTTGAGTCGGCCAAGCGGCTGAACCCTAGACAGGCTCGGTGGTCCCTGTTTTTCTCCCGTTTTGATGTTGTGGTCTCATATCTTCCAGGATCTAAGAATGTTAAAGCGGATGCCCTCTCTAGGAGTTTTTTGCCGGATTCTCCTGGAGTCCTTGAGCCGGTATTCATTCTTAGGGAAGGGGTGATTCTGTCTGCCATCTCCCCTGATTTGCGGCGGGCGCTTCGGGAGTTTCAGGCTGATAAACCTGACCGCTGTCCTGTGGGGAAGTTGTTTGTTCCTGATAGATGGACAAGTAAGGTAATTTCTGAGGTCCATTGTTCTGTGTTGGCCGGGCATCCTGGGATTTTTGGTACCAGAGATTTGGTTGCTAGGTCCTTTTGGTGGCCTTCCTTGTCGCGGGATGTACGTTCTTTTGTGCAGTCCTGTGGGACTTGTGCCCGGGCTAAGCCTTGCTGTTCCCGCGCTAGTGGGTTACTTTTGCCTTTGCCCATCCCGGAGAGGCCTTGGACGCATATTTCCATGGATTTTATTTCGGATCTTCCTGTGTCCCAGAGGATGTCTGTTATCTGGGTGGTTTGTGACCGGTTCTCTAAAATGGTCCATTTGGTACCTTTGCCTAAATTGCCTTCCTCCTCTGATTTGGTTCCATTGTTTTTTCAACATGTGGTTCGTTTGCATGGCATTCCGGAGAATATTGTGTCTGACAGAGGTTCCCAGTTTGTTTCCAGGTTTTGGCGGGCCTTTTGTGCTAGGATGGGTATTGATTTGTCTTTTTCTTCGGCGTTCCATCCTCAGACTAATGGTCAAACTGAGCGAACTAATCAAACCTTGGAGACCTATTTGAGATGCTTTGTGTCTGCTGATCAGGATGATTGGGTGACCTTCTTGCCGTTGGCCAAGTTTGCCCTTAATAATCGGGCCAGTTCGGATACTTTGGTTTCACCTTTCTTTTGTAATTTTTGTTTCCATCCTCGTTTTTCTTCAGGGCAGGTTGAGCCTTCTGATTGTCATGGGGTAGCTTCTGTGATGGACAGGTTACAGCAGATTTGGACTCATGTGGTGGACAATTTGACGTTGTCCCAGGAAAAGGCT